>NC_052942.1:15461718-15792218 GCF_013358895.1 Oreochromis aureus | reverse complement strand
GCTGTCTGGAGAAGGGGGGGTGATAGTTAACTTTTTAGTGAGAGTAGCTGGACGCTGCTCTTAGATTGAAACAGACCCTAAAAAAGTTCAGAGAGGTGTAAGAGGTGATGCTTTCTCATATTGCAACAGTTCACTTTGAGGTTAATATTTAAACATAAAAACTGCTTACATTTAAATAGTATCTGTTATGCAGGTTCCCATATTTTAGCATTCATTCATTCACTGAGTTTTTCCTGCTTGTCAAAGCCCAGATTGGGTTGATAGATTAGTCTAAGCTGTCTCAGCAGGGATGCCTGCTGAGACGCTCCTCTTCAAAGCTACTGCCTCCATCTCTTTTAGCACCTTTGAACGCAATGATCTGATTCTATTTTGCCATCTTTAAGCAGAGTGTTATTAGCATTAGTTGTTATTGGTTGACATTTGTCATTTATGCTAGTGTGCTTGCTAACCTAGTGACAAAAATGAATGAATGATAAATGCACCTTGCTAAGTTAGCAAGTATGCTAACAATAATGCTAAAGTGTTTGCTAACTTAGCAAGGTGTATTTATCATTTATGCTGACAAGTTTGCTAACTTAGCAAGGTGCATCCATAGACTGCATAGGTGTGTCACACAGACATAGACCATAATTACTGACAAATAAGTAGAATGTTTCCTCTACAGACCTCAAGCAGTGACTTTTAAGATGCACCATTAACTGTACCGCCAGCCACTACCAACAAAGCTGAGTGCTCAAGTTCCTTGACTTCCACCAGCTTAGGTGAAGCACAGTAAACAGCTTTCAGCTATAGCTACCTATACATGTTTTTTTAATTGAATTTTTCCTGCTGTAAAGCTGAAAATCTTCACATAAGAGTCTATGGGGGTGACTCACTTTAGGAGTGAGTCTCCAGTAACCCCTTGTGAAGCTAGATTGTGGCATGTCTTGATGCAAGCTCTAACAGCCAGGTAAAGAAATCCCCAAAAAATCAACTTTTTCGGATAGATTCTGGCATGTTGGCATTTTTCAGCCGTGAAGTTGAAAAAGTAAGAATGAGAAAGCATGAGAAAATATGTCATTGTAGCATCCAGAGGGCTGACAAAATTGCATTTAAGTTGTCATTTGCTTATAAACTCAGTTGCTTTTCGTGATGTGTCCAACATTTTGCCTGGTCTCTTTGCTCCTCTGGACTCCTGACCATGAGGTTAGCTCATTTAACGGGTGTATGACTTTCTTGTGTGACTCAACATATAATTCAGGCGATGAAGCACAGTTATTAGTACCCCTCACATGTCAAATCAAACCCTCACTGTCACTCTTTAAATGACCCACCCCAATCTGGTTTCCACAGTAACTGTGCTTTGTAGCGGTGTGTTGTGGAATCTTTGGTAAGTGCTTCGTCAGAGTTTGCATTCACAACCGCCATCCCTCCTCACCGACCTCTAACATTTGTTCCCAGCAGAGCAGCAGCTCTTCGCATCCTGTGCAGAAAATTCTGACTGATTCAGACGTGAGCAATGACGAGGATCATTGAGAATGCTGACAACCTTAAATTATCTTGCTCAACTGTCTTCATCCACTAACTGCCTGCAGCATGAACTTCTGCATAACAACTTTGTTTTCTATGTTTCTTTTATTCCTCTAGAAGAGCGGCGCCTTCTTCATGTTCAGATTTTCATTTCATTCCAGGCAGAGAGCTGAAGGCAAACAGTGGAAGAACAGCCATAAGTGGGTGTGACAGTCAGTCAGTCATGGTTGCTGCTCATCTCCTCCTTCACTCTTCCAGTCTATAAGCCAGACATATTACACTCCAGCTTTCTCTTTTCAAACACTTTCCATTTTCGTTTCCATCTTTCTCTATCATTTCACACACACCCCTATCCTGTATTTCATCTCTCCAGTTTTTCCATCCAGCTGTGGGCGTTTGGCTCTCTTTCTCCAAACTGGCTGTACACAGTTTGGTGAAGCCAGGGTGGAGAACCACGCATTACAAACAAGTACTAGAAGGCTGTACATATGTTACAGATTGGTACACCTTAAAAAAAAAAATCCTTCCAGATTTGGAGAAGGAAACTCCACACAAAACACTTCATTTCACATTTTATAGATTTTAGTTTGAGTAGTTCAACAGAGAATAATTAGATGAGGAAATTAATAAGGAAATTAACACCAGCTTTGTCTACTTAACCTAAGGCTACAGAGCAACTAACTGACTAGCTTAGCAACAAATAGTTCACAAGCTGTTGTTTCTACCCTTTGGATTTTGTACAGATTTGTCAGAAACCTTCAGGACAGATTTGACCAACTCTGCATTGTGGACCTTTAACACTCACTGTCCCCTTCAGCCGGGAAAGGGCGGAGTGCCCACTCCGGGTCAGGGACGAGACCCTGCCCCAAGTGGAGGAGTTTAAGTATCTCGGGGTCTTGTTCACGAGTGATGGGAGAAGGAAGCGGGAGATCGACAGACGGATTGGTGCAGCGGCTGCAGTGATGCGGACGCTGTACCAGTCTGTTGTGGTGAAGAGAGAGCTGAGTGTAAAAGCGAAGCTCTCAATTTACCGGTCGATCTACGCCCCTACCCTCACCTATGGTCACGAGCTGTAGGTAGTGACCGAAAGAACGAGAATACAAGCGGTGGAAATGGGTTTCCTCCGAAGGGTGGCTGGCCACTCCCTTAGAGATAGGGTGAGAAGTTCAGCCATTCGGGAGGGGCTCAGAGTAGATCAGCTGCTCCTCCACATCGAAAGGAGCCAGTTGAGGTGGTTCGGGCATCTGACAAGGATGCCTGGGACCGCCTTGGTGTTCCCCCGGATAAGCTGGAGGAGGTGGCTGGGGAGAGGGAGGTCTGGGCTTCTCTGCTTGGGCTGCTGCCCCCACGACCCAGCCCGGATAAGCGAAAGAAAATGGATGGATGTCCCCTTCAACTAATGCAGTAACTCAATGCATGTAGACATGTGGACATGGTCACGACAACCTGGTGAAGTTCAAACTGAGCATTAGAATAGGGGAAAAAGTTGGTTCAAGTGACTTTGAAATAGATTTATGCGCCAGATGGGCTGGTCTGAGTATTTCAGAAAGTGGTGATTTGTTGGGACTGTTGTGCAATTATCTCTAGGGTTTAGAGAGAATGGTCTGAAAAACAGAAAATATCCACCAAGTGGCATTTCTCTGGGCGAAAATGGCTTGTTGATGCCAGAAAAAAGGAAAAAGGAAAAGGAAGGCAACAGTAACTCAAAAATAGCGACTCCTTTTAACTAATGCAGAAGAGCATCTTAGAATGCGTGGCACCTTGAACCTTGAAGCAAATGGGCTTTAGCAGCAGAAGACCACACCAGGTGATACTTATGTCAGCTAAGAACAGGAAAGCGAGTCCACAATGGCATAAACATGAAATACAGATTTATCCTGCTCTGTGTGCTCTCGGTGTGGGAGATATCTTCTTGGTGCACTTTTGGCCCGTTAGTACCAACTGAGCATTGTTTAAACACCACAGCCTACCTGAGTATTGTTGCTGACCATGTCTATCCCTTTTCAACTACAGTGTAACCATCTTCTAAGACTAACGAACACTAGCGAATCGTGTTGAACATATTTTAATGAATGCTGACTTAACTTGAGTAAAGCTAAAAAGTATTCCAGTAATTCCAATATTGATCAGCCTTCTGTAAATGTGGCTATAAGGATGAAACATATCACTCTAACAATGACTTGGGGCAGATTTCTGTCTCACGGAGTGAACTGTTTTCTACCATGAAAGAGAAAAAAAATTCCCAGGTCTTCTCACAAACTCTTGGGAATAAAAATACAAGTTAGAAAACTGCAAACACTGTTTAGGAAAGCTCAACATTTGATATTTTACAATATTGTGCAGTGCATACATCAAGTTGTACATACTTGTTTAGGTGATCTAAATCTGTGGGCTTTTTTTTAGACAAATACAGGTTTGTCAGGTGATAATGCAGTGAAGATGTTCCACATCCCCCCGTCTAGCTTTCAACTGTATACCTTTGTGTAAGAAAGTGTTGTTTTGATATCAGTGGAAAAAGATGACAGACACTAAATTAAATCAATCATACTTTAGAAAACAGTCCCAGCAGTTCCAGCTTTCAGAGATAATGAGGTTTCCAACTGAGCTTTCAAATACAAATCATTCTGGGGAACAAAGAAATCGCTGTGAAAACAACCAGCATGAGAGATAAATCTTTGCTGCAAAATAGATCTTATGTATGGAAAACAGAGACAGTGAGCAAAGAAGAGATGATATAAGCCAGGCAGCCTTCCAGGGGCTTTGACAGAGACAGCTCATAAATCTGACAGAGACATAACAACCCAAGAAATTAAGTCATACCCAAAATGCACATTTACTCTGTGGAGTAAATGTTTCTCTCTTTCAAATATTTATGCGTTCTTTTACACCAGGATCACCCTCCCGAAAATGCATGAGTGCACATTCAGGAAACCTGTTGCACAGCAGTGAATATGGAAGTTAATGTTAAGTAACACTTAAAGGCTCGCCGCTTGAAACTCTCTGGTGTTTTGAGTCTCCACGCTTTGGCGCTGTTGCACAAGTGGAAAGAATTCAGAGGCTTTTTCCAAACAGGGGAGATTGGTGACTCAGTTGCACTCACTGTGCTTTTGGCTTTTGCTGTTTTTCTTCCTCTGTTTCCCAAAAAACATCTGTTTGCTGTTTAATTCTTCAGTCCTCTGGCATAACTTGTTCCTTGAACCTGAGACAGGAATTATTACAGTCCGCAGTCGCGCACACAGTAGCTGCTCTCCCGACCTGTCCAAAACAGCACAATGTGCTCTGGTTTACTGTTTCCGCCCACCTTGGAAATGTTATTTCACTTCATTTTTGAAATATTTAATATGAATATATATATTTTATTTCATGCCATGGAAATGAAATATATATATAAGTAAAGATAAGTGTGTTAGAGTCCTCAGGATCACACCACATTTGAGGTAATTTGGTAACATTTGGGTTAACATGATTTCATTAGGTAAAAGAATGTGGTTATAAAACACCATATGTGCATCCAATGATGAATATACTTCTTAACATTTAGAAGAACATAATTTAAAAGAAAAGAAAAGAAAAATAGCAGTAGGCCTATCCATTTAATCCTTAAAGTATTATGGTATTTTAAAGTTACTTACTTTTGAGTATTTTCGAAAAGAAGCATCAGTTTTAGGAATAAAGATAAAATTTAAATAAAACTACGTAACATTGAAGAAAAAAATGATGATTATGCCGGATTTTATAGCATGGACAAAAATATATGTCTGTGAAATCCGTGAGCAGACATGGTGGAGGCATAAAGTTCCACTTTTTGTTACTCATCGACTGTGCCGAGCTGGGTAAAATTCACATACTACAGTTTTTTTAAGTTATTATAATTTAATGTAAAATATGTTCAATTCATAATTTAGATCCATTGTTCCCAATAGCTGCACAAATCCAGATAGGAGAATGGTGTGGGAGTTATAGAAACTATAACATGAGGCCATTACTGTATAATTCTGGGATTATAACAAATGTTATGGGCATTTCTTTTTCTTTTTTCTTTTTTGCGGTTATGTAAGACTTGCACTGAATTTTTGCGCCTCAGCGTGACTTCCCAACCCTACACAGGGTAGCATGTGTGCAGATGAACAGATTACAGAAGCTTATTTATCTTCATTGCTTGATGTTTTTTCTTCAAAATGAGGAATATAAGTATTGCTCACACTTTGTCGGGCGGGTCTTCCAGTCTCCTGTTAAACCCCTCCTCTGCTGCTGTGGCGGTCCCAGTATAAAACCAGCGTGTAGCCCTCTGCTAGGTCTGGCGCACCAGCTGCGATTCGGCACAGTAAACTGCCGGGAAGGAGCAGCCGAGGTAGCTGAGAATAAGGGGCAGGAACCAGCTCTCTCCAAGCCCTTTAATCCTTCACTTGCTTCTTGTTTTTTTTGCTATTGCTTTTTTTTCATCAACTAAGTTTCTTCTGATTTTCATTGAAATCTCCGTTCCATAAAATGAAGGGTAGCCCGCTCACAGGGTTACTGCTTGCGCTGTGCGTAAGCAGCGCAGTTCACGGCTTGCCAAAGAAGAACAAAAGACAAACTGGCCAGTATCAGGTGTATCCCGAGCTTCATGACTCATCGGCTGTTAATCCAGGTTGGTACAAGAACTTATTCTTGAATTCAGGGGCCCTGACTGTGTAACGTCATGCATTAGAAAGAGATTTCTAGTGCGTTTTGTGTCAAATGAAAAAAACAAACAAAAAAAACACGTGATTTCGATATATTTCTTTCCATGTGAGCCACAGCAAACAAAAACTTTAATGTTCATTCTACTGTTAAAATGTTTAATAATATATTATTTGTAGTCGGCTGTGAGGAAAACGGTCGCTCATACAGAGTGAACGAACAGTGGGAGAAACCTTACCTTGGTAGCACATTGGTGTGCACCTGCAGGGGAGCAGCAGGCATCAAGTGTAAAACTAAGCCTGAAGGTTAGTGCGTCTTTGTAGTGCACTATCACTTGTTTCACGACTCTTGTGTTGATCCCGACAAGTGAAAATAATAAAAAGAAAAACAAAACAAAACACACACAAAAAGCAACGAATACACGGAGAAAGGCACAGATGTTGTGCGCTTTTACGCAGCAAGAGAAGACTCCAGAACGGCGTCTCAGTAAGAGCCTCTTTAACTTTGTGCTGTTTGATTTTTTCTCTCAGTGGAGGAATCCTGTTATGATAAGTACAATGAGCGGACATACCAGGTGGGTGAAACCTATGAGAGATTACATGAGAGGATGACTTGGGACTGCACCTGCATTGGTTCCGGCAAGATCAGCTGCACAATAGCGCGTGAGTTCCTAGAATACCAAATACTAACCTTGTTGAAACAGCATAATGTGGTGGAGTGGTATGTCTTAGCATGGTAGTTTTTTCTTCGCCAAAGTGCATGACACACATGGCAATATCTCTGCATGGTTCAGTTTATTCTTGAAATTAAGTTTTAATCATTGAACCAGAATTTGTATATGTGTGCCATCTCGCATATAGAAGAGGTCTTTGAAATCAGCAAGTCCACATTTTGTCGTTCACAGATCGATGCCACGATGGTGGGAGGTCTTATAAAATCGGGGACACTTGGCAGAGGCCTCATGACACCGGTGCCTACATGCTGGAGTGTGTGTGTCTTGGAAATGGCAAAGGAGAGTGGACATGCAAACCTCTTGGTGAGCGTAATTACACCTGTAGGGCAGAAAAGAAAATTTCACATATCAACTCTGAAAAGCAGACAAATGTAAAATATTGCAAAAGATCAAAGTTTATATATTCATCATACACACAAACATGGATGCACACACACACATTTCCCAGAAGTGTGACTCTTTGATACCACTGCAAATATTTGACATGAGTCCAGTCAAACAAGATAAGCGAGTGAGACGGCATGTCCTCTGATTTGCTCATCTTTCACTCCAGCTATTGATTTTTGTTTGGTTTATGTCTAAAACAAAATTTCCCAGTGTGATTTAGATTCTGCAGATTCAGTAAATCAAGATTTGTTTATTTTTCTGCAGGTGAAAGGTGCTACGACAATAGCGCAGCTGCCACATATGCTGTAGGAGACACCTGGGAGAAGCCATACCAAGGCTGGATGATGCTGGACTGCACCTGTATGGGCGAGGGGAATGGACGCATCACATGCACCTCAAGAAGTAAGCAGAATCCAAACATACACAAGCACAAACACAAGCTTTTCTTCAGGGGCAGCTACTAACCACTGTTGTACACCAACCAGACCGCTGCAATGACCAGGAGACAAGGAGGTCCTACCGTATTGGAGACACATGGACGAGGACTGACACAAGCGGACATCGCCTGCAGTGTGTGTGCCTAGGAAACGGCAGAGGAGAATCAAAGTGTGAAAGACACAGCTCAGGAAGAGGTGAGACTTGAAAATCAGAAACCAGTGCTCAACAAGAGCTCTGAGCTTGTCGCTCTTAACAGACCTGATGTTGGTTGTCTTTTACAATGTGTTTACAGCCAGAGTCGTGTTGACCCCAGTCCGGCAGCTTGAGCTTCCCGCTGAGAGAACCTGCCGCACAGATTCTGGAGCCTACTACTACGACGGACAACGCTGGATCAAAAACCAGGGCAGCAAACAGATGCTCTGTACCTGTTTGGGCAATGGAGTCAGCTGTCAAGAATGGGGTGTGTACCAAAAGCAAATAAAATTGGGTATTTTAATACAGAAGTCTATGGGGAGCCACTTGAGGCTGGCTCAAGTGGCTCCTGGAGTCAATCCCAGAGAAATTGCAGTCTTTTGCACTTTTCTGTTGGCTCCATTCAGCTCTTCATGTTACTCTTTGCTTGGTATACTGAAGTCATTTTTCCCACCCTCCCTCTCCTGTTCACGCAGAGGCCAGGAACCAGGTGTACGGTGGGAACTCTAATGGCCAGCCCTGTGTATTCCCCTTCGTCTTCATGGGGAAGACCTACTACTCTTGCACCTCAGATGGACGTTCAGACGGGCAGCTGTGGTGCTCTACAACCTCAGACTATCAGAGAGACCAGCAATACTCTTTCTGCACTGAAAACAATGGTGAGACTCAGGAACATAGATGTAAACTGCGACTTTCCCCAAAAAACTGATTTGCAGTTACTGTTGTCTAGCATCTTTAGTTTTGCCACTCACATAATAAATATTGCGCGAATAATTGTGTGGTTAGAGCCAGATAAGCATGCATTAACTTGTATGTGTACTTTCTTAAATCCAGCAATTGTGACAACACGGGGTGGGAACTCCAACGGGGGCCTGTGCCACTTTCCCTTCCTCTACAGCGGTCGCAACTACACCGATTGCACCACTGATGGGCGCCGTGACAACATGAGATGGTGTGGCACCACCTACGACTATGATTCAGAGCAGCGTTTTGGATTCTGTCCCATGGCTGGTGAGTGTGTTTGCTGTTTTTCTCATTTGAAGGTACTGAACTGGTATATTGTTATATAACACAGTTGGGCATTTAAATGTCTAGAAAGAATGGCATTTTAAAATGACCCTAACTTGCTTTTTCCATTTTCATTCCGATTACACAAAATGCTTTTTGTCTTCTTCTCATCAAGTCATTTCTCACAGACTATAATGACGATTTGGT
Organism: Oreochromis aureus; assembly: GCF_013358895.1. Classification (NCBI taxonomy): domain Eukaryota; kingdom Metazoa; phylum Chordata; class Actinopteri; order Cichliformes; family Cichlidae; genus Oreochromis; species Oreochromis aureus. Next base: position 15,783,082 of record NC_052942.1, on the reverse strand, counting down.
TGCAAGGTTCACTTGTAGACAATTGGGGAGTAAATAATTGGTGCTTAAAGAGGTCATGGGAGAGTGATGACACTATTAAGGCTGTTACGTAACAGTAACATACAAACTCTGGGTTGAAGTGGACCAAGAAAAACTCTGTGTCTGGACATACGCAGCACCGTGTGAATGTATACATGTACCAACACACTGATAGCTTTTTTCTGTTTCTTTCTTTAAATCAGCCCATGAAGAGGTATGCACCACCACTGATGGAGTAATGCACCGTGTGGGCGACAAGTGGGACAAACGCCATGACATCTTGGGTCACATGATGCAGTGCACATGCCTGGGAAATGGCCGTGGGGAGTGGAACTGTGTTGCTTACTCACAGCTTTTAGGTCAGAGGGCTAAATCTAACAAAACCTTTTATATTTTGTCTTCAAATACTCTCCGAATAATGTGAAACTTTAAATAAAAGGTGAATTCATCTTCCTGTCTTTTCTCTGTGCATCCAGATCAGTGTATCGTTGATGGTTTGACCTATGAAGTAAACCAGGAATTCACCAAGCGCCACGAACAAGGCTACATGATGAACTGCACCTGCTTCGGACAAGGACGTGGATACTGGAAGTGTGACGCTATCGGTACGTTCACGGCTCATTACTGATTGGCTTTTTAGGGATTAAATGCTGAGAACTGCTGCAGCTTCAGAAAACCAACCCCGCTGTCATCTGTCCCATCTGACAACTCTTTTGTCTCCTTGTGTTTTCTGCAATAGATCAGTGTCAAGAACCACAAACCAGGACGTTCTATCAGATCGGAGAGACATGGGACAAAGCCATCCATGGCATCTACTACCGCTGTTATTGTTATGGCAATGGGATTGGAGAAATGAGATGCGAGCCCCAGCAGACCTACCAAGGTAAAGATGCACAGCTCTGTTTTAAAAGTCCACATGTTCTGAGTCGTAGAGAGTACAAGATGAAAGATGGGCGTAGCTACTCTCGCCCTTTGATTTTTTTGGACTACCATTCTGAATGCTTAGTTTTGGCATTTTAGCTGTTCCATCGTGGCCAGATCGACTTATTCAAAATAGTTTCTTCAGCATCTAAGGGACTTCTGTGGTCAAACATGAGCCAGAATATAAACAAACAGGTACAAAATTTAGCCTGAAAAACAGCCTAAACCTAAGCGGTTCTCATTTGTAACCATCGGTCTGAAGCTCAGTGAATCTTAACAATCTGCATCACTTCAAGGTACCATTATACAAAGTATTTATGGTGAGAGGTGTATTCCAAATTTTTTCACAATTTCTCTCAAATAGTCTTTTCTTTTAGCTTTTCCATCGACCTATATGGATTTTGGTGCTCAGTTCATGTTTGCTGTACTAAACGAACTCCCATTCATTATTGATTCCTCCCACTTACTCCTAACCTTGGCAGACAGGTGGAGGGAAGCGGGGGTTTGTGGGTTTCTTGTTTTTTGTGTAACTTTAAAGTCTGCCAGATGTTGAAATTTTGGCAAGCTGGAGTTACCCTGTCTGGCGCTGAATGATGTTTTGTTGACTTGCAAAGCTGGAACAAGGTGAATTGCTGAACGAGGGTGAGGGGCTTAGAAGGCAGTCACTTCCTATCTATCTATCTATCTATCTATCTATCTATCTATCTATCTATCTATCTATCTATCTATCTATCTATCTATCTATCTATCTATCTATCTATCTATCTATCTATCTATCTATCTATCTATCTATCTATCTATCTATCTTCTCTAGGGAACAGAGACCAGATAAACTGTGATGAATATAGTATGCAGACGTTATATCTGACTTGAAAATGTCTGTGGGTGTTCGAGCTGGTTTAGCATCGTCTGGTGGTTTGATTCTGTCCCCGAGCAATGAATCCCTCTGACAGAACTCACCAAAAAGTAGCCAACTTTCACCCACACTCCCTACACACAATGCTGTTAAATTATGTGAAAAAAATCTTCTCACTTCTGCTCTTTCCTTCTCTCCTGATGTCTTCTCCTAAATCTTTTTTTTTTCTGTTTAGATGGCCGCAGACCAATCCAGGTGATCATCACAGAGGCTGGGAAACAGTCCGACTCTCGCCCTATTCAGTGGAACCCCCCATCATCTGTTCAGATCACCCAGTACATCCTGAAATGGAGAGTTGTGAGTCTCACTTTTGCTTCCCTCCTTTACAAATTGCCTACAGAAATGAAAGCAAGTCGTATTTCTTTGCTCAAAATTGGGCTTTAATTTTGCTGAATAGTAGCATTTAGTAAAGGCGGATACATTTGTGATTGAGGGTGAGTGCCTCTGGTGAAGTCTGAAGGTTGAACAAACAAAGTGATTAGAGAGTAAACTTACTTGCCTTTGCAGTCTGTACACGCAGACACAGGTTTTTAGCAGATTCCAAGATAAACATCCAGTGTTGTTTTTTTTTCTCTTTGAAGACCTCAAAGAGGTCTTGAGGCAGGTTGAGATGTTAATGAACTTCAACTGAAGTCAAAGTAGCTTCCGCTTTATGGGTTTGGACTGTATTTCTTGGACAGCAAAGCCACTCAAAGTCTAAAACCTGCTTGAAAAGTTTATATTTTTCTAACAGTTCAAAGCCAGTTGACATACTCCTAATGGAAGAGCTGACACTGAATGGCTGCCCAGTGTCCAATATATACAGACCACAGGTTTATTTCCCAGAGCTAATTAATGACTCCACTGCACACCCTTTTATTAAGACATGAATAAAATTTATATAATAAAAAACAAACATTTTAAAAGATTTATTTAGTCAGAACACTCTCTTTGCCCACAGGTGGATTTTACCTTGTTATAAAGTAAATATAGATGTTTAAAGCTCCATTTTTTTCCTAAAAAAAAAAGAGTACCTCTTCTTTTTCTTCACATATTAAAATGTTTAAACTCGTCAACCTCTCGTTATCGCTAATGTGCAGAAAAACACCCGTTCTCCCTGGAGAGAGGTCACCATCCCGGGCAACATCAACTCCTACACCATTAGCGGACTCCGTCCAGGCATCACATATGAGGGTCAGCTCATCAGCATTCAGAACTATGGACGCCGGGAGGTCACACGCTTCGATTTCACTACTAACCTTGGCTCCTGTGAGTAAGCTGTACAGCTACACCAAAGCAGCACATCTAAAGAAATATTTAAAATAACACTATGCTCCTTAATTTCAAAAGTGGAGACATATGAGGGAGAGACGACTGCACCTCCTCCTGTGTTGGACACCTCCGAGTCTGTGACAGAAATCACCTCAAACAGCTTTGTTGTATCCTGGACATCAGCTGATACAACCATCTCTGGCTTCAGGGTGGAGTATGAGCTCAGTGAGGAGGGGTCCCAGCCTAAAGTTCTGGGTGAGAGCTTTTGACCATCCCTGAAGCCTCCGTAATGCCGCCATATTGCCTGCGGATCAATTCGGTTTTTTACTATATAGAGTTCTGACTTACCTTATGACTGTGTTCCAGATGTTCCTCGCACATCCACCTCTGTCACCATCAGTAATCTCCTGCCTGGACGCAGATACAACGTCAGCGTCTTTGAGGTCCCAAATCAGGGGCAGCCCAACCTCATCCTCACTACCTCACAGACCACAGGTAGGAGAAGCTCTCTTCTCCAATGTTGTGATGTTACGCTCATAGTCATGCAGTGTTTTTGAAAGAATGATCCTCTCATCCTTCGGGCAGCTCCTGACGCACCTACTAGGCATGTTGTCAATGAAGTGGGAGAAACCTCCATCCGAATCAGCTGGTCCAGACCTCAGGCTCCTATTACTGGTAACAAACCATTTATTTTGTATTTGTTTGAGATATAAATCCTTTTCCTTATCCTGGCTGTGTGTATAACTCGATACTTGTGCCTGCAGGCTACCGTGTGGTCTACACACCATCAGTGGAAGGCAGCAGCACAGAGCTGACCCTCCCAGAGTCAGAGACGTCCCTGACCCTGGTTGACCTTCGCCCCGGTCTGCTTTACAACATCAGCATCTACGCCGTGGAGGAGGACCAGGAGAGTGAGCCTGTTTTTGTACAGGTCAACACTGCTGGATCTCCTCCGCAAGGTACACATAATATGTCTTTTAAACAGAATAAATTCATGAGTTAGCACTGTAAAACTTAATTTTTCTTTTTGTGAAACATTTGAACAATATGCTGTTCTTTAGATCACTCAGGATTCTTTTTAGGTGATTCTTAGCCTTTCGGCTGTCTGTGAAGGCTGAACAGATTCAGTTTATACTTGCAGCTGGAGATTCCTTATAGGGCCCTACAAAGGGCTTTTCACTGCTCAGTTAAGAGTGCTTGTCAAAACATGGCTTTGTCAAAATGTGCTTTTATGGTTATGGCCATACCATTGTAATATTTTTCCTCCTGTCTCCTTAAATATTATGGACCTCGGATGACTTCTTTTAAGTCACACTTAGACGCAAAACAGCGACCTCTTTAAACTTAGTTTAAAACACTTAGAAAGGCAAGGATGCATTCATAAATCATTCATAAATCATTCAAATATCTTTGAGAATATTTTTAAATGGATTTCCGTTTTAGACTCTAAGCTAACAGCATCTATTTTATCTAAGCCAAGCACAGTTAAATTAAAGATTTTTAAAAAGCAGCAGTAATATTTGCACCTAATAATGCATATTTAGCTCTGTATACTTATTTTATATAACTTAGGTATGGGTTTTATTTTTTTAAAAGGTTATGTTTTTACCTTTGGGGCCTAATAAATAAAATAAGTATGAAGTTCACGTCTCTGTCTCCAGACGTAACCCATGACATAGTAAAAAACTCCTAAGGAGACTCTAAGGTCTGACTGTGACCCCTGTTAGTCAACCTAGCGCTCTCCTCTCCACAGAGGTGGTCCAAGCCCCCACAGACCTGCAGTTCTACGAGGTTTCGGATACGAAGGTCACCATCATCTGGACCGGTCCACCCAATGAGGTGTCAGGTTACAGAGTCACTTTCTCCCCCGTTGGGTCCGATGGCACTGACGTAAGGCCCCTGGGGCTGCCTGTTTCCACCAATGCATACTCTGAGATCACCCATTTGCAGCCAGGCACGCTGTACCGCTTCTACGTCTATACCATCAGCGGCGGAGTGGAGAGTGAGCCTCTTGTAGGAGAAAAGGCTACCAGTAAGTGCCACTTTGGAAAAAGGCCCAAATACATAAACGCAGGGATTTTATCCAAAACATAACAGATCTTTTTTGCCTTACATGTGGTATGCTTTCTGCCTCCTCCAGAACCTGATGCACCCACTGATGTACGCTTCACTGACATCGGCCCTGACAGCGCACTGATTGTCTGGGAGGCTCCTCGTGCCATTGTCAGTGGTTTCCGCCTTTTCCTGAGCATCGAAGGCTCAAGTCCCATTGAAAAGAGGATCCCAGGCAGGGTCACCCAGTACCAACTGAGGAATCTACGTCCAGATACGGAGTACACTGCCACCCTTCACTCTGATCTCGAAAATGAGCTCAGCGAGGGCGTCACCACATACTTTACCACCGGTCGGTATTTGGAGAAACCGAACACCAGTAAAGACGGGAATAAAATGATGCAATCATTTTAAAATATTGTCCCCCCCCTTCCTCCCGTTCTTACAGCTCCCCAGATGGGAAATGCTCCCACTTTCAGCACTGAGGTTACCGACACCTCGATCGTTGTCACCTGGATACCCGTCCGCAGGTTCAGCTACAAGGTTAGCTCTTTACATTAAAGGAATCACTGGAGCTGTTCACTAACTACTTATCTCCAAGCAGTGTCCAAGCACATTTAGAAACCAGCTGGTGAACATAGCAGAACCGTAAAGCGCAAAAGAGCCTGATATGTACCCTCTGGTGTGGGAAGATTTTAGGCCATTGCTAATTGTTTCTAAATAATTTTTTTCTTTTAAGCGTATTCTCCAGTTTTTCTCATGTCCGTTTTATTTCCCCAGCTGTCTGTGCTGCCCAGTGAGGAAGGCGAGTCTCCCAGAGAAGAAACCTCTTCCTCTGGACGTGTTTATGTAGATGGTCTGACTCCAGGAACTCAGTACACCTACAGCGTTCAGCCCATCTACAATGGACAGAACCGCGGAAATCCCATCACCCGCAATGTTGTCACTTGTGCGTATCTGTTTTTATTTCACAAATAAAAAGACAGGCACTGTGGTGACTGCTGAACAAAACCAACTGTAAAACCAGTTTAACCAATCATCTGGTTGATTTGATACCGTTGATGCCGTTAAAACCATTTGGCGTGGTTTTGTGCCAGACATTTTTTGCTGCCCTGAAGTTTTTTTCAATGCGTCATAGTCTGCTGTTTCTTGTTGCAGCTCTATCTCCTCCCACTGACCTCAGAGTTGAGTCCAACCCGAACACAGGAGTTCTCACAGCCTACTGGGTAGCCTCCAAAACACCAGGTAAATATTGACTTTGCTCCCCACGCACTGACAGCCCATTGGATCACAGAAGGTCTCTAGACCTTGGCCTTCAAATAGTTTTTTTTTCTTTTCACCAGAACAAAAAGCTGTTCCTGGTATTTCCTTTTGATTTCTAATAGTAGTTTTTGAATTTGTTATATTCCCTGTCTCTCTGCAGGTATTACAAGCTACCGAGTGACAAGCAGACCAACCAATGGCCAGAGAGGATACTCCCTTGAAGAGATTGTTGCAGTTGATCAGACCTCAGTCGTTCTAGAGCACTTGACTCTGGGTATGGAGTACAACATCAGCGTGTTCGCTACCAAGAACAACGTGGAAAGCGTTCCTGTGTCCACTATTGTCACAACAGGTAGGAGCCACAGGAAGTCATTTACACGTGGTAGAAAGCCACAAAGACTAGTGTGCCTGGTTCGTCGTGAGGAACAAATGAGATAATTTTCCCATTCGATGAAAATGGAGCCTGCTACTCCCATCCCCACAGAGCTTGGCCTAGTTTCAAAAGAAACTAAAGCTGCATTAGTTAATTTTTACCCACTAGAGAGAAGAATAATGTCATTATGTACAAAAATACACACATTTTGAAGATAGCGAAAAAATTACCCATTTGCACATTTGGTAGACATGGGACTGTGTGCTGGAGCTCATTATTTGGCAACCAATTTAAATCTAAATGTCAGTGTTTTTTAAACTCAGTTTTGGTTCAAATGTCTAATGCAGCTTTTTTTATAATCTACTGCTAGCATGATTATTGGCAAACTGACCATTTGCATGGAAATCGTCATTTGGTAGGGTGAATATTTCTGGGAGTTTTTTGCACGTCCTTTAGTAGTATTATTACTACCTTATATTTACCTTTAATTATAATTTTAATTCTGAATGTTTTCCAATCCAGTGATGTGTAATTGTCTTGCATGGTTACTGTTATACTCAGGTTCTCTGAATGCTTTATCAGGAATTAAATGAATGTTCTTGATATAACCAATGAAATAATTGGGGCTTTTCTGTCTGTCTAATTTTGCTTGCGCTTTGCAACATGCCTAACCCTTTCAGACATCCCTGCACCAAGTCAAATTGACTTTGTCGACATTACTGACACCACCATTGGCCTACGCTGGATCCCTCTGAACAGTACTACCATTATTGGTTACCGGATAGTGGTAGTAGCTTCAGGCGAGAGCTTGCCAATTTTTCAAGATATGGTGGAAGCATCTGCTGGTTATTACACGATTCGTGGTTTGGAGCCCGGTGTGGACTATGACATCAGTATCTTCACTATTACAGAAGAGGGGGACAGCGAGCCGGCCACACACACAAAGCAAACGCATGCTGGTGATTTATTCTTTCAGTCCATCACTGGGGAGGGGTTGGGTCTTGATCTGAGGCACCTTTATTCTTTTTTAAGTGTGTCACACTGCCGTAAATATCTGAATTTAATCATTTCTGTGATATTTTCTTTGTGCCACTGGAAGTCCTCCTTTATTTTCTTAACCTCATTGCGTTACCAGTGATAGCTATAGCTTATAACCCCTCATTTTTACAGCCATTCCAGCTCCCACCAACCTGCAGTTTGGAGGAGTGGGCCCTGACCACATTAGGGTGACTTGGTCAGTCCCCAGAATTGCCACACCAAACGACATCTCTCGGTTCGTTATCCGTTATCACCCTGTATCCACTGATAATGACATCAAGGAGGTTAATGTTGGAGGAGCTACCAACACCTACTTGCTGCAAAGTAAGAAGGCCTCAGAGGCTTGAAAAGGCAAAATGACTTGTGCGTTATACTGCTCCATCTCGAACAATACTAATTGTACCAATCATCTTCACAGACCTGCAGCCCAACACTGACTATCGTATCAGTGTGGTGTGTGTGTATGGTGAACGAGAAAGTAAACCAGCCACAGGGACTCAAAAAACAAGTGAGTATCTACACAGGTGGCCTCACAGAAGAACCGAGGGTGCTGCAAATACAAGATGGATGTAGCCCCCCCGAGTCTGAAATGTCCATCATTTTTCTAATGATGGGCAGGGGGAAACTTAAAAGAAGCATATGAGTCTATAAAGATCCCAATTCTTGCTTCACTGTTATTAGTTTATTATCTCAGTCACTAGTTTCTGGACTTATTTAATATGGCATAATGTTCATTAGGGTAAAAAGGGTGTTAAACGAGAGTGTGAATACAGTGTGATTGACAAGACGTATGAGTGTGTATTATCCTTACATTCTCAGTCAGATCTACTTTTTACTCGTCCTATCTGAGTTCAAAAAATATGAAAAACTAGATGGATACATCTGAAATTCCAAAAGCTTCAAAACAACTGCAAAATTTTCAGATAATTCATATTTGACCTGCAGAATAAACTACAACAGAATAACTACAATGCTACTATAAATAATATCAACAATAAATATTTTGTGTCTTATTCCAGAGTTACCTAATCTGTTTAGAGCTTGCCTGCATTTGGTGACTTTTTGTTAGATTTTTATTAATATCAGTTGATCCATTTCAGATATTTTACATTAACGTTTGCTTATTTCTACTAGAAAGAATGTATTTGGCATTATCTTTGTATGTAACTGAAAATGTATCTCAGTTTTTCACTACATTTTTCTTCCAGCGCTGGATTCCCCGACTGGCTTGGACTTCTCCGACATTCGGACCGACTCCTTCACAGTTCACTGGCAAGCTCCACTGGCAAGAATCACGGGCTACCGAATCCGCTATCAGAAGACCAGTGGTGGACATGCCAAGGATGAGAGGCTCCCCCCAACCAGAAACCACTACACTTTGACTGGACTGTCACCTGAAACCGAATACATGATATATGTGTATGCTGTGAGCAGCAACCAGGAGAGTCAGCCTCTGACTGGCACACAGGCAACAAGTGAGTTTCACCTATTCTTTTAGTTAGTGGGCGTGATCATTCCTCATGTGTTTTAATGGAATTTTTTTCTCCATAATTATCCTCTGTGATTTTCTCCATTCTGTTATTTAATGCTTTTCAGTCTCTGATTCGCCCACTGACCTAGTGGTAACAGGATCCACCCCAACCACCATCACCATACGCTGGGATGCTCCCTCTATCTCAGTGAGAAACTACAGGATCGCCTATGCAGGAACAAGTCTGTACATTTTTTTTGCATTCTTGGTTTCCTCTAATGTCAGGCACACAAGTTTAACACTTGGGCCTTCTTTACTGTCCTCTCAGGTGGCGAGACTCCTCGGGAGATTAATGTCCCAGGCACTCAAACAACTGCCACCATTACCGGACTGAATCCCGGCACAGAATACACCATCACGGTCTATGCAGTTAGTGGACGAGGCGATAACCCTGCCACCAGTGTCCCCGTCTATATAACACACAGGACTGGTACAGAAATACGGGAAAAATTTTCTGAAAAGCAACTTAATGTTCAGTGTTTATGGTAAATCTAAAGCTTTATCCATTGTTCCTTTAGATATCGAGGCCCCCCCTGACATGCGGGTGGCTGATATAAGTGACAATGCCATCACAGTACGTTGGTCTCCTGCTCGGGGACCAATCAGAGGCTACAGAGTCACAAGTATTCCCAAAAATGGCTTGGGACCCTCCTACTCTGAGGATTTGGCTCCTGGTAAGGCCTGCAAGGAATGCCAGATGCTCACAATCAGATTGCCATGTTGATTTAATTTTTCACAACACAGCATCCCCTCCTTATTGGCTCCTTTTCTGATCCCCTGTTACAGATCAGACCGAGGTGACTTTCACAGGTCTGATGCCAACTGCCGAGTACCTTGTGAGTGTCTATGCCCTGGGCAATAATGGACAGCCGTCTTCCCCGCTAATAGAAAATGCAGTCACTGGTTAGTCTCACTTAATTCACTTTCACTTCTCTTTCAGCTCTAACTTTAATTGTCCTGATTCCCTTGCACCATGTTAAAGCTAAACTTGGCAGTTAAGGCAGTTTTGCTACAGGAAATTCAGGTAAATTTCCTCCAAAGGCAACAGGAAAAAGCTATTTAGCACTGAAGAATCTTTCTGTTCCTCTTTTCCTGCAGCTATGGACCGTCCGAAGGAGCTCACCTTCTCTGACATCGACTCCACCTCCATGCGCATCTCCTGGGACAGCCCAGACGGCGCAGTAACATCATACCGTGTCTTGTACACCAGTGCAGAGGAAGGCGAGAGAGAGCTGCGCCCAGCACCCAGAGGGGACCAGGACAGTGTGGTGCTGAGAAACCTTCGCCCTGGAACAGAGTATACTGTTAAGGTCATTGCCCTCCATGACCGAACACCCAGCTCACCGTTGGTGGGAACTCAGGCCACAGGTAGCGCTAAGCAGAAATACATCAAAGCATTTGTCTCCATTTGATATCCACATCTTAATACTTTGGCCCTGACACTGTGTCTTTGTGCTTCAGTAATCCCTGCTCCCACCAACTTGGCGATCTCAGAGGTCAATCCTTCCTCCTTCACTGTGTCATGGCGAGCTCCAGATGCACGCCTGACCGGCTACCGTGTAGTCGTGAGCCCCAAGAACATCAACAGCCCTCACAGAGAAATGAACGTTGCTCCGGACACCACTCGTGTTGTGGTGCCAGGGCTCATGGTGAGCAGAGTTCATGTGTGAATCTTTACATGGATCCATAATGTTTCAGTGAGTAAATATGAGCTGCGTGTCTGTGTACTGTGTAGGTGGCAACCACATACCAGGTGCAGGTTTACGCTCTGAAGAACACAGTCACAAGCAGACCAGCGGAGGCAGAAGCCACCACGCTGCAAGGTAACGTGCTGCGCCATAAATAGACACGTCTGCAGACCTCACTCATGGTGTAACTGATCTTTTTAAGTTCGCTTCTGTTTCCCCTCAACGCAGCGTTGAGCGCTCCTCGCCGCGTGCGTGTCACCAAAGTAACGGATAGTTCTTTCACGCTGACCTGGCGTTCCAAGCTGGAACCTTTCACTGGATTCCTTATTGAAGCCAGTCCCCAGAGTAGATCGCATCCCACCGTCACCAAGACCATCCCAAGTGAAGCTTACACCTACACCCTCACCGGTACGCCACACTTTAACGCATTTAAGGTCTTAAAGAGTGATTTTGGAGTTCAGTCTTGCTTTAAAGTGTGTGTGTTTGTGTTGTAGGTTTGCAGCCCAACACTATTTATAATGTTAACCTGTACACTCTGAGTGGGAACACAAGGAGCACCCCATTCACTCTCAGAATTCAAACAGGTAATGCAAAAATCCAGGTTTAAAAACTGCTTTTTTTTTAAACAAATATTAATTTCAGTGTAATATTCTGGTTTTTGATTTCTATCATTACATAATGTTACAGTACACTGATCTGCATAGTACACATCACAGTCTGCTGCCAGGTTTCCTTAATTTATGTAATTCAACTGCAATTCAACTGCAACTAGAAGAGGCAGAGGCATGTGAGGTTTCCTGACCTGTTTGGGGCTAGCAGCTTGAGGTTACCTAAATCTCTGACAGTTTTGCACTTTTAATCTGATTGTGTACATCAGTTTTTCAAAGATTAAAAAATCACACTCGTGATGTAGAGGTCACAAAAATGCATGCATGTATCAGTGTTAGGGTGAGAAATAATTTGTAATTTTACAGCCAAAATTACAAAATAAATCCAGGCTGCTTATATGATCTTACATTGATAAAGGGTTAAGTCACAACATATGCAGCTTCAGCCTCACACAGGTCACATCCTAGTGTGCACACACAGAGAAAAAAATAGCATTCGGCCAGTTTAACAACCGTATTTGTCCTTACAGCCGCCCCGCTGGTCCAGGCGCCCACCAACCTGCAGTTTACGTCTGTGACCCCCTACTCCATCTCCTTCACCTGGCAGCCACCTGCCACGCAAATCACAGGATACTATGTCACCTATGAAGAGTCGGGAGGAAGACCACAGGAGCTTTTCCCAAGACCCCACGCTGGCCAAAACTACGCCACCATAAATGGTAGTACTTTTATTTGATTTTTAAAGCTTCACGCAGGATTATCCTGACACACCAATTAGGCGCGGGACGTTCATTTAACGAAAAAACAACACTTTTCCTTTCCTCTGCTCAGATCTAAGACCAGACACGGAGTACATCATCAAGATCATCGCCATCCAAAACACGCAGAGAAGCACACCTCTGGTGGGCAGGAGCAGGACTCGTGAGTACTTATACTGATACTTTTTTCTCTGTATGGTGATAAATGTGAAAGTAAAAAGGATCCATTCAGAGTTCGAGCCAGTTACTGGTAAGATTAAGGGGTGGAACGGCAGCTTTCATCTGCTCAGCTGGAGCTGTATGGAGCTTTAGATCAAGTGTGTATCCAAAATCTAAAACGATAATACCCACTTTGTTATTTTGAATGTCCTCGCAAATGTCATTCAAAATATCTCGTGTGTTTGTAATAGTGCATTATGACACACTTTGCAGTGAGTTGCATTGCTGCGTATCCGTCATCCCTTTTGGCTGAGATGTGTTAGAGCTGCTCTGCTTTAACTCCCCCTCGTCTAACCTGCTTGCTTCCGTAACCCCGTCTCTCCCGCCAGCTCAAGACCCCTTGCTTCCTTTGCCTCTGCCCCAGCCTAACCGCCCTGGAGATGGCAGGCTGGATGTGCCTGAATCTCTGGACAACAACGTCCAGTTAGTGGGCACCAATAGCCAGGATGGGTTTGGTGATCAGAGTCAGCATGTGGAGTACACAGAGTACAACAACAATGGAGACAACAGACATAATCGGAATCCACTGTCTCCCTATGGCCAAGTTCGTGAGCCCCTGGTGTTTGTGCCCCTTCCTGATGCAGAGGGCCACAGAAATCCCATTGTGAAGCTAGACATGCCCGTTGGACCCATACTCTTTAACGAGACAAGTGTGCCGCTGGAGGCCCAAACTCAGACCACCGTCTCCTGGAAGCCTTACAGGCAGAGCAACGCCTACCTGGTGTCCTGTGATCCCATCACACAGCTAAATGAGAAGATGTTCCAGGTAAGAGGCCAGTCCATGATTCAATTATTCTCATTATTCTCATTTATGAGAATAAGCTATGATCTCTTCCTGTCTATCCAGGTCCGCCTGCCAGGCACAGCCACTACTGCTACCCTGGTAGGACTCACTCCCGGAGCAGACTATAACGTTATTGTGGAGGCAGTCCTGGGGGCCCTCAAACACAAGATTCTGGAGCAGACAGTGACAGCTGGAAACACAAGTAAGCTTCCAGCTGTGATGTATCTGGATATATTGTTAAAGGAAACTGAATGAAACTCATTGTGGCTAATTTTTTCCCCACTTTCTTCTTCCTTCAGTTACAGAGGGAGATTCCTCAAATAAAGACACGTGCTACGATGCCTTTACTGCCACCCATCATGAAGTCGGTGCTGAATGGGAGCGAATGTCTGAGACAGGCTTCAAGCTGTCATGCAGGTGTCTGGGCCTGGGCAGCGGCCACTTCAGATGTGACTCATCTAGTAGGTTTTTAGGGTATCTTTCCCCAATACGTGGACATAGATGGAATTTGAATACATTTCACTCGGGTTATGTATGTTCTTCTCAGAGTGGTGCCACGACAATGGCAACAACTACCGAATTGGAGAGAAATGGGACCGTCGCTCAGAGAACGGGAACGTAATGAGCTGCACTTGTTTAGGAAACGGCAAAGGAGAGTTTAAGTGCGAACCACGTAAGGCCTCTTTAACATTTTAGTTGAAATGTTCTGTGGCTGTGTTACAAAGTGAATGAGCTGCGTGTCATTTTTAACCCAAATATCTACTCACGCAGATGAGTCCACGTGTTACGATGATGGCAAAACTTACCGGGTGGGCAACCAGTGGCAGAAGGAGTACCTGGGTTCTATTTGCACCTGCACGTGCTTTGGAGGACAACAGGTAAGACACGTGAGCCTTCCTCATGTTCTCTTTACATCATATGCCATCATCCAGAGGAATGGAGGGCGTGGTTAAATGCTTTTTTTGACTTTATTAGGGCTGGCGATGCGAGAACTGCAGAAGACCAGGTGGTGATGTCGATGTCGGTCTGCTGCAGCCTATCAGATATGGAGACAACACACTGCGCAAAGTGAGTGAAATGTATTGAAAATCAGAAGACATATAAACTGTAAATTTCAGTTTTCAAATTGCAGTAATCTGTTGTGTAGTAGTCTGCACGTGTCAAAGTTTTAAACTGTACCACTGTTCATCCTCCAGAACATTCACTGCCCCATCGAGTGCCTCCGGCCTGAACTGCTGGCAGATGCACACGTTCCTCACAATCCTCGGGAATGATGAGCTGCTCATCCGACTTCTGCTTTGCTCCCTTACCGTCCAGTTGCTGTCTCACCTTGTAGAAGCCACGCTGTCTGTGACTGAAACAAACTAACTGCCTTATCACATTGCTGACACATTGCCCTGCTGCCCCTCATCATTAATCTTCACTTGAGTCTATTCACTGTCGACTGCCAGGCTTCTGAAATTGTGATGTATTAGAAATAGAAAACCCCACTTTCTAAAGTTATTTAGAACTTGTCCAGTCAGATTTACGCATCTGTGAAATTGACATTTGTTTCCCATTTAAATTTTTTTCAATTGTATCCTGACCAAAACCCATAAAGTACGCACTGTGCTAAAAAAATGCCGATGTAGTTGTTACCAGTGTTGCTGAAACTGTCCTCGAAAATGTGCTTCTCTTTTCTGTAGCCCCTCTTTCATTACAGAGGGGTCGCACTGTGTGTGATTGACACATTCTGAAGTTCTGCTAATTTATCCCTTTGATCTCATCGTGTGAATGTGTTGAACAAGGATGTGAGAATGTGAACTGTTCTATTTTTGTACTTTGTGCCAAAGTGTTTCTACCGATGACAAATAGAAGTCCCTTATTTTAATAAAGCTGGAGAGATTCTTAAACATTACCACGGTGTTTCGCTTTCTTATTAGGGTTGGGGGGTGGGTTAAGGTGCCAACAATAAACTTACAATGGCAGGAAAAAATATTTGCCCTCTTCCTGATTTCTTAGTTTTCTGCATATTTGTCACACTTACATTTTCAGGTTTTTCATAATTCATATTTTACATTTATTCATTTATCCATATCTGGTTGGCCCCATGTGAAAAATGTATTGCTCCCCTTGCTGAATCATGATTTAACTGTAACCACATTTCTTTCATGCAAGTTCAATTTTGCTGAACAACTCACTGCAATCCCAATAAGGCACTGTGACCTTGAGTCTGGATTAATGCTATGGACTAACAGTGCCACGCAGTTAGCACAATGAAAGAGACAAAATAGTCAAACTCCAAGTTTATTTCACAGTGTTGCAAGACTGACCTACAAGGATCAGCTGCAGTTACAGTATTACTCTCAAACATTCTGATCACAAGTCAGGAACGTATTTAGTGTGTTACAAAATTGTGCGTCTGTTTCTACAGTTCAGCAAAACGTAGGAATGTTTGAAGATCAGCAATGTTGCACACGTTTTTTTTGCCTTCGTACAGACACAAAACTGTGAGCGAACTCAACGCTTAGTGAACTCAGTGGTGGAAGAGTCGCAGGCTGGTGTGCACCAGAGTAATGCCTTGCTCGTTACAGGCATTGATCACAACCTCATCAGCAGCAGAGCCCGCTGGAGCTGCGATGTATTGGACGCCGCTCTGGAGACAGACATACACAGGAAGGAAATGTGAGTTATGACAGAAAGACCAGAGTTTAAGTTGCAGTGACATTCCCGCATGCATGAGATTTGCTGGTCAGCTTCCTCTGCACTTTATTGACAAAATGTGTGCAGCATGTACACGTGCTTCGTGCAAGGCATTTACCCTTTTGGCCCGATCTATGTTATCTCTGAAGGGGAAGAAGGCGTCAGAGCTGACAGCCACAGCCTGCAGTGAGCTGATCCAGTTCTTCTTTTCAGTCTCTGACAGTAGCTCAGGGACCTCTTCATACATCGACTTCCAAACTTCCAAGTCTGGGCCCTGCCGGCACAGGACAGAATATACACAGGACACCGCCTTTCATTTACTCACACAGTCTCAAACTTGGCATGCTGTGTGATTAGACATGACATTGAACATCAGAGGTGGGCACATCTTGAATCTTTTGTATAAAAAAAGTGAGAATCTATTAACGTAATAAATAATCTGCTGCTTTGTGCCTCAGTCCTGAATGCGCACAGGAACACAGGATGTGTTTGCTCAAATCTTTGTGTGACAAAGTATTTTCTAGTTTCTACATACAGCTACTAAAGTGTTCATGCTCCAAAAATCCTCGCAAAATGCAGAAACTCTTCATTGTATCTATTGTACAAAACACTCTTAAAACTGCATATTTATTTGTGTCCATGTCAGAAGCTGGGTTCCTCTTTGCATTTAAGACACAAAGGGTTGCATGTACGCATTTTAAATATTTATATAAACACAAATGCAGCCTTGAAATGTTTACATTCAAACAAAATAAAATAAAAACACAGTTGTACTTTTTCTCACTGGTAACTACAGTGCACGTCTCCAAATGTTACTCCCTCACCTCTCCGATGGTGTCGCTCACATACTGGTCGATTGCGTTGGCCATCTCTGCTCTCTTCACACCACTGCGAAACTTCATGCTCAGGACTCGAGGGTGGTGCCTGAGCCACCAGTTGTCAGCTTTGTCACCCGCCAGCCGAGTGCAGTGGATACGAGACTGCTGACCCGCACCAATACCGATAACCTGGAAAACACAGGTGAGAAAAGATTCGAGGACGACCAAGGCGCCTCAAGATTCCTTCCTCATTTATCCGTCACCTCTTACCTGTCCGTCTTTAGAATAGCACACAGAGTTAGACTGCGTGTACTTGACGGCGATGGTTGCCACGGTGAGGTCACGTACAGCTTCCTCAGAGAGCTTTAGGACACAACAGAAGGCATGAAAATCTGTCAGACTGGATAGAGTCAGTAAAAAGTTAACACACCTCAGTGTCTTACCGAGCCTTTGGAAACAACGTTGCTGAAGAATTCCTTATCGATACGTCCTCCATTCCTCTTTTGTTTGAGATAGAGACCGAACAACACTCTCACCTCAGTGTCATCAGGCTCGTAGTCAGGATCCATCTGAGACACAAGCACGGACATAACCCATAAGCCACTTTACATAGTATGTATGTACTGTACACATTTTTATCTTCAGTATGACTTGGAACTAGTCCTGTTACATTATCTACCTAGAAAAAAAGAGGTAGTTATTTAATCTGCATGTGTCTGAGAATTACGAGGCTTTTAATCAGTCATCCAAAGACATGCCTCCAAAAACAGAGAAATACAGACGTGTGGAAACAGCGCCCTCACCTGAAGCACACAGTAGTTGCCATTCTTCTTTTTGGAAAGGATTTTGAGTGCCTCCTCATCATAACCAGGAGCAATGATACCGTCTGAGACCTAACAACATCACAATTAAACATGATGTTACTTAAAAATATAAATAAATAAAAAATTAAAAGCTTGCTCTCTTATTTACCTCTCTTGATATGATCTTAGCAGTGGGAACGTCACACACATCTGACAGAGCAATGAAATCTCCAAATGAAGACATCCTGTCTGAACCTGGAGGCACAAAGACTAAATGTATAACATATTTAAAAAAAAAAAAGAAAAAGAAAAGAGAGAGCCCAGCACACAATCATTTTCAGGGGATCAGCTATATAGGTGACTTTTTGACCTCTTGCCCTTGCGTAGGCGGTGGCGAGTGGGCTGAGGTCCTTCAGCATGTCGTGCACCATGCACACTTTGGCCTCTTCCTCGGTCAGAGGAACTCCTACTGCAGCTCCTTCAGAAACAAGGTGACAGCTGTCATTGTCAGATCCATGCGGACAATGTTAACTGTAAGAGTGCGTCTGAATGGGCTCTTTCTTTCTTACCAGCAGGGCTGACGTGTTTGAAGGAAGTCGCTGCAGCCATGCCGAGGGCTCCCTTCAGCTCCCTGACGAGCTGCCACGCATTCAGAGCGTCGCACAGGTTGATAAAGCCAGGAGCACCGTTGACCACTAAGAAAGGGAACGTTAAAAGAGGATGGGTGACATTAAAGGACAGATTGTGGCGTGGCATGGCGTGGTGTGAGGGTACCTTTGAGCGGCAGAGCCGGGCGCAGAGTGTAGATTTGAGCGGGTGCTTGGTGGGGGTTCATGCCGTATCGCAGAGGCAGCTGGGACACGCCGCGGCTGTACTGCCCGCGGAAGTAGTCGGATATAGCGTCATCATACTGTGCTGTGTGTGTGAAGGCCTGCGCAGGAAGCAGAACGAGTAGAGAAAGGTTAGGAAGAAGAAGAAGAAAAAACTGCTTACATCACTCTCTGATGTTTTAGGAAAGCAACCATCACTCCACAAGAAAAAAGGGCTGCAGGCAAAGTGGGACAGTTATCAATATTTAACTCAATACTCAGTGCAGTCAGACTGTGAGGTTAGAGTTCACTGCTCCTCAAATGTTAAACTCTGTAAGTTAAACACATTTCATCACTCTGTGATAAACAGCCTGGACTCGCTGACCCTCATCTCTGAGCAAACAGCAAAACCAGAACAAATAGCCACAGGGGGAGGAGCAACTCCTTAATGATCACCCTCAAGCTTTTGTTTTTTTGTTTTATTTTAAATCATAAGCCAGCTTAAAATAGCACAATACAATGTTGTGATTATGAAGGATTGAGCAAAAGAAAGCAAACTCCCTGAACTCCCCTACACATCACGACTCCAACAGCAGCAGCAGCTATTTTGGCAACGATACCTTATAAAAAAGAGCCGGAGGCTTGATTTCCCCTCTTACTCCAAACAAAAAGTCTCTTTTCATCATGGAGCTTAAAGTGGAACAAGTCTGAACAGAGGTGAATGGATGTTCAAGGCTCATGTGATCAACTCTGAAACGGCACTTTTAAAATTCTCCACGCAGGATTATGACTAATCACATCAGGAAACGGTCTTTGACTCAACTGGTTATTACAGTTAGATTTGAGTTTTAGCAACATTGTTTTGAAAGCAACTAGCTGTAACATACGGCTCCTTCAATACATGATCAGGCATCCAAGACATCCCCCCCCAATAGGGCTGGGTCATATCATACCATTCACTGTAATACCAGTACAATGTTAGGCAATGATAAGAAAATGAAATATCGCGATAGAGGGTAAAACGCGCATGCCCAGTGTCTTTATTTTCATACGCACATGGCAGAAAAAGCATGGCGGCGACGGAGAAATGGTAATGGCCTGTATTTGTATAGCGCTTTACTTAGTCCCTATGGACCCCAAAGCGCTTTACACTACATTCAGTCATCCACCCATTCACACACTGGTGATGGCAAGCTACATTGTAGCCACAGCTGCCCTGGGGCGCACTGACAGAGGCAAGGCTGCCGGACACTGGCGCCATCGGGCCCTCTGACCACCACCAGTAGGCAATGGGTGAAGTGTCTTGCCCAAGGACACAACGACCGAGACTGTCAGAGCCGGGGCTCGAACCGGCAACCTTCCGATTACAAGACGAACTGCCAACTCTTGATCGCCCACGATCAAGAATGAGAAGGGCAAAAGCGGATCGTTGAATGAAACAGATGAACCAGAATTGGTTTGTAAAAATGGTGCAACTTCAGTGATGTGGAACTGGTTTGGCTTTCATCCGTCAGATACACACCAAAGCACATTTTTTTGGTAGAGCATGCTAGCGGGCCGTCGTTATTTGCCTTCGGAAAATAAGGCACACTTAAAATCAATCCTTTGTGTGCCCCTTATAACCGGGTGCACCTTATGTATGAGTTCTGGTTGTGCTTACTGACCTCGAACCGATTTTATGTGGTACACGGCGCTCGAAAATCTGTCAAAAAAATGTTTTAGTACGACTTTGGTAAGCTACGAAGCCGCACCACTTGATGGAATGTCGGAGCATTACAGCAACCGCAGTCAGGAGCCTCGCAGAGTAATAAGTACTGTGCTTCTACATAATATTACCGTATTGTGTGTGTATAACCTCTTTTTAGGTTTTGTGGATATTATACATGGTTATGCTCAGGATATGTCGGCCAGTTTCCACTGGAAATGCCTCTCGGTTAAACTGTCAGCAAGGAATTTGCATTTACACTGTTAAATGTTTATATAGCTTTAATGCACATAAAAAACAGCTGCTTGTTTAAGTGAAAATACATTGATGGGGCTTTTTTTTTGCACTAATAAAGTTGTGGAGTTGTAAAGTATTTTGTCTCGCGTCAATCATATCGTCAGTTATATCACAAATTTTCAAATATATATCGTGATAAATATTTTTGGCTATGTTTCCCTGCCCTACCCCCCAACCGCCCCCCCACCAACAAAGCAGCTAGCAATTTATAAAATATAAAAAGTAGTGATATCTGAATCTGAAACTGCAGTATACCAACCAACAGGCAAACATGTGACTTCATGTGATCACCCGGTCACAGCTGATAGCTGCCCATCCCTGAGCCTGGCTCTACTGGAGGTTTCTTCCTGTTAAAAGGGAGTTTTCCCTTCACACTGTCACCAAGCGTGTGCTCACAGTGTTCAATTATTGGGATTTTCTCTGTATTATTGTAGGGTTTTTATCTTGTCTAGTCTTATCTAGAGATGGCACGATACCACTTTTTTTATGTCCGATACCATATGAAATGCTGGTTTGGTAGCGAGGCTACAAATACACACAGCTGCTGTATCACGTGACGCATACTGCTGCGACGTGCTACGGTTATGAGCCGAGTTACACCGTGTCGCAAGTTTTGTCAGGTGCTTTTTTGTTATTTAATGGATCGGATTACATTTTTTATTTCTCTCCGATATCCAGTAATTTAGGTCAGTATCGGACCGATACGTAATATCGGATCGGTCCATCTCTAGTCTTATCTGGCGCTATATAAATAAAATTGAATTGAATGACACTTTAAATGGTGTCCCTGACAGGTATGATAAAGAAGAAACGCATAAAGAAATGAAAAAAGAAATACAGGTATTACATATCAGCCCTGTGACTCACAGGTGACCAGTCCACCTCTCTTGTCCTATGACGTTTTGGAGAGGTGACAGCTCATCCCCTTTTACCCCATTTTCAAAACATAATCAAAAACAAACCCTCACCTTAACCCCCTCCCCCCAGAAAGTGCATTATAACATCTAAACCCTTAAATCTAAATGCCCACCTTAAAAAATCTACAAGTTTATATTTTCCTAAAATTCCTTTCTCAGAAAATCAGGTCACATGCTTGCAACAAAACAGACTCACTTTCAGGGCCAGAGTCCGGCGAGTTTCCAGGGTCGTGTCTTTGTCCGCCGAATTCTCCATCTCCTTGGCAACCAGCGAATAGTCAGCAGGATCGCACACAATGGTGACCCGAGCATGGTTCTTGGCTGCTGCTCTGAGCAGAGTTACACCACCTGAAAAGAAATAACAGTTTTTATTAACACACACAGAGTACACAAATAAATAAGTGTTTCATCATTAGTAAGATAGGCAAGCAAAGAGTGTACTTCTATGCATTATTTAAAACACTTTAAATTTACTCTGCATGACTCACCGATATCAATCTGCTCCACGGCATCCTCCACCGTGACATCCGGGTTAGAGACGGTCTTTATGAATGGGTACAGGTTGCATACCACCACTCTTGAAAAGGGCAAACAAAGGAAAATCTTTTCATACTTAAGATAGGTTAAAGATGGAGATCAGTTCACTGGGAGATCCTACATAGACCTAAGGTGTTTATGGGAATCCACATGCTCAAAATAAGCTGTTCACAGTTAATTCTCTTATCCATGCATAGTGTTTTTTTGTCTATGCATATAGGCATAATCTGACTGTGTAGAGTAAACTCGATGAACTTATCGTTGTAGGTATTAGTCAGCAGGGTCACCTGCTGTTTGAAAAGCTCTAATGTTCAACCTGTAATGATCAAAATCAGGTTTTGTAGCAGGGTGTTACAAACTGAATGGGTTAATCGTGTGTCCATGCAATACATTTCTCCGCTTCTTTATTTGAGACCACTAGCAAAGAAAGTACAAAGCAAGACGAGCTTTGCTCAAGCGTGTCTTATGACTACTTGTGTAAACAGTCAGTAAATAAAATCATTAAATCCATTAACTTTCCTGCAGTTTCAGTATTTTTTCAGATGTTGCCAAACGTTTTTAATAATCCGACAAAAAAAAAAAAGCAAGTATTGCGCACTGACAACAGGAACCACTGATTGTCTTGTCTTTAAAAGAAAAAAGACAAAGGCGTTAAGAAAGAGTCATCTGCTAAACTTCAATCACGTGTCGTTTAATTTTCCACTGAGGACCCAGTGAAATCTAATCAGATTCTTCCAATCGAACAGGAGTCACAGGATGAGCACGCACGGGCAGCAGGTTTCCAATTATCCGGCTGCCAAATCAACTCGACATGCTTCTTGATTAAAAAGCACGTGCCTGCACTTGACATGGGTCACACGTGCGCAAGGGTTTCATTTCCACTCAGCTTTTTCTCTTTCTACTGCAAGTACACACAAATATCCATCATATTGTACACATCAGAGTATTAGAAAGCTTTTGCACATTTATGTTTGCTGTGTTAGTCTCACCTGACCAGGCTGTAGCCCAGCTTCTCCATGTCAGCGGTGTCACTGGGTGTTTTTCTGGCCAGGATACCTCCATGCACTGCAGGATGCAGGGTCTTCACTCTGCCGCCCAGCATCTCTGGATGTCCAGTCAGCTCAGACACATCCCTGACACAAAGCAGAGACTCTGAGAACTTAGAGAAGGCCTCACATGCTGCAGGTAACTACAGTACTGCAGTAATACATGTGGATGCCTATGGCTTTGACTTTAAGGGCTAGTGGAGCACCCACCTGACGGCCAGTCCAGCATCCCGCAGGGCTTTGGCTGTGCCCCCTGAGGCCACCAGAGACAGCCCCACACCCACCAGCCTCTTAGCGAAGTCCAGCAGTCCAGTTTTGTCAGAAACACTCAGAAGTGCTGCAAAGACAGACGAGCAGACATTTAACCCCTGACTTTTTGTCATTTTACAAACGCAAACGAAGAATAAATGCACGTTTTTAGTGAGGTGAAGCTAACCACGTTGGCTAATGTTAGCCAGTCAGCTAGCAGCCTGCATGTCGCGACACCAAAACTCAGAAAGTTTGCTTCATGCTCAGAGAAACTCTCACCAAGCTCCGAGGAAGCCATGTTCACGGTCACAGTGTTCACAGTGGGCAATCTATCTGTCTGAACGTCGGCTGGCTCTCTGCTCACGCTTCTCCCAGTTTCACAATTAGCAAACGATGCAGAGCAAAGCGAAGGAGGCTGAGGCAAAGCTGCAGGCTGCTCACGGCTTCATCATGCGCTTCAAAACTACGAACACCCGCCCTTCTGAAGCCGGCCCGCCCCTCGCACACAAGCGCACCCAAAGGAGCAAAACGGCGCAGAAAATGCGCATTTACATTAGAAAAACGCAACGAACACAAACTATTACTACTACAACAACAATAAGTACTACTACAAATAATAAGAATAACTACAAACTCTCACTGATAGACAGCAGGGTTTCTAATTACCTTTAGATTTATGTCTTGAAATGTGAAACTGTGTAAATTATGAATTTCACATTCATATATCACCAGTACAGCAGTAACTGGCTATGTTGTCTTGATTTCACCGCATTTCAAAATTACTATTGCTTATTTTATATGACAAATTGTAATAATGGATTTGTAAACGTGTGATCATCAATTGTGATTTGAGTTAATTTGAGGATCTTCCAGCAAAATTACAATCATAAGCCGGGGAGGCGTTGCAGTTTGTTGCCCTGCTAGTAAGGCCACTCAGACGAGGTGTCATTCTTGGTTTTGCCACAAGAGGGCAGACATGGACCATCTTCGTACACCTGTCAGCGTGTTTCTGTTTTTTTGCATTTCACCTTTATATGTTTTATTAACAAATAATCCGAAGCTTGGCAAAGTTCACTGACATCATACACCTGGTGACACGAAGAACACTTTCTCCTAATAATAAGTTCATTCTTGATTTATAGATTTAATTAAAAATATCATATAAATGAAATAATATACTAATAAATAATATACTTCTTCTTCTTCTTGTTTTTGCCGATCAGCATGAATTTTAGTTGAAGCTATTATAGCAATTATAATACAGAGTATATAAATTAGAGAGTGGTTGGGAGAAGTGACTGAATGAAACAGTACCTAAACAGGCGTTATTTCTTACCTGATGACAGAAAATTAAAAATTCTTCTTCTTCTTCTTAATTTATTTTACCAAGCTCATCTGTAAAATCATGAAATCAAAATTTCTTGTTTTGACAGGTGAGTGTCAACCAGGAAGTTGTTTGCGAAGGCATCATGGTTCAGTTTAAGTTAAGTTGTTGTATTTAATATATTCCACAAAACGCTGATAGAAACATGAGTGTGATGTTCTGCTGCAACAAAACCAGTAAATGTGTGTTAATATTTTGTTTCTAGTATTGGGGAAAAAAAGTTCCTAATTGCTTTATCAGTGAACAAAAATATAAAAGACGCATATATTCTGCAAACGCCCCATCAGTGCTCTTCATGTGTGCAGATGCAACCTTTAGAGGTCGCAGATCATCATCACCTCCATCTCACCAGCATCCTCCTCTGTCACACCACCCCTCTGAGTGGCCTCCTTGGATTCCGGCGAGAGTGGATCTGGAGTCTTCCCATGCTTCCGTTACTGATCCTCCATCTGAATGGATGATAACAACCTTCAGAACAAACTAGCAGGTGGAGATGGCCCCTATTGGCCCATATCTATGGGGCTGATATCTGCTAATAACGCCCATTGTATGGACTGATAACATCTGCGAGTGTCACTACACCCATGAACTGCACGGCAAACTGTGGTCTTCGTATTTTCCTCCTGTGTGGCAGCTCCATCTTCAACATCCTTTCCCCAGCTTTTTCACTAATCCCTGAACATGTCTGAACTATCCCAGCCTTGCCTCTCTTTTTCTACAACTGTCCCTGTGATAGACTAATTTCTAATCCTGTCTATGATGGTCACACCAGTGACAATATTAACACTGTCAACTCTGTAAGATCACTCCACCTACATTTTGCTTCCTGTCTACACCATGGTGGAACAGGCCTTACTTCCCTTGTATGCAGAAAATATTCATTAACCAACTGAATTTTTCAAGCAACACATTGCTAACTTTAACCACAACCTTGTTCTCATAACCCCTGCTTCTACAGTTCAGACTGGACCTCTGCACGGCCCTTTTCTGGATAATGGCATGACTCAGTTACAAAAGGTGAGCATGCTGAAGGCTGTTTAGCCCAGTGATGCTGGAAGCTTTGACATCAGAGCATCCAGCTGTCACTGTAAGGGAAGTGTTGTGAGAGTGTGGCTTTATAATTTAATAAAGTTAATCAGAAAAATGATGATAAGCAGGAAAGCAAATAAATATGCACGAAAAATGAGATTTTATTATCATTAAAAAAAACCCCCCAAACTTTTCCTTACTAATGATAAAGGTTGTCCCAGTCACCCAGAAGATCCAAACACTTAAAAAGAAAACAGGCCTGGTGTCAGTTTACGTCTCCTTGAAAAGTAAGATAACCTTCATTCCTCCTCACACAGATGGACGGCCTCTCCATTGTTACAGAAATCCATCATGATTTTTATTTATTTTTTTATTCAGTAAATTTATGACACGAACATTTACACGGGACGGAAATTCAAAAAAACGGTCCCAATCAGCCTTAATTCACCCTACTTTTCCTGCAATAATAAATGACGCCCATGAATACATTCACCCCTAAAACGCCTCTTCAATAAACTTTACTGGCAAAGAAAAAAGAAAAAAAGTGCCTTTTTTCGTGCTTTAGAACAGCGTTTTAAGTCGGACAGATGTGGATTTATGGGACCCCGTCGCTCACTGCAGCCTTACTTGTCCATTAGTTAAGTGACAGGACAGGGCCCCGGGAAACCTGCGGCGGTACGTGTGATTACGTTAAAAGATCGCACAATCTGTTCATATTTACGTAATGAGCCCGGCATTTTGCTGATTGATTAAACTACAGGGTGTAAATATTTTAAGGGCGAGCTGATTTATAATCCGACAAAGCAAAAAAAGGAAAAAAAGGAAGGCCAATTTATTTGTCTAACCATGAAAATGGGGGTTTCTGGTAAACCGTTCTTGACGTCTCAGGGGCTGACTTGAGTGATTCAATAGACAGTGAAAGATTTTTATAGAAAGACGCGGGCTCTCTGCGCATTATTGGTGAAAAACAGAGAGAGGCAGGGGGGCCCGTCAGCACTTTTTGTTGCCGGAAAGTGACAGCGTTATCAGCGGTGAGTGTAATTTACGCGAGGGGGGAAATTTTTTAATCAACACGCACAGTGTATTCAGATTAAATTAGAGGAGAAACAGAATCAATGACCTCCATATATTCCTCCGCTGCCTTATCAATTAGCTGTGATTTTGTGTGTGTGTGTGTGCGTCCTGTGTCAGAGGGCCCTCTGTCATAAAATGGGCCAAATGACATTCGTCATAGAGCTGACAAGTCACACAACTAAATGAGCTCCTATTGATTCGTGAGATTTTTCATCAGCCAAATTAAAAGCTGCGGTTTGATAGAGGCTCACTCTGCAGGCGTGTTACGTTCACTCCTATTAAATCAAGTCAAAGTTAAACGAAAACTTCTTTGGAGTTAAACACTGGCGAGCTAAATAAATAAATAAAAAGGGATTTGATGCTGCTTCAGGTTAAGCATCATTTCGATCTTAACCAGATTTGCTAAAGCCATGACCACGTGTTAAAACTCATAGTGTATCCTTGCGCGCTTCCACCTTTCTTTCTTTCTTTCCCCCCTTCGTTATAAAACCTTTGATCTTCTGTGAGGTCTCCCTGAGCAGGGATTTCCGCTGTAGTCCCACTAAGAAGGTCCTCATAGTTTACTACACGCCTCACCTCAGAAGCTCTGGAGGTCTTTTTTTTTCATGAAGTTGATCCTTTACTGTCACAGAAAATAAAACTTGCACCAATGGCATGAATGCTCATGTATTTGTGCTCGTGTGTTTGACTATGAAGTATAATTTCAAGCCAGACAAATCAAACTAATTCAGTTTAGATTAGAGGTTGAGCTGCTTTGCGCTGGCTGTAAGGATGTGATGGATAAATAAAATACACAAAGAGTTGCGTTTAAGAAAAAGTCAGCTTTTAATCAAAAGGTGGCAATTCCATACTTTGATAATGTGAAGTTTAAAAGATATGCAGATATTCCCAAATGCTACACTGGGAATATTTCAGCAGAGGTCTCATAATGAATATGTTATCAGATTTGTTCCGATAAAGTTTGATGTCAAGGTGATTCTTTGTACTTGATGTCAGCTGTTATTATTCAGCCAATTATTTATCCTACACAAACATATACATGATTTTCACATTAAAAGTACATTTTTTAACATGTGATGCACTTAAGGGTCCCTTAAGTTTCTTATATATATAAGACAGAACAGCTAAGAGCCTCATAAGGGCACTAAAAGCACTGCTAATCACTGCCACCAGTTAAGAATGCATTTAATCACTATATAAATATGTGACCATGGTCTGAGAAGGGGTTAAGTTTCACCACACTGCATGTCCTCCAGTCTGCTCCTTAATCACAGCCCTTACATGGGGGTCCAATAAAAAGCCTCTTGCGGTGGCACAAACTCATCATGCTGTTGCTCTTGGAAATTAAAATGGGCCTATGTGACCGCTTGCCATCAGGCTTTTGATTGCTTTACTTCCTATTCATTAGCTTAATTATTTGGCCATCAGTAAACCTCACCAAGTAATTAATATCTGAGAGCCTCTGCAGTAAATTAAAACTGTGAAATGAGGCGTACTTGTGCTTTGTTTTACTACCAGAGGCAGCAGGGATGTGAGCTAATGGGTGGGAGCTGAAAAAGACGCAAACATGAACAGCGGATTGCTTTTGTAGCCAAGGAGCATTTTCACGGGAGTGAGATAAAGCTGTTTGTGGTTTTCCTTTCTTATGTACAACAACTGTCAGAGTGGTTATCTAGCATTTTGGTCCAGACTGAAAAATACATCAAAATTACATTCTTCTTGCTTTCTGGACTAATTTTAGTTGTGCAAATGATTCCCTGCTTTTTCAGGAAAAACTCCATAGGTTCTCTCTGGGTACTCCAGCTTCTTCCCACAGTCTAGAGACTTGCTTGTTGATTATCAATAATTCTTAGGTGTGAATGTGAGCATAACAAGTTGTCTCTCTCCCTCTGTGTATTAGCTCTGTGACAGAAATTGAAATTGAAATTAATAATAGAATGAATAGAAGTATATCTTATCCATCCACAGCAGCTGTTAGCAGGAGGATTCTGGCTCATTCAGATGTTGCTTTGCAGACGTCAGCTGGTAATTTAATGATGAGGCAGCAGGTAAGCAGCTCCTTCAATGCGCACCACCCCTGTGTGAGCTCAGGCTTCAGGTGCAGATATGTGATTTCTTTTTCTCTATTTATTTTTAAAAACAATTCAAATCAAATGTATTTGTCAATATATGTATACACATTTCCATCAAAGCGAATGGAAATAATTCACCTCTTTTGTTGCCATTTTCTTTATTTCACATTTACACCACACAAGTTTGAGATAAATACACGTACGATTCATCCTTGCAATCATTCGAATAAATTAAGTTCATTTATTTACATGTAAGTGATGACAACCAAGTCATAAATATTATTGGAAAAAAAAAATCTGAATATTCACATTAAATGCACAAATGGAAATGCGCTACATGGGATGCTGTGCAAAGTCTGGGAGCAAAAACATCTGGAACTGCAGCTGTTTCTGAGCCTTTGTCCGTTCTATCAATGGTCACACGGCTAGTGTGCCTCCTGAACCTCATCAAACTGTTTGAATGTGTTACAGTTCACTCCCCTTAACATTTAATTCCTAAAAAAATGTGTTCACTGAGTGGAGCTCAGGCTGTGAGTGGATGGTGGAAACACAAGTTTGCCACAGAGGATGCCTGGCGCATTAAAAAAGAGCAAAAATTAGGGAAAGAAATAAGCACTTTTTTCCAGCATGCTGCAGCAATGTAAATTACTTTGTGATAATTCTATTCACAAATAGTTTAAGCACTATACACGCGTCATAATCCTGCATTTGTTTGTGTGTGAATGAGTCCAACAAATGTCCTGATTGGAAGAACCTTCTCAGAGCATACGAGGTGAAGATCTTTAGGTTTGTCCTCTCTCACAAACACAGACTTTCCCGGTGTGATGTCGCTGAAACACTCAGGTAATTCTCATGGGGTTTTTTTTTAACCTTTTTCTGGGTGTGTATTCACAGTCCTGCCCCAATTTTCCTGTCACCCCCACCCACTTCCACCCCATCCAGCTCATCATCAGAGAAAGGGCTGTGGGAGCTGTAGCCAGCTTCATCGTTACGCTGCAAGAAGTCCGTGGTTTGCTGGATCCCAACTCGGTTACCCGCAGAAAGAGGAAAGCCACGCTGGGGCGCCTCCGCTACTTCTTCCTCCTCATCCTCTCCATCTTCTTCCTCTTCTCCATCCTCCAATTCGAGAGCTATCCTTCGGTCGTCTGGGTTCAAAGCTCGTCTGCTCTCACTGGATTTGTTGGAGCCTGTCTTTCCCGAGCTGCGTAGTCTCTCTGCCTCAGACTGGGTGGAGGCAGTGGCCTGCTCCTTTGCCTTCCGACTGCGCTTCCACTTCATCCTCCGATTTTGGAACCAGATCTTCACCTGGGAAGTGATCGTAGTAGAAGAAGAACACATGTTTAAAAGAAGAAACGCAACCCAGGGTTTGTCTGAACAGAAACAAAGACAAATTTGGTCACAGCTCCAGAAGCTCTCTCTGTCCTATTTCTTTTTTCTTGGTTAGATAAAATCTGCTTTATAAAGTGTTTATTTTATTTTACCTTCATTTTTAAGGTGATATGTTTCATGTTGCATGTCAGTGTTGGGGAGGATAAAAAGTGTTATTTTCGGGTTCATGCTGTGGTCATCACTCTTAACGACATCACTCTTTATTATCACAAATACTCCCTCCTCCTCCTACCAGAGATATTAGAATTCATAACACCGAAACAATCAGCGACAAATAAATATTAACAGAAACATAAGACATGTGAGTCTTACACACATGAATATATGAAGATAGGTAAACAATGAACACTGAAAACTGCCAAAGATGATTGACATCACAACATCTCTGGACATGAGAAGCAGTTTGCTGATCAGCTAACTGCAACAAGATAAAATCACTGAATGAAGATACTTTAGTGAAATGTACCATTTAAAGCTGATGTAATAGACTGCTGCTGGCTGTTTTCATGGTTTTAAAAAATGGTTTGGTCTTATTTGAGGCTACAATAAAAAAAGAAAAAGAAAGATTAAATCTGTTGATTGGTTGTTTTCTTTTTCTTCTATTTTGATTTTGTTCACACTCCTTTAACTCTACCAAGTTATTCTTATTAAGAAAATAAAAAAATAGATATAACTGTTGTAACTGTAACTACACACACACAGTGTGCTGGCATCTGGTCTGTAGCTGTAGTTAGCTTTGACTTTTAAAATTTGAGAATAATGTACGTCAGGTCAATAAATTTGTTCTGGAGATGTAAAGAGGAGCTCTGCAGTCTCTGGTCTGGCTCACCTGTGTTTCCGTCAGCATGAGTGAGGTGGCCACCTCGAAGCGCTTGGGCCTAGACAGGTATTTGTTAAGCTTGAACTGGTTCTCCAGCTCCAGGAGCTGCTGGCTGGTGAAGGCAGTGCGGGGCCTCCTGCATTTCCCCAACAGGCCTGACTGAGCACCCGCTGGAAGAGGAAGCAAAGTTATCAGTTTGTGTGTGGTCCCATGCAAGATGACTATAAGTGTATATTCTAAAAACCTAAATCACCTAAAAACAGGATGGTTGAATATGTGAATATTAATATTATAAAGTTATTTCCTAATTATTTGGATTCATTTAAGGATCTATCCAGGAATATTTGCTCACTGGCTGCCACCACTCTTATTTATATACTGTAACATCAAGGACATCAGAAGTTCATGGTAATGTTGTGGGTGGGAACAGACGCACATATGCCGGCACTCTCGGGCCATCATTAACTATAATAGCTTTACTCCAGTTTATTGTTGACGGGGGGGACACGGCAGAAGCGGGCGCAGAGGCCATAAAAACACAGGCATGCCATTAACTTAATGAAAATTCAATGAAGGCTTTTGGGATTTTATTGATGAACTACAGAACGTTTTAGGTGTTTGTTTATAGTTTCTTCGTCACACAAAGACAGTTTTCATCGGGCTGGCGTTTATAGAGAAATAAATGGGGCAAAATTAAAATATGACAGAGAAGCAGTAAAACAGGGGCCACTGTACTGCGAGGGACGATGTATGACTGCCATTAACGCAACATACAGGACTTAGTCGGATAAAAAAAACAAAAAAAACAACAACAAAAAAACCAGAAGGAGCACAACGCAAAGCTAACCGAAGGCTTTAAATTACGCTGCCAGTGAAATGTATTTATGAATAATAAATAAACAAATCAAAATGCTGCCCGTTTCTTTCTCAGATTATCTTTATTTATTATGGTTTTTAAATGTAATAAAACTTTGGAGAATAGAAAAAAAAATCAATGTCAGATTCGTCAGTCGGGTTTGTGATTTAAGCAATAAATCGGTGCTGTGTGCTTGTTATCATGAAAAAATAAGCAACACCCCCCAAAATGACAACTATTTAGTTATTAATTGAGCATAATAATAATGATAATAATAAAAATTATACTACTACTACTACTACTACTAATAATAATAATAATAATAATAATATCAAGATTAACTTGACAAGTTCCGCCTAAATTCTTTCTCTTTCAGTGTAACACACAGCTGTCTGAAAATAAAATAAATTAACAAATAAATTCTCATGTGAAATATATCTATTTTTTATTTATATATTTATTTATTTTAAAGTTTGATTATTCTGGACCTCTGCTTATCTAATGTCATCACACTTACAGCTGTAATCCGGCAGTCGTGGCATCATGAGCCCAGCACGGATCCAGTGCTCCAGGGGCAGAGATCCAGCCATGGCAGCCGCCTTCAGGTGCTCTGGGTAGGTCTGCGATAGGTGCGTGAAGCCAGTGTAGGCGAACGCAGGGTGTTGTCCACCCAACGCCGATAGTGGGTACATGGGTGCAGGATACATGCCGGGAATAGCTCCCTGAGGCAGCGATGCAAGACCCGGATGGGGGAGATTGAGGACACTCTGCTTGGGGATTATTCCGGTCTGAAGTTGCACTCCTCGCGGGGAAGGAGTGTCCGCACGGCGGCAGGAGACCGGGCTGCCGGCCGGGCTGTCGCTGCTCAGACCGGGTGAGAGGTCTCGACCACACCGATTGGTCTCATCGGCCAGAAGAGCGTCGATTCTAAAGTTTTTCGATTTCTCCATGATGGCTTCAGCAGCAGCAGCAGCAGAGAGAGCGAGCGGGACTGAGGAGTCTTTAGAAAACACAAGTCGAACTCTCTCCAGGTGCGCACCTGTGCCGTGCTCTTCAGTCACAAAATCATAAGCTCTCCTCTCCCCCCTTTAGAAAGAAAAATAGCCCGAAAACTGTATATTCGTTTAAAAAACACATTGGCACGATTTTTCCTCGTTGTACTTGTTTAATGCTACTCTTACTGACACCCGCATGTGCGCGCGTGCACCGGTTTCTTTATGTCAGTCCGCACCATCGAATCTCTTGGAAAACTAACCCACAGAGGTATGTTTCCCTCTACATCAGCCGTCCTTCTCCACCCCTGGAGGCCGCTGCCAGCTGGGGATTGGCTGGAGCTCGAGCTGCTCTGACGGGCCTCTAATCAGCTAATTACTCGCTCGTTTCTCCCCCCAGAAAGCATTCAGAGTGAGGTAATGTCCAACCCTTGTCCCGCCTGCAAACACCTTCAACTGCATCAAAGCACCGAAGTACATTAGAAGATTGGGCAATTGTATTTTCAGTATCTATCTTACTGCCAGCTCTTCGTACTCTCCACAGATTGCGGCTACCTGGCTGCCATAAACAAAGAATTATACGCTGCTTTCATTGTCCAGACTAATTATTAGTGCTGCTAATATCCTCCACACCTTAGAGCCAAATACTGGCCTGTTTTCAACACTAATGTTATTGGTTACCTCTGATTGGTGTGACGTTAGAGACGTTGTGTACGGTATTTAAATCATTAGTATTAATGGTTTGTTTCATTCCTATACCAAGGCCATACCGATGCTATTAAAGTTTACGATCAGGAATTGCACACAAACCGTATAAAAGTGTAATGACTTGGCAGTAGAGGCTATAAGTTAATTGGCCCTCTGCTTAATGTGAACTAATGCAGTTTTAAGACCGGAGAAAGCCGGCGTGCATCCGTCTCTCTGCGTCTCTCAGACATGGCACGACAACATCGATACAGATACAGTTTGTCAAAAATTATAAGTCACAGTATAATAAGAGGAATTAGGCTTATCTGAAACTCACACTGAGAAACTGCATGTTTCTGCACCAGAAGGAAAACTCCAACTTTTGATAATGCCACATTTCAAATCAATACAGGGAGTGCAGAATTATTAGGCAAATGAGTATTTTGTCCACATCATCCTCTTCATGCATGTTGTCTTACTCCAAGCTGTATAGGCTCAAAAGCCTACTACCAATTAAGCATATTAGGTGATGTGCATCTCTGTAATGAGAAGGGGTGTGGTCTAATGACATCAACACCCTATATCAGGTGTGCATAATTATTAGGCAACTTCCTTTCCTTTGGCAAAATGGGTCAAAAGAAGGACTTGACAGGCACAGAAAAGTCAAAAATAGTGAGATATCTTGCAGAGGGATGCAGCAGTCTTAAAACTGCAAAGCTTCTGAAGCGTGATCATCGAACAATCAAGCGTTCATTCAAAATAGTCAACAGGGTCGCAAGAAGCGTGTGGAAAACCAAGGCGCAAAATAACTGCCCATGAACTGAGAAAAGTCAAGCGTGCAGCTGCCAAGATGCCACTTGCCACCAGTTTGGCCATATTTCAGAGCTGCAACATCACTGGAGTGCCCAAAAGCACAAGGTGTGCAATACTCAGAGACATGGCCAAGGTAAGAAAGGCTGAAAGACGACCACCACTGAACAAGACACACAAGCTGAAACGTCAAGACTGGGCCAAGAAATATCTCAAGACTGATTTTTCTAAGGTTTTATGGACTGATGAAATGAGAGTGAGTCTTGATGGGCCAGATGGATGGGCCCGTGGCTGGATTGGTAAAGGGCAGAGAGCTCCAGTCCGACTCAGACGCCAGCAAGGTGGAGGTGGAGTACTGGTTTGGGCTGGTATCATCAAAGATGAGCTTGTGGGGCCTTTTCGGGTTGAGGATGGAGTCAAGCTCAACTCCCAGTCCTACTGCCAGTTTCTGGAAGACACCTTCTTCAAGCAGTGGTACAGGAAGAAGTCTGCATCCTTCAAGAAAAACATGATTTTCATGCAGGACAATGCTCCATCACACGCGTCCAAGTACTCCACAGCGTGGCTGGCAAGAAAGGGTATAAAAGAAGAAAAACTAATGACATGGCCTCCTTGTTCACCTGATCTGAACCCCATTGAGAACCTGTGGTCCATCATCAAATGTGAGATTTACAAGGAGGGAAAACAGTACACCTCTCTGAACAGTGTCTGGGAGGCTGTGGTTGCTGCTGCACGCAATGTTGATGGTGAACAGATCAAAACACTGACAGAATCCATGGATGGCAGGCTTTTGAGTGCCCTTGCAAAGAAAGGTGGCTATATTGGTCGCTGATTTGTTTTTGTTTTGTTTTTGAATGTCAGAAATGTATATTTGTGAATGTGGAGATGTTATATTGGTTTCACTGGTAAAAATAAATAATTGAAATGGGTATATATTTGTTTTTGTTAAGTTGCCTAATAATTATGCACAGTAATAGTCACCTGCACACACAGATATCCCCTAAAATAGCTAAAACTAAAACAAACTAAAAACTACTTCCAAAAACATTCAGCTTTGATATTAATGTGTTTTTTGGGTTCATTGAGAACATGGTTGTTGTTCAATAATAAAATTATTCCTCAAAAATACAACTTGCCTAATAATTCTGCACTCTCTGTATCTAATCCAACAATAACTATAAATATTGTGATTTTTTTCCTGTGCAATTGTGGCTTCTGTAATATATAACAATATAATACGTATATTTATTTGCTTTATGTGTTCCCAAGAATATGTTTTAGGCTCTAACACCTTCACTAACAAACAACCATCTTTTCCTCATGTCACAATATTACATTTTCCACATAAAAGCACTTGTGGGCCTTTATGTGTTTCATTCTGCTGATGTGAACAAAAACACCACCTCTTTTGAGGACACTCCCTTCTTAAATCTGTAAAATTGTGTGCACACGTGTGTATGTGTGGATGCAGTTGACCTCCAGGAAATTGCAGGTCCGCCCACTTCTCACTTTCTCTTTCTCCTTTACCCGTGTTGCTGCTGTGTCTCTCATCCTCATCTCTCTCTCTGTCTATCAGGCAGATTGCTGTCTGTCTCCGGGGCTGATATAGAGGGAATTTGCTTCTGGGTAATCAGTGCTACCTTCTGCCTGTTTCTTGCAGGCTCTCCCCTCTGCAAAACCCTCCTTTCTTTTTCCTTTATGATTTGAAAGTAATTTAAATAGCCAGGCCACCGCTAAATCTGTCACTTGGGTCTGCCAACAGAGGTCCACGAATTAAATTGAATCAGCGCCTGCTTCCAGTGTCTGCTGCCTTCTTCTGACGATGGTCTTGTTATCCTCCTGAAAAGATGAAATCTTGCTGTAGTCGATATGTGCATAAGTCCTGCTAATCCTAAATAGGTCCATAATTGATAATATAACAGCTGAATCAGAAGCTTTATGAACTTGTAATACAAAGCTTATTAATGAAGAGAAGACTGATTAATATAAAAGTCAGAACAGGTGTAATTGGTGTAATTGAGATGGGGTCTAAAGATCTTTAATGGTTTAGAAGAAGAAGCTGTTCAGGTTAGCTCAGCAATTTCTTAAGTGTCTCTTTGATGATATAAATTTGAATGTTGTTGGGGAGAATGCTATGATTTTTATTTTTTATTTTTGCAAGAAGCTCATGAATTTAATAGTAGAAAAAATCAAAAGAAACCCCAATGATTCATTGAGGTTTCCAGGCATTTGTTCATGCGCAGCTCTCTTAAGGTCCCGCCACAGGGTTTCAATCAGGTCGAGGTCTTTGGCCCGGACTTTGACCAGGCCATTGCGAAACTTTGATTCTTTTCTTTTCTGGGCAATCCGTTGTAGATTTGCTACTGTTACTGGGGTCACTGTCCTCCTACATTCACATTTTATTGTAGAATACTCTAGATGAAGACTCTGTGGTCGGCTCAGAGACTGAAATTAGTCCAGGCCTCATGGCTTCAAGATAAGCCCCAGTCGTCATCCCTCCACCACCGTGTTTGACAGTTGTATGAGGTAATTTGTGCTCACCACATATACTACTTTGAATAATGGCCTAACATCTTCACTTTGTTCTTTGTCTGTCCAAAGGACATTGTTCGAGAAGTCATGTGGTTTGTTCATGTGCAACTTTGCAAACCCAAGTCAGGCTTTTCAGACAGAAGAAGCTTTCTCCTGACGATCCTTCCAAACAGACCATACTTATTCAGTTTTCTCCTAACTGTACTCTCATTAATTTAAAAATGCTAACTGAGGTTTGTAGAGTTTGAAAAGTAGCTCTTGGGTTTCTTGCAATTTCGAGCACTGATTTCGAGCACTCATTCTTGGCTGCAGATTTTACAATTTAGTTTACAGTGCTGAAGTATATAGTCACAGAGCTTCTTGCAAAGATGATGACTTCTTATTCGTTTACTTTAAAACTATAAACAGCAGATATAGTAATGTGATCTGTCTTGTGATTAGTTATGGGCAAACCTCTTAGAGGTCAAAACTAGATAAAATGTAGGACAATGGGAATAGCATGATAGCTTAATTACACTGTTGTTAAAAATGAAGTCAGTAAGAGCAAACATTACTCCAGGCTGCAGTCTATCAGGTGAAATATCTGACAGCAGGTGTAGCTGAAAGTGTTTTATTTTAATGCGGTGGAAGGCTTAATAATGAATGTTTTCTGATCTAAACTGTCATTACTTCCTTTCCCTTCTTCCCTTGTGACACATGTCCTCACATGCACATGGCCCCTTGAACCTTTAGTGGAACTCTCCAAAAGCAGTGCACACCCTTCTCTCTGTGAGAGGACAATTGGTTCAAAGGAGCCGCGGGCCCTTGACTACAAAGCCAGAGTTTATCGACGAGTTATGCGTCAGTAAACCTAGCGGCAAACAGGAGTTTACTGAAACATTAAAGAGCTTATCAGCAATTACAGGCATATTTTTCAATCATTACCACAGCTCTGAGACAGCTTGCCCTGTCCTTAAACTAATTCAGGTGTGCTCTTGTTCTATCTGCATGCTGGCCCAGTCATTATGTTATTCACCTCCTCTGGGTCAGTGATTCTTGGCGGTTTGAGGTATTGATAAGATCCTTCCCGCTGCTGATAGAGCGGAACGGAGAAAGTTCAGGCGTTTCTATAGCTCGTCAGAACAACACAGAACATATAAAAACATCAACAAAGCAATGTAACGGACATTGAAAGATATATCTTCTTTGATTCGCTGTCACTGATACAATATCCAGGCACTGTGATTGATCCTAATCCAGCTTACTTTGATTGTGTGTGCACATTCCTGTATCTGCCCTCTCTTCAGGCATGTTGTGACACACAAAGCTTTCAGGGACGCTGTTGACCAACACCACCTTTCCCACCAGGCGTGGAGGACAACGGCCAGACTGCTGCTGTGATAAATGGTTGTGGCGCACAATGGGCTTACTGTGAAGTGAAAATCAGCTCTCCATAGCTCTGGTAATTAGACTAATTCCCACAGCGTTAAAGACAGATGATAAATCAACTCACTTTTCTGCCAGACCTTGAGACCAAAATTAATGTTGTCTCATTAAGGAGATAAAAGTAATTTATTACTTTTTCTTCTCCTCCTAGTCTCTGTATCCTGTCCCCCTTCATTTATTAACCAATATTGAGCTTTTCCATATGACATCTAGCCCACTGGATGTGAATCTCCCATTGTCTGTCTTTGCTACTTTGGCCCCTTCCCTCTCCTCTCTCTCGCTTTCATTGTGCATTAGCATGTTTATGAGCGTCTAGCAGAGAGATAACACAGGTGTTTGCCAAAGCTGGAATGCACTGCAATGAAAAAAAAACTTTGAACTTTTGGATGTTTCTGTGTGAAAGCTTTGTTTTTATGCAAACTAGCGTACACTTTATATGATATCATTAAGACACGAGTACAAGAAACCAAATGAAAAGAGGATCACATCCTCGGCTGGCACAGAAGGTGCAAACTGACCGTAACTGGTAAGTTAGCAGGGCGGGTGTGTGTGTGAGGTACTTCCTGTTTGGAAAACCAGGAAATTTCCCCAATTCTGCAAATGTGTGATGTGTGACAGCAAAAATGCTGACAATGACCGAAACCTCTTGAAATGGTAACCAGTTCAAGTATTTTCTTTATTAATGTATACAACATAAAATGTTTAATATCAAGCTAGGTTTGCTGTTAGCCAAATTTACATTACTCATGTTGGTTTGCTAGCCTGACTAATGCTCGCTTGGTCAGTTTCATTCATCACACAGACCCCAAATATTTAATATGACAGCACGCAGAGGTTTGTTTTGAGGCCTTGACTCTGTGGCAATCATCGATATTCTTTTTTTTGAGTCCGAAATCACTGTACTTTGGTTATATTATGTAGCATTATCAGCTAGCTGAAGCAAGTTTTGTTAAAACAGGACATTCATAGACACAACTCAAGTCCAGACTTCCTGAATTGTCACCAATAGGAAAATTAGCCACATTATCTCTCTGATAAGTGCAATAAAATGCTCTCAATGGTACCAATACTACAGTTTAGAGGTTATATAACATGAGATTAAGAACTCTGGATAACTAATGGCTTAAAATGCTCACCTTAAGCCTTAATATAATTTAGCCCAGGGAGTTATAAGGTCGTAAATTCTTCCACTGTGTGTTTGTGCATTTTTAACACAGTCATTCGGTGTTGGCCTGATTTTGGAGAGCCTCAAGTAGCCATTAGCAGAACTCCATCTTTTAGCACTTTCACATTTGCTTAAAATGTTCAGTGTCAGAGGAAGCTGTTAAGCTCACACTGAGAAGAAAGAGCTCCTGTCAACTATGACAGGATGAGTAGGAGTAGGAGACTTAAACCCCCACGTTTCCTAAACTGATCCATTACTTTAAGGCCTGAGGTCTGGGTTACGATCAAAACTAGTTTATACAGAACTTTTTCCACAGGTCAATGTTTTCCAGAGGGAAACATCAAGACTGTGATTTGGGATGAATCACAGTGCAATTATTGGCTCTGCTCTCACCACTGCACAGCTGACCAATCACAGCACTATCAGGTTGAGAAAAGTGTGAATGCAATCACATTCAGTCCACTGTTAGAAGCTACCATCCATCTGGACCTGGATAATGAAAACTCTCCATATTTAGAAATAATCAGTCTACAAGAGGCCTTAAATTTATGGACCACAGATTAATATGATTTGACATGTGATAGCTCTAACACCATTATCTGGCTTTTAGGTTAGGTAACACCTTTTGAGCACCACGTATGCAAAACGTGCAACATAAAGATCTCTAAAAATAGATAATAATAATTATAGGCTGATCTGAATAGCCCCTTTGCACCATTCCAGTTTGATCTTAGGCGATTAATGGCTTAAAATGCGGAGATATCTGATAAACGACGTTGGCTTCAGAGTCTGATTCGGGGAATTCCAACCTTATGACTCTTCAGTCTGTTTCCCTGCTCACCTGTTTCATTATTCCACAATGGAAAACAAAGC
Organism: Oreochromis aureus; assembly: GCF_013358895.1. Classification (NCBI taxonomy): domain Eukaryota; kingdom Metazoa; phylum Chordata; class Actinopteri; order Cichliformes; family Cichlidae; genus Oreochromis; species Oreochromis aureus. The sequence goes on along the minus strand of NC_052942.1, from coordinate 15,742,691 downwards.
TTCCTTTCACATTATCCAGTCCAGTGTGACTTTTATGGCCATTTAATGGGTTGTTCCATCTAACAGCCCCGTGTTTTACTATCACCCATACAAGAGTCCCATTGTGCATAGATATGGGAGATGGGAGATAAAGTCACCTTATCAGCCACAACAAGACATCATTACTTTCACCCTGCTATCTCACCAGCCCTCTCCGCTGTGCATTATCAGTCCACTTATGAGGATATTCAGCTTTGAAGATCTCCGCCAGCTGGCGGTTTGTGCTTTTGGTTTTCCGCCTCTACAGATCAATTCAGTTTCAACTATGGTATAAATTTTTGTGTCTTTACCACCACTGTAAGCGATTCTTTGTTGTCTAAAGTGACATATAAATCTACACCTAATTGCTCCTTTAGTGATGCAGCTCATTGCTCGTGATAGCAATTCTTCTGCCATTCTTTCCGCTGTGAGGAAGCCGCCTGCTGCCATTAACAATCACGTAATAGCTTCTTATTGGCCAATTTGCATGTTAACTGTAACCAAAGGTTATTGAAGCCGAACCACAGAAAAGGAGCGGGAGATATGAGAGCAACATACTGGATACTGAAGGTTTTTTCATTTGCAGAAAATGTATTTGAAATGTACTAAAAATATTAAGTTGACTCTTTTTAAAAAAAAATCAAGCTCTTTTTTTCAGTTTAGATAATCTTCAGAATATTAAGTAGTAATTCTGCTGTTCACCTCTCAGCTGTTAAACCATTTGTAAGTTTGGGCGTCCCATAAACCAACAGCCATAAGCGACCCTACACCATGTTTGACAGAGGAGGTGCTATTTTCTCAGTCAGTTGGTCTTAGGATTGGAAGTCCCGAATTCAGACTCTCTTCATCAGATAAATTGTTTGAGTTTATTCTTGTTTTATCTTTCTGTGAAACGTCGTTCCACTGATCTGCTTGTTTATTCTTATCTATTTTTGTGGAGAGCAATGGGGACTTTCTTTTTGAAGCTTTCTCAGCTGAATCAATTATAATGTGTGAACTCTGTGCACAAATGTAACTGTAATGTACCAGTAATGGTTCATGTGCACCATTACTTTTGAACTCCCAAAGTTTGGACACTATGTTTATATCTCAGTCAAGTTAAAGGTGAGATTTGGTGTTGTAATATAGTGCCTATAAGTTAATTTGCACCTGCACAAACTCAACATGCAGACTAACACAGAGCGAGAGAAGAAGAGAGATTAAAAGTTCAGATGGTGAGCAGCTGTTGCTGTCAAATAGCTTTTTCAGCATGCTGTGAGGACGGTTTAGGGCGTTTCTACTGAAAGTTCTCCAGCAGACACAACAGGACGTTACATTAGAATTCCACACTGACATCAAAAACATTTTGGAAAGAGGTTTTATGTGTGAGAAGTCTGTTTCAAAAGAAATTTCACAAGACCCAAACCAATTTTTTTCTGGTTTGCATATAGAAGAACAGAATTCAAATGAAAATGAACAAACATAAATTACTGTCACCTTTTAAGTGCCATAAAGCTAAAGGCAGCCCTCTTTTTAGATCAATTTATGAGCTTGAATAATCAACTTTGACATTTATTTATTTTCTTTGAAAGGATGTGGCCTGCAGGCAGCACGATGGTGTGGTGGCTTGCAGTGTTGCCTCACAGCATGAAACTCCAGGGACAGACTCCACCGTCATGCCTTTCTTTGTGGAGTTTACATGTTCTCCCTGTGTATATGTGAGTTCTTTCCAGGTACTCTGGCTTCCTCCCATGGTCCAAGGACATGCAATTAGTGGGCTTAGGTTAATTGGTGATTTTTAAATTGTCTGTAGGTGAGAGTGTGAATGGTTGTCTGTCAGATTGGTGACCTGTGCAGAGCGTACCCCGGATCTTGCTCTATGGTAGCTGGGAAAGGCTCCAGTGCCCCCTGTGACCCTGATAAGGACAAGAAAAAGAGAATGGATGAAAGGATACAGACGGCCTTTTGTCAAACAAATAGACTGTCCATCCATCCTCTTCTCCAATTCAAGGTTACAGGAGGGCTGGAGGTTATCTCAGCAGTCATAGTATAAAAGACAAAGTACATCCTGGAAAGATCACCAGTGTGTTGCAGGGCCAACTCACAGAGACACACAAGCAATTGCATTCACGGTCAGTTTAGAATCACCTAACCACATGCAGCCTGGGAGGAAGTTGGAGTAAACCTCACAGATATGGAGAGAAAATGCCCCACACAGAAAAACTAAAGGCAGGGCCCCAGACTAGATTTGAACCCAGGACCTTCTTGCTGTTGCTGAGGCCACACCACCCTCCTGTTTTTTGTTTTTTTTTGCACCACATTTGACACAATACAGACCTCAGGGCTTTGGCTATGGACTACGAACTCTTCCAGTTTTGACTGGTGGGTCATGCCAGATTCGAGCCATTACTAATAATGATGCTCAACACGAAGACTTATGTTAAAGTCCCATATGCAACTGGCAGAATGGTGTGCCCCACAGAGTGATCTAAATAAAGCATTGCGGTGCAGAGGTCCACATAGAGACGGCCTTGAAGGAAACAGAGGCCAGGTGTGATTTTTGCTATTTCATAAGCATGCATACTAAGTTTTTGAATACTCTGTGTAACCTGGACAACAAATTAGATCCTGCATGGGAGTAAAGTTTTAAGTAAATGCATTTCTGTTGATACTAGGAGAGTCACCTCCCAACACATGATTTCTGGGAGGACAAAGTCAATATTTCAAAAAGTGAAATGAATTGATCGGTCACTTTTGACTGGTCAATAGTCCTGTTTAGTCTATTGACTTTGTCAATTGGCTAACAGGTCACTATTAAGATTGACCAATCTTTGAAATTGGAGTAGAGGTAAATCACAGCAGCAGGGTATATTTTAACAGCTCTGAATTGATCAAAATGTTATCAGAGGTGTGACAAAGAATGGTCAGTAGCACAGGCCTGATGAATTGGCAGTCAAAATACCCCCATAAATTCCCACTTGACAGATCTCTATAAATTTAGCTTGAAATACAAAATTAGATGAAAAAATTGAAATCAGAAACACCTACATTAGCTTTGGCCCTTTTTGACTTTGAGTAACTTTTCATTCAAACCAAACACTTTCCTGGTTAATCTTAAGTTTCATTCTTGACAAACACAATACCCGATTTGAGGGAGCAAGTAAAGTGGTTTAAATACAAACATCTGTGTGTGTATGTGTGTGTGCATGCACCTCATTGACTCATCTCTCCTTCACTCTTTGTACTTCAAATTTGTCGTATTTACAGCCCAAAGGTTAGAGAGGTGAATAGGTGGCCCGTCCTCTCAGTAAATTACATATGCTCAATATTTAAGGTGGGCTAAATCACTTTTACACAGCCTGTCACAAATAACTGGAGACTCTGTGCTTTTGAGTCAATATGTAGGATAGTTAGAATTTAGCACGCCATTTTCCCACTGCCATGGCAAGGTCAACATATTTTAGGAAAGTTTGTGGAGAGGCCCAAAGAAGAACCAGACTAGATTTCAGGGTGGGTCTGGATTAGCTTTGTTAAGACATGGCATTGCCAGAAGATGCACCTGAGTTTCATCTGTAATTTCGGAGGATTTTACAGATACATACTAGCAGCTATCAGAACTAAACCCAGTAATGACACTTGAACTGTCCATTTACTTTTGAGCCTCAGAAAAAGGAGGCCTGGACTAAAATTGCTGTAACTCATTAACAGTTAATGCAATTTTCATAATCCCCTTGAATTAAAGCTCAAAGTCTGCACTTCAATCACATCTTAATTGTTTGATTGAAAAAACTTCACTGTGGTTGTTTGGAGGCAAAATTCCAACATTTACTTTTTTCCCAACAAATGATGTCCCTAAAATGTAACCACTGGTTGCTGGTTACATTTTAGAACAGATTATATGGTTAACTTACTTGTATACTTTCAGATTGTTTCCTGTGTTTCACTTTTTATGATTCTATCTCATGTAAATATTTAAGTTGTATTTTAGTGATGTGTGGTGTAAATTTTAAATTCAGCTGTTTGTGTGCTGATCTGTTTATATTCTAAAAATGATTCTGAGAAATGAAAATGTACCATATTTACATTTCAATATCTCATGTTTATTAACATTTGGTTTTGTACAAATAGGCTTATGAGATTAGTGCCGTTTGTTATATTCTGTTTGCTCTTGGTGTACTGACGTGTTGCGTTTCGGGAAATGTGCCAAGGTGGGACTCGCTCAGTGTGTGAACTAACCGAAATAGTAACTGCCCGGTCTGTTGGAGGTTCTGACCTGATGAGAGAATCAAATTTGTCTTCTCACACTGTGTCTCGAAGCAAAGGTTAGTCTACAATTAAAGGATTTGTTATGTCTCACTCTGAGGCTCACACCATACTCTACACATACCTTTAAAGTGTTATTAAAGTTTTGCCGGGTCATTGTGGCAGTGGGCCTCAATGCACACAACAGACACTTGACAGTGACAACTAAATAAAATTCTAACATCATTCATTTAATTATTTAGGTGTATAATATTAAGCTTTATGGCAAGCTTTATGCTAAGTTATGGTAGCCCTGCTTTCACAATAGCACTTGCAGAGCACAGAAATGAACATGATATACCTGTATTCTATTTTTTTTTTTTAAATCAATATACAAATCGAAATATTTATTCAACTATGACTTATTAAAGAAGTTTGAGCACATAAGTAAAATTCTTCATTTGGGAAGTTTTGGTCAGTTGTGTATGTCAAACATTTTGAGAGAACCAGGCTAGCTTTCACCTGACTTCATCTGTCAGGCTGAACTAGGCTAAATGGCTTCTGGGGATAGCCAATGAAAGGTTTATCCCCTTAACCCTAGTGTATCATATTTATATGATACACATACGGTTTTTGAGACTCCTGCATCATCAGCCTGATTTTTCTCTCTCTGAAAAACCTAAATAAATTGCACAATATGTGTTTGGGAATAAATTGCTGGCTAAAAAATTGCCAGATGTAGCAAATATGATAAATTAAACTTCATATATGCATATTTAATATTTAATGGGTTTTTTTGTTTTTTCAGAATTTGTCATAAGGTTCAGTAAAAACTCCACTTTCACTATTTCAGGTTTCAGGTTTTAAAGATTAATGACATTATAATGTGTCTTCTTCCAACTAAATGCTCGTATCATTTTAAATTAATTTTGCATTTAGGCCCACTTGACTTAAGACTGAGTAGAAATATGAATCCATTGTATAAAAGTACGGATACACTAACTAATCTTTTCAGAACTGTTTTTAATGTCCTTCACTATCTTCCTATATTCTTGCAATAACTCCCTTTCCTGCACTCTCCCCTATCTCCTCTGACTCCCACAGGGTTGACCTTGCAACACAGCTGTATCGAAATAAATTATTCCATTAGGTACTTTCTGTTCTGCCATCAGAGGAACCACGCTAAGTTATTATTGGACACAATATTTGACTTAGTAAGTCTGGCCCTTAATTCTTAATTCTGCAAGATAATGGTGAGAAATTTGTCATCATTGACCTATCGGGCAAATTCTTTTGTGAAGTTGCTAACAAGATTATAATTAGTTTTTGAGTCTGAGTCCAAATAACTCATTAGATAAACAGAAGGAAGCCTTCCGCGATCCGGAGGGTTCGAGGACACTCTAAAGGTTCTGGAAATGCATCAGAAGAGCATTAAGTAGCTTTAAGCAGCATCCAGGCCTGTAAAAAATTTGCTGGCTGATTAACATTTAGTAAATCCACTTAAGTGTCTGCAAATCCAGCAGGCATACAAACTGGGGTTACCACTGACCAAGCCTTCAGTAATGCACTAAGATAAAAGGCTTAACATATTAACTTAAAGCGTAAAGATAGACTGAAATTTAAAATCTGGTTTCAATAGGATCCAAACACAAAACAGGTCATTGCTTAACTGAACGCAGTGTTTGGGCTACATGCTCTTTCGATATTTGTATCATCACTCATTCTGTTCGTATCATACAGGCCTTAGTCCTCTCCTCTCCACAGCACAGGTGTTTGTATTTGCATGTGTGTGTTTGTGTGTGTGTGTGTGTGTGTACAAGTGTGACTGATCCCATTTATCAGGCCAGTTAACCCTTGGCAGCAAATAGTAATTCGGAGCAGGACACCAGAGGGGGATGCAGGCACTTGCTCTAATTAAATTCCCCCTTTCTTACCCACCCGTACCTATGCTGACTGCCTCCCTTCCTCCGGCAGCAGAGACACTGACCTTCCAACCCTGCCTTCCCTTCCCTCCTACCTCAGCGCTGCAAACTGCAAAGTGACACAAACATGGTTTTCTGTTCTAAAAAACTGTTTGTATCTCTAACTTCAATGTCTTTTACTTATGCAAAAAACAAAAAAAGGAAAAAAAAAACCCATTATAAACAACTAATCTGAATTAAAAACTTTTAAAGAACCACTTTTAGCAAGAACAAACCCAGTGGTCGAAGCAGGTTCACGGAGGACAACCATTTGCCTCGAGTGGTTGAAGTGAGGAGGGGAAGGAGAGAGAAAGGCAAACCTCTGAAATACAAAAGACAACAAACACTGAGCAGGTAGGTCAGGCCACTACCTGCAGATCATAAACATGCAACTCCCATCCACAGACATCTGCAGAAACGTGCAGTGACAGAGAAGACAAAAACATACTTGATGACATGCAGTTGTGTCTTATAAAGGCATGTGGAGTGTAAGGCAGATCGACGAGCTGGCAACTCTTAGAATAAAAGGGTTATTATCCTTATTATGATCTGTAAGTGAGTGAGTCTTTTTGTAGATGTAATAAACATACTTTCCCAGGAGTGTTTGGCTAATCGACACATGATGATGATGGTTTTCTCCTTTCATGTATACTTTCACTGAACTGTTGACCTTTTCTAATTCAGCTCGCTTTCAGGGTGAGTGACATATTATCTAAATAATGACTCAGAACAAATGCGTCCTTCCTCCACTTGTGAAGTAACGACAGCGAATAAAGTGGCATTAATGTGAATAAGTGTTTGCACTGGCATGATGGTGTACAGCTGGCTTTTGTGTGGCATGCTTAGTTCAAAAGATGGTTAAAAGCGGGGTAATCTGTCTGGCTGACAGCATCAAAGCGGCTGGGATCACTAACAGTGACAGTCCCGGGCCGAGGCGTAGCCGCAACGGCTCCACTCAACTGTTTGTGAAGGCTGAACCTGCGTGTCCGCATGTAGGCACAGGTACTGGTATTTGAATGTGCACAGAAATGAGCACAGAATGGAACAACTGCAGCCTCAGCTGTTTTAACTACATATTGGAAGACTGATGGAGATGTTCCTTATTAAATTACTTATCAATGTTACTGTAAATTATTGCCCTAATTATAAATGTTTCATATAAATATTGTTATGGGTTCGAAATTGAGGATGAGAGTAAAACAATGATAGTCCAGAAAAGGTCGTTCAAACAACTGATTTTAATGCACGCAGCGTGGAGAGGTGCAAACTGCAAAACAGTTGTACATCTCTACCCAAAATACACTCTAGATTGCTTTTATAACATCAGGGTATTGTAACGCCCCTTCTTGCGTTTACAAGCACATAATTTGCATGTACAGAACATTCATGTATTTTAAGAATTAAATGCAACATAGAGGTTCCTCCTTGTGGCATACTCTTCCGAATATGGTGATGACCTAAGGCCTTTGAGGTCACCATGGACTGGACATCCTTCCGTCACCTGTAACTAAGCAAACTCAAATACCACAAGAAGCTGAATACATTCAGGCCTTTGCTCAGCTACTATTTTACTGTAACAATATACTCAGCATATGAGTTATGATACATATATATTTAACTCAATCATTTTAAAGTAGTTATAACTGCACCTGTAATAAACATGTTAATATTTGATTATGATAACCCCTATAATATAAATTATAACCTAATGCCAACAACTTCAATAAATGCTTGGATGAAATGATAATTAATGCAATGATAAAGATGATGGTTATGAACAGTAACCCTAAAATAATTCCTATAATTCTACAATATCAAAGCTGCTTTCAAACTGATGCGCACTATTTGATCAGCTTGTGCCCGTGTACGAGCTAACTAGTAACTAGCTTTTGTGTCTGTCCACAACCACAGTGCGTTTTTAAGTCAAACATTCCAGCTGTGTTTGAAGTCCCACGAGATGTTGATGAAAGTGAGGGAGGCCATTATTAACCTTAAAAACAAAACAAACAGAAAATACTTAATACAGTTAAAAGACTGTAAAAAACAAAGCAAAACAAAACAAAAAACAAACTTAAGGGGTGACCAAATGAACAACCTGGTACACTGTAAAAAGAAGGAATGCACGCGTCACCTCTGCCACACCAAAGACCTGGAAGATATCTCAAGTTGCTGATTGTAAAAATATTTCTTTAAGGAAAAACCAAATCAAAGAAATCTCTAGAGGAGGCGATGTGCAAACCTCTGGTTACCCTCAAGAACAGAAGTGTCGAAGACTGATGAAACCAAGATCAACGTGGACCAGAAAGATGAGATGTGGAGAAAAAAAAAAGTATGGAGAAGGAGAGAAACTGCTCATGATTGTCTAAAAACTGGATTTATAAGACCTTTCTTCACTCCACACTTTACCCTGTTGGATAGTGAATGTTGGGGAACTTTGTGACTTTGAATACTGTTTGTATGCAACACAGAGATTTTAGGTCTGACCAACCATCTCAGTCGTGGGCAAAAGACAACAGTCAATAAATTCTAAGAGATCATTTTTTAATACAATGATCCAAAATTATACAAGTTACAGAGTAACAAACTATCCATCATAAACATATCAGGTCATATTACATACCTGCACAGAGACACATAATATTACAGCAGTGTTTGCAGTGTGGGCCATAAGTAGACTAGAGTATCACTGCAATCAAATACACCTGCCTTCAATTAGTCCAACCCATCACAGCCATTGGCTCACAGCAAATGTGACACACAAAACCACTCCCAAACCAGTCAACTTCACACAATAAACATGGAGATGAATTAATACAGGCAACATTAGTTCACCGTGTTACAAGTACCTCCTCTTTCAATGTGCATCCCCTGTGGTGCTCGAGTGGACGTTATCTTTTTGGATTCAGTAAAGGTTAAATCTTGTGTATAAATATTTTATGTTTGTACTCGTTCAAAATAATCTTTATATTTAAAGTTCTGCTAGTTGGTCTAATTAGTGTTTAGAAATAGTTAAAACGGCTGTAACTCCCACTCAGTTAATGCAAATGTTTTGCAAAACCCCTTTAAATTAAAGCTAAAAGTCTGCACATCTTGATTGGTTGATTTAAAATGCACTGTAGTGTTGGACAGAAGTATAAGAAAAAGTGCCATTGCCTAAAAACTTTTGGTCCTAACTCTACATATATTTGCTGCTTGTAAACCTCTGACTTTTGTATTAGTGTACATTCTTTTGTATTATAAGCTTTTCTCTGAAAATATCTCACAAATAGCCAAAAACTACACAAGACGATAATCTCGGCCACTAACCCGATTTTGGTTTAGGACTTACACTTTGAAATAAAACAAAGCAAAACAACTTTTATAACAAAAGAGATTAGTTTTTTTTTTCTTTTCTATTCTAGGCTAGTTTACTATTGACATAAACCTAAAGTGACACGGGTGAGTGTATCTGCATGCATGCATAGAGAGGGTCACGCCAACATCTCATTTATGTAATGGCTCCACATTTATCGCCGCTGACATGACTGACGGGTGGAAATGACATCACTAACATTTAAATTGTTGTGCTTCTCTCTGCAAAGTAATACATGCTAAGTGATGCATATTCCACCAACAAGCTATTTTCTACTCTCATTCCCTATGTCTTTACTCCATGTTTCATACACACATGCACACACACACACACACACACACACACACACACACACACACACACACACACACACACACACACACACACACACACACACACACACACACACACACACACACACACACACACACACTTTCTGCATTTCCTTTGGCTGTCCCCACAACCTCTCGGTGTCTCTGTGATATCCAATTGGCATAATTGAGCCAGGTCAGATGATAAAGGGACCCATAACAATCTATGCAAGTAAAATAAAAAGCAGCTCCCACTTATTACTTTTGTACTCTTCCTGTGCCAATCACCAATCGTCCTTCCCTTGCACAACAGCAGATTTAACAGACTGACATATCTGCGTTCATTAGAAGAAAAAAAGTGTGACATCCCAGAAGAAGTAAAGCGAAACGAGGAGGCGAAGGCAGCAGAAGTTCAGCAGAGTGCGAGCTGAGATAGATGAGATGTGACAGGCTGCCACTCTTCTCAGCACCTTCTCATCAGCATGACACAGCTGTCAGAGCCCTATTTCAGGAAAATTAAACAGCCTTACGGTAAACTGGCCTGCCTTGGGAGGAGGGGCTGGAGGAGCAGGGAGAGTGTATGTGTGTGTGTGAAAATGAATAAGCTTATAGTATGCAGATGGGCTTTCAGTGTCTCTCCTCCCCCAATCTGTTCCCCTCTGGCAAGTGCCACCCTCTCCTTTTGACATGATAATGGCTCCAAATTGATGAAGACACTTCACTCACTCGATGACAACTCTACCAGCAAGCGACATGAACGCCTCCTCCACGCCCCCTCGTCCATCACCGTGAAGGCCTTCCTTTCTGCTTGCACGACACAGGCTGGGTGGGAAGTTGTTTAATCAGCTAATTTGCTCTCCTCTGGCCACCTTTAATGACCATGGCACCTCTGGATTATCTTGTCATCCTATCCTCTTAATTCTCGCTGATGAACTGCTCATCAAACTATTAGCCTCTTTGTACCTTTGGCACACTTAGCAAAGGTTATAGGCCTGCAATTAAAACTAATATGTCAGAGCAAATTTTTCTCTTTAATTGACAGAAAAGGAAGCCTTTTTACAACAACCAAGACATCCCCCAGTTTGGAGAACACAGTTGTGAAGATGATGTCATTGTGTGTCTGCATTTATGTATGTTTGCCTAAAAACTAAGCAAACACAGCTCCTCATAAACACATTTAAAGACATCAGAAACTGAATTTAAGTCCTTTATCTGTGTGGCTTTTGCATGTTGAGGTGGGAACATGCTTAATTTTGATGGAAATGCAAACTATAAGATGCATATAAATCAAATAATATGGCTTTAGCAGTTATTTTCGATGTCATCCCTTAGTCCCTTTAGATAAAAAAAAAAACAAAACAAAACGTTGTGAGGGCTAAAACTATTAGGTCCTACATTTAGGGTCCGCTAAGCTATCATCACACAATTTCAGTACAGTGAGTTTGCGTGAAAAAAAGGGAAGTAATCAAAAAAGAAGAAGAGGAAGAAAAAGTAGCATGCGCACTTGTAGGGGGTATCTCTCCAGCACTTTAAAAAGACTCAACCTAGCTCTGTGTCCTGGTTTGCTTGCTAATGTAAACCTGCCCCACATGTCTCTGTTATGAGCTGAAGATCAGTCCTATAGCTGCCCATTTAAGCCACTCTCTTGCAGATTCAGCACAACCACAACAAGGTGGCCACGCTGCTGGTCAAGGAGTTGTGATGCCTTTAAAAGAATTCATAACATCCGACCTGTGTTGACCTTATACAGCAAATAAAAACGATCGATCCACCTCCCCCAACTCCCACTTTAAAAGACTTATTGTGGAGCTCCATTTCATCTAATCACTTGGCAAAAGAGTCCAGTGTCTAGATAAAAAAAGAATAAATAAAAAAGTCCCCGGGCCAACGTGTTGCTCTCACCTTTGCAGATGAAATTACCCGAAAAGCTGTTACAAATCAATATAATCAATGCAATCAGCTAACTGACACAGGCAATCTCCTGCCAGTAAGTAAAATACCCCCGGAGGAGATCTTTCAATCTCTGGTGCCATAATTGCCCCCAAAGGCGACGTTAGGGTGTACCGTTTTGTACACTTAATTAAATTAGTGAGCTCTGTGGACAGGGTGGGTTGCCGGTCTCAGGGAGAACGGATAGGTCTGGCTCTGTGCCAGTAATTAAGCCAATACCTTTCTTGATTACGCCAATCCCCCTTAATGAACTCATTATGCATTTTAACCCAAACACTCCCATGAATTAATGAGCGCACAGAAAGCTCCTTCTTCAAAAGGACGCCCCGATCACAAGCCCGGGCCGTAACTCATCCACTCTACGAGGGAGACGTAATGTCCATATTTCTCCCTCTTTCAGCCGCAGCCAAGACTAATCTGGACTTGAGTGACAGCAAAAGTTTTCAGTCTGTACACATAAAGCTATAAAGGAACAGGGGCCCTCATCTGGCAAGTGGCAACAGGAACTTACTGGGCGACTTTACAAGGTCTCCCCGGGATCGTGTCTGAATTCAAGGTCCAAAACAAAGACCACGTGACTTCTGTGTGGTCATTTTTGCACAGATACGATGACGTGCACATACTCACACAGGTCCCAAACATATGTGCAAAATGATTTAAAGAGACCCAGGAGCACTGCGGGGTGGGAGCAGCCCTGCACTGACCCATAATGTTTTGCTAATTAAATAATTCACTAATTGATTCATCGCCAAATCAATAAAGCCTGCAGATGGTTTATGGTTTAGGGGGATGCAGATCACTCAGGCACACACAGCATCCGAACCAGCGGTGTGGGTCCACTTAATGACTGATAACCAAAAGCATGTGAAACTGTGCTAAAACGCAAGCGGACGCTTTCGTTGACCTTGCACTTGTGTTGTATGACATCATTCAGCCCCTCACATGGAGATGATCGTGAATATAAAAGGTAGGCCCAGAGTGTGTGTGTATCCCTGTTGAACCCATAAAAACAGCTCTGTCCTGAACGCAGCACCCCCACCCAGGGGAGGCTGGGATTTGTAGGTGGGCCTGAGGAAAAAATTTGATGGAATGTTATTAATTCAAGTGTAATGATTCCTTAGGGTGTTTGTGTATAAGAGGGCATACGCACTGTAAATATGCGAGGCGGGTGAACTTTACGGCTGGTCATACTTGTGTGTTTGCGCCCGCGGAGGTAGATATTACCTCTGAAAGTAATTGGGGCAGCAGTGAAGTGTGACACCTCAGTGATCTGAGTGGGTGTTGGGGCTGTAAATTCAGCTACATGTGCGATTGGATATTTGTTTGCGAACAAAAGCGCATGAGGAAAGATGCAGATAACGGCCACCAGCGCTCGGTGCTATCAAATGAAGGCTGTGATCGTCAGCCACTGGATACAGTTTAACTGAGACTGAGACAGCTTGATTGAAATATAGAGTTCTTCCGATTTAATTTAAAAGTGTGCACAAAAAACCCCAAACAAACAAACAAACAAACAAACAAACAAACAAACAAACAAACAAACAAACAAACAAACAAACAAACAAACAAACAAACAAACAAACAAACAAACAAACAAACAAACAAACGTATTTGAAAACCACATAACACTGCAGTTTAATCTTTTAAAGGTCTTGTTTGGGAGCCAGGCAGCAGGTATTTCCTTCTGTTCAGCCACTACTTAATTTATACTTATGCAGTGAATATGGAGCTTACAGGGTACAGGAGATTTATGCTTCTGCATTAAATCTACATATAGGTACATAGTAACCAGAACTACACATCACCATCAAAAACACAGGTATAAATACTGGCAGTGCTGTTGGCCACTTTAATCATTGATGCATTGTAGTCACTACATGGATTCACCACAGAAGTATGGTGGCCAGATCCCCCATAAAACTAAATGTGAGGTAGACAAATGTGTTTGTGTGGGACAAATGGGACACAATGTAGTCTAAATATTCTGATTATATTCTGGTGTTATCTCAGCTTCTCAGCTGCTCTTCTGTCCCGTAACAAATTTTGCCCTTCAGTTTAGGTGTGTACAAAGATTGCTATCCCTTTTTTAAAAGCTATATCTGACAATTTTAGCGATTTTCATCCCATTTATAACCCGTATATTCTGTGCTACGCCACATATACAGTTAATTTGGGCACTGTCATGTGATACCTCAGTGATCTCTGTAGCTTGATAACCAATATAGGTAAGATGTAACCTCAAATGTAGAAATTACAAAGGTTTTATTAGTCATTAGCTCATTTGGCTGGAACACTGATGGGCTCAAGGCAAGGCATCTGTCCATCTGCCCACAGTTCACAAGAACCCTACAGTACTGTACACAATGATCAGCCCTAATGGATCATTACCAAAATTGTGCTCAAGGTCCTATTTGTTGTTTTATGGGCACTTTTCCATTTCATAGCATAACATTCCTTCATACTACTTACAAGCTCATCAGATTCTCACTCCTGATGTATCAAAATGAAACTCAAACCATTTAGCAAAGACGTTAACATACTGCTGATAAAATTACGCGTGCAAAAATGATAAAGGAAGAACTTAAAATATTGCTTTGCCACACCAGTGGTGTTAGGTGGTGATGATCATGGAGGGAGTGTTTGATTCCCACATTAATTAGGCACGGTTGGGGCTTTCATCAGTAATATGTAATCAATGCTATGACATGCTGATACATTCACCTATTTTCATGCTTTTTGTGGCCATGGTTACTACTGACCACATGATCACATAACACTCTAAACTCAAACACTTTAATTTGGTGGTGAACAAGATTAACTGTTTACTGGAGGAGACTGTTTGGAAGCAAACTAATTTTAATTCTCATTAATTTGTAGAGCCAACGAATGACAAGGAAACTGATAACTTGCTTTCTGTACATCATAAATTACTATTATCTGTGAATTGTGATTGATCATCCACCATGATGTCACATTTAAAAATAAAATTTTATAGGCTGCAAATTGATGCTGCATGATGATACTTTGACATCACAAAACATCAGGTTATCAAAAAAGTGAAATGCAAATATCTGATGATCCCATAGGTTGAATTTATGACGTTTAACCCACTAATTAATGCTTTCAGAATGCTTTTTTTTGTTCGTTTTTTTGTTTGTTTGTTGTTGTTTTTTTTTTTTTTTAAATCAGCCAATGAAGTGTTAGAGGTAACTGCACTTAAACACAGATTCACATAATTTATTTGACAGACTACTTTTAAAATGCCACGATGCCATTTTATTTCACAAGTATATTAAAAACTGTGTACATAGTGCTACATATTTATCACATTTATCCTTTTACTTGACAGTGAATAAACATAATTTCAAAAGGATTTTACAAAATCAAATAACACACTCATCTGTGATCTTCACCAGTGTGTCTGTAATACAGGAGAGATTTCTTACTGCAGGCATCAAACCAGTTTTTGTGCGCTGTTAACAGCCACACAGAAGTTCATAGTCAGTTTACATATACAAGCTTAGCAGGAGGAGGTGATACAGTTAAATGCTGTGTCAATTACCGTTCCAGTACATACCAACAATTAACTGGACTCCTTAGTTTTATTATAATGTACTTTATCACTGCAGGACAGCCACAAATGAAATTTAAAACGCCTAAAAGCTTACTGTGTCTGGTAACCATTTAAAAAGTACCATTAGGGTTTAATGAGAAACACCATCAGACCCTTTGAGATGTTTGCGTACCCTGAGAAAACAAAAGTGACAAACTGTAATCACTCATGAGTGAAAATGCAGCATTCAACACAAAAATAGCTGGAATGGAAAATATCTAACTGTTGAAACACAATACAGTGAAAAGTGAAGTTTAATAAAAACAAAACAAAAACCAACCCTAAAATGTCACATAAAATTGCAATTTTGATGACAATCATGCCATGAAGTGATTCCTCAGTGTTATTAAAGTTTGAATTTACTGTTGTAACATTAGAACCTGACATCTCCAATCATTCTCTTCTTTCCTTTTTTTGTGTGCAAGTAATTGAATACGTGGAGAAATGCAGACGAGGAGACTCCTGCCTCTTTTCTCCATCTCTGCTAAAACGAGAAAGCTGACGATTACTGTACACATGTGTTACATTACAAGTGTTACATATACATGAATAAGGAATTAAAGGGGGAAAAAAATAAAGAAAGTGGACGATATTCCTTCTTGCTAGGGAATGTCATCTGGGGCAGCTTTCACTCACAGGAAATTTTGGCAAAGCTTTTATGTTATCACCACTGTCATTAAGAAAACAAAAAACAACTACACTATAACTGAGAAAAAAACAAAACAAAGTTGAATATCTTAAAGTATTATTATAGAGATATGCTTATTTTCTAAGGCCACAGCCAGTAGCTAGGCAGCTTTTGTTCATAACTGAATTTTAAGTTACTGTACACTGATTTTAACCTTCATATAGAGTGATAAAGCCAGCCTGTTGCCTTCTTCATAGTCCCAAAGTAAAATTTCACCCTGCCAGTTCCAGCCTCAAACTGAATTGACAGAGTGGTGTCCATGTCTTTATTCTACTCTTGGAAGAACGTCGAGATTACAAAATAGACCCACTTCATTATCAGATGCACATAACCACAGCCATAATCGGCTTCTGGGTGTAATTACATTTAAGGCTTCTCTGATTCTTCAGAGCTTTTGGAGGACTATACAACTGTTTTGTGATACCCAAAACTGGACTGGAACATTCAAACTAAACTCATGCTAAGCTCCCCAAGATGAGTGAAAATTGGTATATTAGAGTCAATAAATAAATCAAAGAATTTTAACCTGGAACTAAGCTGTTCCTTTCAAAGGTCTACATGACCACACATTTGGTTCACTGTGCAGGATCAGACCATGTTGGTTTGGGTGTTTGGGCTGCGACTCTGCAGGTCCTGTACTTGATCAAGAACCCAGTTGATGTTCGGTCTCTCCTGAGGATTTGACACCATTATGGAGCTCAGCAGCATCTGCAGACCCTCCGAGTATCTGGGTACAAGACAAATACAAACTTTAGGTTTGATTTAGATTTTGGTTCCAAGAGGTCAGAATTTCTTATAAGCTTTTTCACTCATTTTCAGTCCAGTCCTTGTACCGAGCATTTTCAGAGGAAACTTTTTTGTTTGTTAAGCCACTTCACACTGACATATGAATGATTCAAGCAGAAAAAGGCACCTAACTCAAGGGATGAGCCAGTGTCTATAGACTCAGCAAAGGACCCAATTTAAATTGTTATTTTAGGCACCTTGTTAACAGCAGCATGTCACAACTTTAGTTCAACCTTCGAAAAAAAAAAAAAGCCAAAAAAACCCAAAAAACAGGTTTGACAGGCATAAAAATGATACTGGACTGAAAATCAGTAGGAACAGGTCTTATGGGGTGATGAATCCAGATTTGATAATTGTGGTTCAAATCTTAGTCAGTATGTCTGGAGAAGCACAGGTGAGAGGTACAATAGAGAGTGTCCACACCAATCTATGAAGCATGGTGGAGGCTCTATCATGATTCGGGGCTGCATTTCAACCAGTGGTGGTGGAGAACAACATTTGCGAAATTATCAATGAAAAAACATCATCGAAAAGTGAGGTTAGATACACCATACAATGCCATGAGGAAAGCATCTGATTGGCAGAGTACAGCTTCATTTTTCAGCATGAAAATGATCCCAATGACCATCAGTCAAAGACTGGCCACCTCAGAGCTCAAACTTCAACATTACTGAAAAACCATTCCTGAAGACTACTTAAAATATGACAGAAAGCTTGCCTAAGAGAGTTCAGGCTGTGTTGAAGAATAAAAGGTGGTGATACCAAATCTTGACTTTCAAACTTTTTAGAACTGCTACACCTTTTCCTTCCTATGAAAACATGATGAAATGAGGGGTAGCTTAAGACTTCTGCACCGCACTGTTAAGCATGCACAATTTTTATTAACAGCGAAAAGGTTTCCAGGGTGTAGCCAGGCTCAGAGCCACACAGCTTGTTTTTAAAAAATTAAAGAGAAACTAAACTTAGTTTTCTTGTACTACATTTGAGAGGTCAGTGTCGCGTTAGCTTAACTGAACAGTACCAAAGAAAATTCAAGTAGACAAAAATCTTGGTAAGGTACCTTTTCTTGTTACTATCTGTCCTAAAATCAGTTGCACGCCATTAGAACTGGAACATGCTTTTATTCTCCAGGGCTTCTCAATTCAAAACCATTGTTTTTTTCCTACTACTCTGCAAAGCAGTAACAGAAACATTTAGATAAATAGGAAACTTTCAAGCTACAGCCTGAAGACTGACCTGCAAGAGGGAGGGATGGATACCGGATTCTGGACAGCCAGAGCAACACTGTCTCCCTTCTGAAATATCAGATCGTACGGCCCTTCCAACATCATCATACAGTAAAGCACACAGCCAAGTGACTGGAACAGTAGGGACAGCAAAGCACAAGAAAGAGAATCTGTGAGTGACATTTACTGAGAACAAACATACGCAACACATAAGCCAAGAGGAACAAGCTCTACACAGCTTTACCCAGATATCAGTGCGCTCATCTATAATGCAGTGGCTCTCAACATTGAAGAGTTCAGGAGCCCTGTAGGAAATGGTGCACCGCTGGGCGGCCCAGTCCTGTATGGTCATGGCTTCTCTGGATCCTCTTACCTGCAATAAAGTCATTTTTATTAAATCCATCGTGGGTTAAGTAGTTTAGGGGCTCTAGTGGTAAGACCATTGGATGGATGTGTTAAAGAACCACAAAGTAGCTTCAGAGACATACAAGAAGCAAATCTAACAATAAAAGCTATGAAAATGTTAAAAGTCACATGTGACATTGCTCATTACACAGTCCATTACGTTTAAAAAAAAAAAAAAAAAATCTAGAAAGAGAACAGCTGTGTTCTGAGAAACTAAATACAAAATCCACAGACATTTAGCAGTATAACCTAAATATGAGCTTCACTACTCTGCCATCTAGTGGTGGAGCTCAGCAACTCAGCAACATTTAAATAAAAGGCTGAAAATTACTTTTCAGTATAAACAAACACAATAAAAGTAGTGAGGATGGCACTTTGTTCTTACACATTTAGAGTACAAAAATGCTGTGGAGACCAGTCTCACCTCAGGCTTCAGTTAAACTAACTACATCTTGTTTTTTTTTTGTTTTTTTTCACAAAACAAATATAGAGCCACAAATCTTAAAAATCCTTCATAGACCCTGGATTTTACCTCAATCCTGGCACGGTTCATTGAGCCAAGGTCCATCAGAACTGGCCTGTCATCCTCATCCAGAAGCACATTTGTGGGCTTTATGTCTCTGTCAAAATATAGCACACAGCAGGCATTTAGATGTAGACACCTCCGTCGAGTTAAAAAACAAAAAACACAAAAGCAGGTTGACTATTGCATCAGTCACTCAGGCCTTGAGACCTGTTGCTGGCCATCTGGCAACAACCAGTCACTTGTGTAAGCTATGGGACATTGGACAAGGAGTAAAAATGCTGTGCAGTCCCACATAAAGAGGAACATCTGGTCACTCAAGCTGAAAATGACATTTTGATGATAAACAAACTATCTTTAGTTTGTTTTTCAAAAGAAGTACAACTATTTAGACAAATAATCTCAAGACAATGTGTCACATTTTGACTGGTTCTTCAGGACATGCACTTTTCTAAAGCCTGGCTTTTAGTCAATGTGTATGAAGAAAAGTATTTTTTAACATAATCACATTGGGTATAACATTAGACAGGCTAAAGTTCCAAATTACCAAAAAGTCAGAAGCTTTGCAGATTTTTGTGAAAGTGATAGAAACTACAACACAGAAAAAGAAAAGGTAGTATACAGTGAGAAATTAGTTTTTCTAAAGTTACTTTTAAATTTTGCACAAGAACAATTATGCTGTGAAGTGACATCGTATGTGTGCATGTGCCAAAACTTGTTAAAAATTACTAAAATTGTCAGATATGAGATATAAAGATGCATTGCTACTGAAAACTATTTAGTAAGTTGGCAAGAAAGTTTAAAAGGTTACGTTCAAATATATACTGCATTTGACCACCTCCCAGCATTGTAAACGTGTCCCACTTTGACCCACACAAACACTGCGTTTGTCCCATATTTTGTTTGTTGGAATCTGGTCAAGCTATTTTCAGCTGACCAACAATAAAGACAATGTGGCAATGAGCTGCAAGACACACAACTGGTTCAACTTGTTTAAGTGGTGAAATAATGTTTTTTTTTTCTAAATGCATAAGTATTGTGAAGCTTTCTAAAAGATAAAAATGATGGATTTTCCTCCTTTATGGGAGCAATGAATCTGAATATGGCAAAATGATCTGGTATTTCTTTTGAAATGTGTGAAACATGATCTATGCATGTAGTGCACTCGCTTGGCATTTCTGCACCACCATGCACTGCTGCTGAAAAACTGCATACCCCAAGTCAAAAATAAACAGATCCGAAGTAAGATTAAAATTTTAATAATCAAATAATGCATAACTGCACAATGAGATTTATTCTTTTTTCATATAATTTCTTATTCACGATCTCAGTTGGGGATTACCTGTGTGCATAGCCTTTGTCGTGAATGGCCTTGAGTCCAGAGCAGATACCACGAAAGATTTGCAAAATCTGTTTTTCAGGCATTGAGCTCCCCTTGTCTCTCAGCTTCTCCAGAACAGACCACAGACTGCCTTTCTGTTTGCGTAAGCATGCAAGCATATCAGACCAAGATCATTTCTCTGAAGATTATGCTAATGATAACTGCTGCAAAAACTCACTCTCATATATGGCAGAAGTAGCCAGGCTTCAGTCTTGGCTCCATGATCAACAAAGGCATGTGCAACCAGGCTCAAGACGTTGGGGTGGTTAAACATCTGGTGCATCTCCACCTCTGTCTGAGCCTCCTGGCGACCCTCACGGTCATGACAGAGGATCCTCTTCAGGGCATAGAAGTGCCCATCCTTTACCCCTTCAACTAGATCAACGAAACTGAACCCACTGAAATGAGAAAAAGGTTTATCAATGCAAAACTGACTTAAAAGGAAAGGAACAGTGACATGCCATACATATTTGCTTTTGTTTGTACAAAGGAGGTGAAGAAAAGTGTGCAGGTAGTGGTTTGGAGTTTCTTGAGACAAGTATCAGGGGAATTTATGACAGAAGGATAGCAAATGAATCAAAGTGAAGGTTTGCAAGATGGTAGTGAAACCTGCTATAAAGTATGGCTTGGAGCCTGTGATACTGCCCCCAAAAAAGAGGGGGCAGAGTTGAAGATGCTAAGATTTTCACTGGGA
Source organism: Oreochromis aureus (assembly GCF_013358895.1). NCBI lineage: Eukaryota > Metazoa > Chordata > Actinopteri > Cichliformes > Cichlidae > Oreochromis > Oreochromis aureus. Next base: position 15,721,562 of record NC_052942.1, on the reverse strand, counting down.
GTGACCTGATTGTACAGGATTAGAAATGAGTAGATCAGATGGATGGCTCAGGTTGAGTGGTTTGGAAACACAGTTAGAAAACAAAGATTGTTTGGACATGCACAGGGGAGGGATAGTAGATATGTGTCAGACAGGAGGAAAAGAGGAAGGCCCCAGAGAAGATTCATGGATGTAGTGAAGGAGGACATACAAAGGGTTTGTGTGACAGAGGAAGACTATGGCTAAGGTGAGATAAAGGGAGATAGCCACTGTGGTGATCCCAAAAGGGAACAGCTAAAAGAAGAAACAGGAAGCAAAAAGATTTAATAATCAACAATGCATTAATCCATCTTTCATTGCCTTCTGATTTACCCAGCAAATCTGAGGTTATAAACCTGATTCTTCCCTATTAACATAATAAAATAATGAAGAGAGTGTATAGGGTCTGATTACAAACTAACAACCAGTGCCCATGTTCCCTGTAATGAGAGATGCTGTCACCAAGTGCAGCAGTGAGACTCATGAATGAAGGTCACAGTAATGAGCTACATCAGGATAACTCTTAGAGCAGGGGTGTCGAAGTCCAGGCCTCGAGGGCCGGCGTCCTGCAGGGTTTAGATCTCACCCTGGGTCAACACACCTGAATTAAATGATTAGTTCATTACCAGGCTTCTGGAGAACTTCAAGACATGCTGAGGAGGTCATTTAGCCATTTGAATGAGCTGTGTTGGATCAAGGACACATCTAAAACCTGCAGGACACCGGCCCTCGAGGCCTGGAGTTCAACACCTGTGTCTTAGAGGATTAATTATTCATTTGTTTCTTTTTCTAATTTAGGATTTAGTGACAAATATAAAATCTTATGATATACTTCTGCGTAGTTAAAGTCATACAGCGTGAAAATGTTTTCTTACCCTTCGTCGAGCTTCTGGACAAAGTAATACTTTTTGTTATCAATGATGATGGAGGCACGGGAGCATACGCACATTGTCTGTCCCATCTTGGCTGGTACATTGTCTTAGGGCAAGCTTTTAAAGGGCCTGGGAATAAAAAACAACAACAAAAGACTAAAAGTTATCCAAGGGTGACAAAAATGCATAAAGTCTATCAATTGTGTTAACTATGTAAAAGTAACAGTTACTGGAAGTAATCTAAAAGATATCAGCCCTGTATATAAAACACACTGGGTCTTACAGCGCTAATGAACTGTAACATAAATGTTAGGTTAGCCAACACAGTATCATATTAACACGTAGCGTAGTTGAGGATAGCACAGCTACAACAGGTAATATTTCACATTAGGGTCAACTTTTAATATTAACTCAAGTCGACCTGTAGCTTTACTTAAATACCTACAAGCTATAAATAACACGCTATGCGATTAAACTCGTTAAGTTCCTTATTCTTACCAGTTTCTGTTTACCAGGTTAGCTCGCTGTCATATTGCTACGTCCATTTTCCTCTTCTTCTACCATCAGAGTGGGAGAGTTGTACTGCCAACAGCGCCAGAAGACGAGTAGCGGTGAATTTGAGTGGCGAAAAAAATGGCGGATAACGAACGTAAAAGGAGGGGTAACACCGACGACAGAGGTGATATGTGTGCTGTTTTATAGTGTATAATATGGTTGAAAAATATAAAGTAGTCAGTGTTAGCTTGATATGTCCCCTGTTCATTAAAACTAAGAAGAGATGTTTGCGGAACGTCTCTTAAGACAACTTCATGCTAGGTAGATAAGCTTGCTAATGGCAAGTTAGCAGTTAACATTGTGTTGACGTTAACCTATTTAGGTGCGTGTCAGATGTGCTATTAATTTACAAATGATAAACCAAAGGCATTACTCTTTACCACAGTCCACTGTTTTGTTTTCAGCTTCCTAACTCGCCGGTTTACCTGGTGTGCTATTAGCTAACTAATGCTAGTTAGCACTGGTATCTTAGCTTGGCGTTACCTGGTCTCATACATCATGTAAAATGCCTCAAACACCAAACTCTGATAAGGTTGCGACTTACTACGCACACAGTCGTCACGTGGATTGATAAAGCACCAAATTAAATGGTAGAATGGTACTTATGTTACCGTTGGTTCATTAATGGCTAGCCATACAGGTAAAGATGATGGATTTAATAACACCCAGATCCCAGGAAACAGTTGTTCACCTTGGTGAGTTGTCTTGCCTCAAGCAGGGCCGCAGGAGGAGGGAGGCAGAGTGAAAACTAAGCCTGTCTCTTGTAGCACTGTGGGGGGAGAAGGGACCGCAGTCAAACGCACATCCCAGCATCTCACCCACGAAGATGAAGACGAGCCTTCAGCAGACCCACCAGCACCAACCAAAGTCTCCAAAATAGGCTTCAGCATGAGCAGTCAATTGGGGAAGAAAACAAACCCCATATCTATTAAACTGGGAGCACCGGTGAGTATGTGAGACTGTAGACCAACACTGTATTATTTAAAAATCTGTACCCTATTAATATAATGGGTGTTGTAACACCCATGAAATTGTTGTACACGGTGTTTGAATAGCATAAAAGTTAGAGCATGGGATTGTAAATGATCATGGCATACTGCTCAGAAAAGTCCTAAAGAGGATACATCTGAAGTTTTTAAAAGTTATAAAGACATGTCATTTGAATCTGGGCGCCAGTGTGAAAGGTGTTGAAAGAATAAGGAATTTACCTCATCCAAGATTTGCATCTTGCTGTTTTTATGCTTCCAAAAGACTATGTGAATGTAGTCGCAATGTATTACCTTGAGTGAAGTTCTTCAAAATTATTATTATCAGTCACTAGGACCTAAGTATCAAATGACTAGTTTTGGATGATCAGCAGTCACTATGACGGTTGCCTCACAAAACACATTTCATCCCTATTTTCTACATTTTCTAAATGTATTCATATGCATATTGGTGTTGTTAATATCCAAAATATCAGAGGTCAGTTTCACGTTGACCTTCTGTGTTTTTACATAAACTTCTTTATTCACTGCTATAATTCAGAAGCTGAAGGAAGGATTGTGATTTCTGAGTAGAGGTGTGATGCTTGATGCTAAGTTGTGGTGTTTTATTTTGTTTTCCTAATTGTCATGTCCCCCAACCTGTTTTTAGAAGCCCAAAGAGACTGCACCATCACTTCCTGCAAAAAAGCCGGGCCTAGCGTCTGTTTTTAACGAAGATGATGATGTAAGTGCCTGTGCATGCAGGCCTGTCACGATCAAACAAATGCTTGAACAGTAGACGTTCAGAGGCTGATATTAACTTTCTTTTGTCATGTAGAGTGAACCTGAGGAGATGCCTCCAGAAGCAAAGATGAGGATGAAGAACATTGGGAGGTACAGACTGTACTTTATAATTTTGCACTTGACTTCTGTGGTCAGCTTTGAAATCTTTAATTTCTTTTCTTCTGTTACCTTTTCAGGGAAACGCCAACGTCTGCAGGACCTAATTCCTTCAACAAGGGCAAACAGGGATTTTCCGATCATCAAAAGCTTTGGGAAAGGAAGCTAAAGTCCCAATCAGAAAACTTGTAAATAACTACAGCAAATTTTGTCACTACTAGCTAATTTTGTATAGGTTAACCATGTTAAATATCAGTGAAGGCTCAGATAATTAGTCATTAGAGTCCTAGTTTTTCCAGCTTCTCTGTGGGTCTGTGATGATGAATACTTTAAGCCTGCTATGATTGTGACTGAATTTGTATTTCCACTTTGAAATACTGGTTGACCTCTGTGTAAAAGGTGTGAACTGGTGATGAAAAGAAATTCCCCAGTATGACGGCTACAATTTTATTTGCTTTTTCAGGTTAATGAAAAAAAAACAACCTCTCACCTTACACCCCACATTTTCCTTTGCTCCTATCCGAAGCTGGTGAGCAAGTGTGCTGCTTGCTTAATTTCTGTGTAAAAATGTAAATAGGAGTGCCACAGTGTTTTATTTTTAAAATGCCACAAATCAGAGTGTGAGACTCATGCTGTCTTGAGTGTGAAGTACACTAGACATAGGCACGAGTTTGTCAGTTTCAGATCCTTGGTTTTCACCGGCTGTGCCACCTCAGACACCTCAGTGTTTTTGTTATGCTTGCTTTCTTTTACCCATTCAGGCTAATTACTGTAGAAATATGTCTGATTTCATTTTTATGTCCAAAACTAATATGTCTGTAGTTGACCTCTGTGTGAAACCCAGACTCAACGCGCCATGATGTGGATACCAGGGTGCGGGTAACAGTGCTGTTGATATGTTAATCAGGCCCATTTTAAGTTGCACCTCACTGATATAGATTGTGCTTTACAGTCTGGGGGAAATCCATCTTGATGAGAAATATGAACTTTGAATTTCTGTGGCTTGAGTGTTCTGTTAACGTCCCCTAATAAATTCAATCAACATTATGCTGAAATCTGTTTCCATTAAATATTTCCTTTTTTTAAATGTGTATTTATAACTCAGTCTATACTTTCTCTGTAACATGTGAAACCAGGTACATACAAATACTGACACTAATAAAGTTAGTATAGGAATGTAAATTTTTAAAAATTATGCCAAATTGCAAAACGCTTAGCTGTGTCTCGTAATAAAACCTCTAACATTGCTTCACTTCAGCAGCATTAGGTAATGATCGTATGCTGATTCATGGTTTTCTTCCGCTGTTGTTCTACTGCAGAATAATTTTAAGGTTATCTGCTTCAAAGCCAGGCCAGGAAAATCTCTTTCATGTTTTTCTGTGTTTTATCCTCAGTTACTTTGACACAAAGGCATCTGCTGTGATGCTCACACCTCTAATAAAGTCTCATAAGTGTCAGTACTGATAATTGATCAGACTTATAATATTTCTGACTTAGTCAAAATTGAATTTAATCGAGTCGTGGATCGGATCGAATCGAATCGGGAGCTTGTGAAAAAGAATCGAATTGATTCTAGAAATCAGTGACGATACCCAGCCCTATAGTATAGGAGGTGACTCACCCTTTTTCCCCCTCCCAAAATGTTAAAATGATAGCTATGAATCTACATCTGTGTCATGGAAATTTCCTTAACGTGTGTTTTTGTTCTGATCTTTAGAATCAATATACATTATCAATGCCAGGGATATTTTTTTTTTTATTGCAGACGCTCAGAGAATAAATATGAATGATAAACTGTAAGCTCTATATAAGAAAAATAAGTACAAAGCAAAACCAAGATGTTAAATAGTATTTCAAAGTACTATGCACAGTATATACATGAAAATATTTCAGGTATCATAAGGATTTCTGTGGTTTTTTTGATGATGATTTCTGTTAGAGTGAATTGTTAAATGTCATTTTTATGCTTACCATCTTTACATTGTTTTAACTCTATGATGAAAGGAATTCCTTTGTCTCTGACCACTGGCTGGAGAGGCTTTTATTGCAGATACATCCTATCTGGAAGATCTGTTTCTTGTGATGTTGCTTCCTGCTTTTACAACCCTTTTGGTCAGCAGGAGGTCACACACACACACACACACATTCTCACACACACACACACACATTCTCACATGCATACAGATGTTTACACATATACATACAATGCCTTGTCTTAGAACCATGTGGGCGTTGTTTTGCTGTGATGTGTATTGTGTGAACTGTTTTCCCAATAAAAGGCAGCAAGCGGAGGCCGGATTTGGGGTCATTTTCGTGGTAGATACCAACGAGGCCACCCTTGCAAGTAAATCGATCGATCGCTGACTGTCTTGTTTTCTTCATGATGAATAAGTCTCTAAACCAGCAGGGCTTGTGGAAACATAGACCCAACATTTATCTTTATCGTTCTGTGGTTAATTGTGGTTGAATGGCTCTTGCTGAAAGTGCTTGCAACATTTTAATGAAAAATATATTAAGAGAACTTTCACCTTTACAGTACACAGTAAATAAATATAATGTACAGTAAGAAAAGAAGAGTAACCTTATAAATTCTATGGTTTCTTCCAACACCCAAAATAATCATTAATGCTACATCACTGAAACTAGCTTCACTTTGTTATTGGGCATGGTCTTCCTTAAAGATTTCCAGAAGTTGCTGTGGGAAGGTTCCCCTGATCTCCATTCCAGGCTGGGTAGCACTCTCAACGCCCTTTGCACAAGTGTGGGCAGGGGGGGATCAGGCTGGATAAGAGATGGCGAGGCTTTAGTGGTCCATAAAAGCAGGAGTTTTAGGCCAGAGTTTTGCAGCAAAGCCTAAAAATGTGTAAAAAACAAACAAACAACAAAACAAAACAATAATGGTAAATAAACGATAACAATCTTATTGTTAAGAAATTATAAATATTTTCTTGTTTAAAAAATTGCACCTTTATCATAAGAGAAGATTTAAAACAACTGAAAAGTAATCTCTTCCCCCCTTCACACAGCTATTGGTTTCAGTTTAAATCACTAAAGCGATTAAATGAAACTTACAGGATTGTATTCAGGTTGTGCTTCTTGCAAAATGAAAGTTTTCCACTGGCAACTTCTACTTAGTCATTATTTGCTAAACATAAGTGTGAAGTGTGAAGGAAAGTTGCATGTTTTCATAATGTGTCCAGGGAAGAAATAAAGCTTTAGAAGGTACACTTAATTGCCAAAAGTATTCAATTACCATCCAAACATTTGTCAAAATGAATTCCACGGCCACAGGTGTATAAAACCAAGCATCTAGGCATGCAGACCGCTTCATCTTCCTCCAAGAGACCTAGAAACACTTATTCATGCCTTCATCACCTCTAGACTGGACTACTGCAATTCTCTCTATTTGGGTCCTTAATACTCATCTCTCCATCGCTTGGAGTTAGTCCAAAATGCTGCTGCACTTCTTTTAACAGGTTTTAGAAAGTATGAACACATCACTCCAGTTTTAGCAAATTTACACTGGCTCCCTGTAAAGTATCGTATTGATTTTAAGATTCTTTTACTTACTTTTAAAGTTTTAAATAATATGGCGCCCAGTTATTTAAACAAACTCCTCAACATGTATGACCCCAAAAGAGTGCTGAGATCACCTAACCAGATGCTCTTAGTACAACCGAGGTCTCGATTGAAGCATAGAGGAGATCGGGCCTTCGTAGTAGCAGCACCCAGACTCTGGAATAATCTGCCAGAGGATATTCGTACTTCAGAGTCTATTCAGTCTTTTAAGACTGAATAGACATGTTTTTAGTGAGTTTTAATAGTCTTTTAAAACTCACTTTTTTACTTTGGCTTTTAATTCGAGTTCAGTTTGAGTACCATCAGGCCTGTTTTATGTTTCTAATGTTAATTCATTGTCTTCTCATTTATCTGTATTTGTTTCTAATTTATCTATATTTGTTTCCCTGTTGCTTTCTCTTGTTCTTAGCTGATTGTGAAGCACTTTGGTTAACTCTGTTTTTTTAAATGTGCTATACAAATAAATTTTGAATTAAATTGAATTGAATCTGGAGCTCAGTGAACTCCAGTGTTGTACCGTGATATGATGTGTACAAGAATTTATTTTATTTATGTATTATTCACATTATTTTATTGTATAATGCCTTAATGCCACTGGATTTAAGCATGTCTCACACTCATGCAGTTAGATAGATGGTGGGGGTCTGGTAAGGAAGTTGGGGGAACCAGACAACTCCACAGGAAGAGTCTTTTGTCTCTTCGAGGACTCTGGGAGGTAGCAAGAGAGTGTGAACCTTAAGGTGTGAAACAGCTATGTACTGCCTTTGTTCTTAGAGAAGGTATTTAACTGAGAGCCATGGTAGGCTCAGAGAGGGACTCTGCTGACCATCTGCCCCGCGATCATGCTTCCTCTCCACCAAGCTTGGTTTTCTGTTCTTTGTTTTGATTAAAGAATGTTAGCTACCGCTCACCGCTTGTCTGCAGGCTTTATTTAATGGAAAACTTCTGCAATAAGATGGTGTCACGAACAGGATGGTCCGTGTGGTCGCTGAACAACGGTTCTGTGGACGGGCTGATCACCCCTGAGAGAAAAGGTACCTTTGGGGGTGTCCAAATTCATTGGCTGCATCCTCCTGAGGCCACATTTGCAGGCCGATTACGTCACAGCAGCGCGATGAAGGCTGTCCAAATTCGTAGACTCCTCCGAATGCAGCCGACAAATGAGTCCTCCTTTTCCCCGAATTTGAAGGATGGGTCGGGTGTGTCCTTCGTGGCCCACCATATCCCAGAATTCATAGCGCGGCTCAGCCAATTCCAGTTTTCAACAATGGCGGCCGCTAATAAGTTTTAAATATTACTCTTATTACTCTTTCTGGGTCACAAAATAAACTTTTAACATATTTTCAGGGGAGAATGTAGCTGTGTAAACTTCAAATATCTGCGGGGTTTATCAAGATATCACATATTTGCAAAAGTGCTCCGACGTTTTCAGAGACGTCTGTTATCCACCAGCTCGATAGCTAGCCGGGAGCTCGAGGGTCACTGAAGCTGCTGAGAACGGCACAACTCCCGGCACATCATTTTCAGATCACCGCAGACTTTCGCTACTCAGGTTAAACGTAATATATAAGTCACTTAGATAACCTAAAAATGTTATTGTTTGGCTTTTTTCAGTGTTTTATTTGTTCGTGAGCAAATCGGTTTGGCTGAGATTAAAGTTATTAGATTAGATTAGATAAAATAAAACTTTATTAATCCCCCGGGGTGGTTTTCACACAGCTGAATAAACGTCAAACAGAAAACTGATTAAACAGAAGTGTGAGATGGTCGAGAATTTACACCAGTGTCCTGTTATATTTTAGATAGCAAGGAGCAGATGGCTGAGTTTATTAAACTCCACCGAGACAGCGGTGACGCAAATCTGAAGGCTAGACTGTCCAATTTCACAGCCGCTTACTTCCGGCCTACCCGACCTTCTGAAGACCCGGCCCACGTAGGCCGCGAAGGCCGGGTCCTCAGGAGGATGCAGCCCATGAATTTGGACATGACTTTTGTCCTGCCGGCTGAAAGACAATGGAGGCGTCATGAAGCCGTGTGTTTTAGCCACCACCAAGACCATCGACTTTCAGGGGACTCCTGCAGATGGGTGAGTTGTAGCTAACTTGTATACAGTCATGGAGAGTTTTTTGTCTGGCCGAAGGGGAGAACGCCTGCTGACCAGGCTTGTGTTGGGTACGGTCCATCACAAGGACAGTGGCTCGAGCACGCTGTTGGGGAGAAGCCGGCCCAGGACTGACCACAGTGTAAGAGACAATGTGCAACTTTATCGTGCATGTTTCATTGTGTTAAGTTGACACATGGCAAGGGCCATGTGGCAAAAGAGGGTTTTCCGCGGGAGCTTTCATTTTTAAATTGCAGAGACCGTGACATGAGGGATATGGACGGAGAGACTGAGGTGCAGAAGACCAGGAGAGAAGGCTTCAAGAGGACCATTTCCAGCGCAACTGACAACCCAGAGAGGACTGTACCACTTGGTTTCTTAGAGATCGTCATGAGGAGATTTTGAACAACAGCAAAATCCAAAATAAAGTGGAAGAGATCCTACGGTGATTTTGAGGAAGACTACAGCAGTGTACGACTTGCTCTGCTCCTAAATCTACAGCGGTGTTGGAACGGAAACTGAGGGATGAAGGGAGCATGCCAAGCTCCGAGAGTGACAGCGCAGAGGGAGATGAGCGATGGAATTATGACTCTGTAAACAGCACTGACACCAAGAGCCATGACCGTTACCGGAAATGACTGAAAGCAATTTCCCATGAATGACCACCTAATGCTGTTTCACTTTGCCATGCATACTTTGAGACTGTGGAGAGGGTATTTCCTTTGTATTGTTGTTGTTGTCATTTGCATGTGAGAGCTTAGATTGTGAGGACGATTAAAGATGAACAAAGGGTGGTGAGAGAACAGTGAAGTGAGGATACACACAATAATGTTGATGTGATATACAGAATGTCAGGGAAGAAATTCTGTTATTAATGTGATTCTTAAGGTTTGATTTAAGAATCAAAGGGTGGAATTGTATAAGAATTTCTTTTATTTATGTATTATTCACATTATTTTATTGTACAGGGTGGGCCATTTATATGGATACACCATAATAAAATGGGAATGGTTGGTGATATTAAAGTCCTGTTTGTGGCACATTAGTATATGTGAGGGGGCAAACTCCTCAAGATGGGTGGTGACCATGGTGGCCATTTAGAAGTCGGCCATCTTGGATACAACTTTTGTTTTTCAATAGGAAGAGGGCCATGTGACACATCAAACTTATTGGTAATGTCACAAGAAAAACAATGGTGTGCTTGGTTTCAACGTAACTTTATTCTTTCATGAGTTATTTACAAGTTTCTCTTTGTTCACAGCCATTGACATGTCGAAGAGGTTAACACGTGAGGAGCGGATCGAAATTGTGTTGATATCTGGTGAACGCAGTAACCGGGTCATTGCAGCAGATTTCAATGCAAGACACCCTACGAGACCTCCCATCTCCCATGCTACAGTTAGCAAACTGCTTGCTAAGTTTCGTGAAACTGGTTCAGTGTTGGATTTGCCAAAATGTGGACGCAAGAAAACTGTCACTAATGAAGAAACATCAGTGGCTGTCCTAGCTTCATTCAGCAAGAGCCCACAGCGTGGCACTCGCCGCATGTCACTGGAGAGTGGCATTAGTCGAACATCCTTCGGGCGGATATTAGCTACTCACAAATGGCACCCTTACAAACTCCAGCTACTGCAGCATCTCAACGAGGATGACCCAGATCGGTGCACAGAATTTGCAGAATGGGCAAAACAAAAATTGGAACAGGACCCTCAGTTCACGCAGAAGATTTTGTTCAGTGATGAGGCAAACTTTTATGTGAATGGTGAAGTTAACAAACAAAACCACCGCTATTGGTCTGACACTAACCCACATTTGATGGATCCCTCCAAGACTGTTGGAACAACAAAAGGGATGGTTTGGTGTGGTATATGGGGTACAACGATAGTGGGTCCATTCTTCATCAATGGAAACCTCAAGGCCACTGGATATTTGAAATTGCTACATGATGATGTGTTTCCCTCTTTATGCACTGAAGCTGGTACGTTCCCTGAGTTTTTCCAGCAAGATGGTGCACCACCACATTATGGGTGCCAGGTCCGAGCATTCCTAGATGAACAGTTTCCTGGAAAGTGGATTGGTCGTCGTGGGCCAGTTGAATGGCCCCCAAGGTCTCCTGATCTGACCCCCTTAAACTTTTATCTTTGGGGTCATCTGAAGGCAATTGTCTATGGTGTGAAGATACGAGATGTGCAGCACCTGAAACTACGGATACTGGATGCCTGTGCTGGCATTTCTCCTGCGGTGTTGCTATCAGTGTGTGAAGAGTGGGAGAGGAGGGTTGCATTGACAATCCAACACAATGGGCAGCACATTGAACACATTTTATAAGTGGTCAGCAACTTGTAAATAACTCATGAAAGAATAAAGTTACGTTGAAACCAAGCACACCATTGTTTTTCTTGTGACATTACCAATAAGTTTGATGTGTCACATGGCCCTCTTCCTATTGAAAAACAAAAGTTGTATCCAAGATGGCCGACTTCTAAATGGCCACCATGGTCACCACCCATCTTGAGGAGTTTGCCCCCTCACATACACTAATGTGCCACAAACAGGACTTTAATATCACCAACCATTCCCATTTTATTATGGTGTATCCATATAAATGGCCCACCCTGTATAATACCTTAGTGGAATGGAATGACAGAAACTTTGCCATAAAGTGGTTGGCCACATAAAATCACAGAGTGGGGTCAGTGGATGCTGAGGCACATAGTGTGCAGAGGTCACCAACTTCCTGCAGGGTCAATCGCTAGAGACCACTGAACTTCACTTTGCCTTCAGATTAACTCAAGAGAGGTGTGTAGAGACATTCATTGAATGAGTTTCATGGCCAAACAGCAATGTGAAGCTGTGGATGCAGTGTAAAGCCTTGTGATTTGTCACCCTGGAGTAAATAAATCACGCTTCTCCATCTGGCATCCAATGGACAAATGTGGTTTGGCAGTTGCCAAGGTAACGGTACTTGTCTGACTGCATTGTACCAAGTGCGATGGAGGTGGGATTATGGTATATGTTTTTAAGGAGCTGGGCTTTGTTGCTTAGTTCCAGTGAAAGGAGATGGCCCATTACTGTTCCAGCATGGGTGTGCACCAGTGCACAGAGCAAGGTCCATAAAGACATGGATGAGTAAGTTTGGTGTGGAAGAACTTGACTGGGGTGTGCAGAGTCCTGACAGTCCCTATATAATACCTTTGGGATGAATTAGAGTGGAGACTGTGAGCCGGGCCTTCCAAAAACAACATAGTCTGACATGACTGTCTGACCTTACAAATGCACTTCTGTAAGAATGGTCAAAAATTCCCATAAACACACTCATGTGGAAAGCCTTCCCAGAAGAGTTGAAGCTGTTAGGTGCAAAGGGTGGGCCGACATCATATTAAACCTATGGTTTAAGAACGGGATGTCACTCAAGTTCATATATGTGTAAAGGCAGACGAGCAAATAGTTTTGGCAATGTAGTGTACTTGTACAAATATAAAATGCAGTAATATCAGTTATTAACAATTTTTGTATGCGATTGCAGAAGAGATTTAAAACTGTGACCTAGAAGTGTGATTGTGAGAGTGGTTTTCACCACAGGTTATCCCGGGGGGATCAGTAATCAATGAATTTTAACCTGTCTTACATGTAACAGTCCATCTGGTCTGATTACTACAGAAACTATACAAAACAAGAAAAAGGTCTGCTTGGTGAATATGTAATCCTACCTGAACTCCTGATTCCAGTTCAAACACAGCATTACTGTTGGTGAAGTAGTCATCTGACAGGACACAGATAAGCATTTGGCTTTTCTTTATTGCAAGAACCACGTCATTTGTGTATGCTGTAGAGAAAATAAAAATTAGGAACCTTTTTGGGAAACATAAAGTCTCACACAGACACACACATATGTGATCTTTTGACCTCCTCCAGGAATCACATCCCTCTCCAGTAGACAGAGGCGATACCCCCACTGGTCCTCTAACACTTGGGGCAGCAGCACCTCTAGTGGCTTTTTGGTGGCTTTAACTTCCTCGTTAAGTAGGTTGGTGATACACAGGCTTCCTGTCAACAAAAGAAACTGTCACTTTATGTTTTTTAAAATGTAATAGGGTGAAAAAAGAGTCCTTGCTTTGGCCTACCTTCCTCATCATTAGGAGGTGATCTGGAGGAAATGATCTCACCTTCCACCACTTCTTCTGATGCAGGGCTCCACACATACGACAGAAACACGTCAAACTCTTTCTCATCTGGTAGAGGTGTCAAGTTGCGAAAGACAGTGGGGGGAAAAAATACATATGATAACAGTCTTTCTTTGTGGAGACAAAACAACATATTGACTGCCACTACTACAGAAAATGACTATTTTAAAGCATTGTCACAGTGTTTCAGTTAGCCTATGGATGTAATGCCCATCCTGAAGTAATGCCATGTCCTATAAAGAGGAGATACAGGTGTGCCAGTCTATGTGCATCTGCATTAACCTTCATCGTGTTTTCCATTTTGAAAGTAAGATCTGTAGATGAGCTGTATCTCCAGCCATTTTACATGCACGATGATTCCCAGCCCACCCACCAGCAGGAAGGATGTAACTGGATACCCAACCAGCGATGGCCATTGCACTGCAAGAAGAAAAAAAAGCCAACAAAACAACAACTTTTAGATTGTATTATGTCTTCAAAGCAGGAGTGACCGACATGGGAAGCTGGTTGGGTAGAAGCTGGAACACAAAACTGAAACAGTTTAATTACACATCAAGCAGACACAGAGCAACCCTTGCATACTTTAAGAATTTCGTTTGTGTCAACCTGATGAATATGAGTTAAATAGCTTTCGTTTTAGCTTTAGATTGGATTTCATCACATTTTTTGCTTGTTTGGTGATTAGTTTTTTTTTTTTTTTTTTGCAAAAGCATTGTCTATTGCAGCAGACCACAACAGTGACAAAAGCACAGTGATATAACAGTGTTATTACAAATATTGTCTGACTAAAACATGAACACATGAAGTAACAATAAGAACATTATTACCTTTAATTTTCCTTTTCAGCTTGACTGTGGCGCTGATGTTTCCAAATGTATTACTGGCGATGCAGGTGTACGTGTACGTCAAGTGCTGTGGCGTCACCTCGTTTATCGTAGCTACCTGTATGACCTCGTACTCTTGCATGTACTTTTTCAAAGACTCTCTGTTTGTGGAATTCTGTCTGCATTACAGAAATGATGTTGAGAGCTTTGCACGCTACATGCATGGATTTTATAACATCAGTAGTAAGGGACTGATGTGACTTACTTACTGTCTAGTAGAGTCATGTTACCATCATTATTCATGTACCACTCCATCTTTGGTGAAAAATTTAGTTCAAAAGGAAAAAGTGCCTTACATAAGAGTGTGTAAGGCTGGCCTAAATTGAGTGGAGGGGAAAAAAAGCCATTAAAAGCAGGTCACTAGAAGTGACACAAACAACTAATGGGCTGCTTGATTTTGTGTGTTGACTTCCTGTACATGTTTTTCTTTAAAATCATTTTTGCAGAATGATGTAACTAATCACCAATTTCCACTTCCTTTGGCTCATTATCAACAGGAATCCTGGGAGGTTCGCGTAATGGCGGTGCTGTGAAGGCGATTGGAAATAAAGTCAGAAATGTGTACCTAATTTACTACGGAAACAGTCATACACATATAGATCTGAGCTCTACTTTGAAACAGCCACTCCAACATTTATATATATAAAATGATATTAGGAATCAGGACAGGAAACTTGGAGCTGTTTTGCATTCATCGGGAGAAATCAATGGAAGATGAAATTCAAACGACTCCTTGCAATCTGTGTATATCAAGACATACCGACACCTTAAAATTCAGCACGAAACAAGCAGAAACAAGCCAAGACGCAGGCAGCTCTGTCAGGCTGATTTTTGCATCACAACAATTGTCAGCAAGTTACAGAGGGGCTCAGAGAACAGTATGCTAAGTTTTAACTAACAGCACTAACTTATAGCTAGCTGCATACCTGGAGCTCTTTTATAAGACAGGCCTATAGATAAATGAAATGTACTATCACCATATGTATTTGCATGCGTTCTAAGTTGTTCTTACACAGGAAAGCAATGATAGCAACAACCACACAAACAGTTAACCACTTAACCACCTCCTGTGGGTTAGGCCCTGTGGTATTCAGTTTCTGAGCAGCAAATGAACCAAATAACATTTTTTGGTAGAGTATAATGTACAAACTGAGTTTGGAATGTAAATGGTTTTCTTATAGGACAGTGGCATTCAGGTGTCCCTTGTGTGATTTTATATTTGTGAAACAAAAAATAAATAAATAAATAAATAAATAAATTTCTTGAAATTATGGGATAGGAATATGGATGAAATGCCATTGCGTCAGTGTAAATGAATACACCAACAACATACTGGTGAAAGAACAAATTTTTCTGACCTGGCCTAGAAAAAAAAAAATATTATTGCAATTTATAGAACCTGACTTTTCAAAAGTGTGTTAAAATGGATGCTTAAATTTGGAACATCTGTTTGACGTGTAAATGTTTCAGAGTACGTACAGACATAAGATCTTACAAGATATGACCATGCTGTTCTATCCGGTAGTATGCACTGGCCTACTTTAGTATTACTTTTTATCTTATTAGACTGTAGTGTCAGATTTCTAATTGGTCAAACTATCTATTAAAAGCAAGTAAGAGGACACACATAACTTTTTCTTATATGTATGCATATATATATATATGTATATATATATATATATATTTTAAAATATATCTTTTTGCATTTTTTTTTTTGCTAGCCTTTAGTGGCACAATCTTTTGCAAAATGACCACAAGCAAGACTACATATTGAGCTACATTTCAACATCCTGTAAATAACCCAACAAAACAAAGCAAAACAGAAAGATGCAAATTGTGTAACCAATGTGTCGTCTTCCCCTGAGGTACATTATGTAAGGATTATAATAAAGCACTATATTAAAGTTCCCCTCTTAATAACATTTAAGAGTGGTGCTGCAGCTGACATGAAGCATCGTACTGGAGCTTTCAGGAAAAAAAGGGCGATAGGATAAGCTGTGTGTCTGATGTCTGCTGTTTTGCAAGTGCACCATAAGAGATCAATGTGGACATATCACTCAAGTGCGCAATAGCAAGAGATAAGACAAGACACTGTTGGGAAACAACATGCAGACTGTGGTATACTATATGATGCAAAAGATAGCAACAATTGAGGCTGATGCTTATTAACCCAGGGGTGCACATAAGTGGTCCGCAGGTTGGCATTCGCTGTCAAAATAAAAGACGTGCACCAGATAAGAAGTTGCAACGCGCGTTTGCGTACATATAAAAGGCACTGTTTTTGTCCGCTAGAGTGGGATTTTCACGGCATATTCTGCACCACATCTCTGTGCGTTCATCATTTGTTTGAAGCCAGCTCACCTCCTGCCACCACTTTTCCGAGAATACGCGCTTCTTTTGTGGTTCGGACTCCTTCTGACATTTCTTTGGAGGTGGAGGAACACCAAAGTAATTGTTTAAAGGAGCTTGCTTCTTCAACATCTTTAAGAGTTCTAAACAAATGTCTGTCCTCCTCCAGAAAATCTTATATACGCAAACGTGTGTTGCAACTTCTTATCTGGTGCGCGTCTTTTATTTTGACAGCGAATGTGCACCTGCGGACCACTTATGTGCACCCCTGTTAATAGCTATGGATCACATAACAATAGCAGGAATGGAATAGTGCAGTGGCTGAGTGTTAATAGCAAGACTATGTATAGAGCATTGACCAGATAAAACATCTGGTGGCTATTGATGCTGTGCCAATCAGTGTTTCAGTGTAGAGATGTTTTAGTGAATAAATGAAAGCTTAAAGATGCTGGTATTGAAGCTCATGATTTTAAGCAGAAGAAATATGGGTGAAAATGAATGTTGTGGTTGGTAGCTGGACTGAGATGCGCAGAAAGGACGAGAAGTCTGTGCAACTGTGTATGTATGAATTTGACTATTTAATTTTAAATACCCAGCAGTTAGGTTAAGATTAACAACCTTAGAGTTACAGTTAGGTCAATACGACACAATTTTTGTAGTTTTGCTTGTTTTTTTGCTTGCTGTTCACTATTACACTGGATTTTAAAATCAAACAGCCAAAATGCCATTGAAGTGCAGTTTCAGCTTTAATTTAAGGACTTTGACAAATGTGTTACACAAACTGTTTTGGAATTACAGCCATTGTTATACATATTCCCAATATTGTTTATTCCCATATTTGGATGCTGTTCACTGGAACTCTTAGTGTGCAGTCTAAAGAGGTGCAAATGAAGGAGGCCATCATGTTGAGTCTTAATCATGTGCCAAAAAAACAGTATGGTAGATTGTAAAAAAAGAAATAAAAATGAATGCATTGGTCAGTTCAGCAACACTAAAACATCTTAAAGACCACTGAAAGTTTTAACTTGGTTAAGAGAAAAAAAAAAAACAACTGAAAAATCTTTCGCAACATCCAGCTAAATTGAGAACTTTCTCAAGAAAGTAGGCATATCACTGACAACATCTACATTCAAGAAATTGCTTCATGAATGTGAGTACAAAGAGATTACAAAAAGTCGCAATCCACCGGTTGCATTTAAGAACAGGAAGGCCAAATTAGACAGGCAGAAAACTTCATGATCCAAAGCATACTGCAAAATGTGTCAGAAATGGTGGTGCAAATGGTTACAGGCATGTATTTGCTTTGAGTAGAAAAGGCAATTAGTGTTTACTGACCATGTGACTGCTTATAGAAGTAGCAGGATGAAGTGTACAGGGCTATACTCTTTCTCTATACTCAGATTAAGCCAAACGATACAAAACTGATCAAACACCACATTACAGTGCAAATGGATAATGATGGAAAGCATAGTGCAAAAACAGAGATGGGATATTATTTAAGTCAGTCAGCTGGTCTCTAATCCCAACAGAGCATGCTTTGTAGTAACTGAAGACAGAGACCCCAAACGAGCAGCACCCAAAGATGGCTGTAGTAATGGCCTGGTAGAGTATTTCAAGAGAGGAGACACAGTAGCCTATGTGTTATCACTTCAGGTATTCATTTGTTAAATGTTGAATTTATCATTTAACCAGGTATCATTTATTAAAATGTGTTGAAATGTGTTGAAACAATGTGTTCAATATGTTTAAATAGTATTTGCATTATATAGGTCATATTATATGGTTCATATTTACAAGTATCCTGTTTGTTGCGAAGAGCTCATGATTTTAAGTGGGCGTAATCTTGGGCGAAAGTGAATGTTGTGATTGGACTGAGTTTTGCAGAAAGTGTATGTATGAATTGGACTATCAACAGTCTTTGTGGATATGCACATTCTACAAACTGCCTGTGAGAAGCTGGAGACGTTTCTCCTAAAAAAAACACAGTGCAGCTGCTCATGTTTGCATTAGCTTTAAGTTAGCATCAATCTTCATTCCTTGAATTGACCGAGAGACTACAAGCTAGAGGTGCAGAGACTTTTACTGCCAGATATCTTCCAACAGCGAGTTCTTTTCCTCATCATGCTCTTCCAAGAGCATAAAAACTGCAAGTTCAGCATTATAAGGTACAATATGTTATGTATTTTTTTCTCTTTGAGTGAAATGACCATCACGTTTTGGGCCACACTGCTCCCAAGCATCACTTCAGGCCTGCAACAAGTTTTCATTTCTGTTGGTGTTATTTTATTTTAACATATGCTGGCTTGAGTGTGTGCACAGAGAGAGTGTGGACCCATCTTTGTGTTACTGAAGTTGAAATTGAGTTATCCAAATTACCACACCAAACATAATGAGACATTTTAAAGTAATTGTAACCCAGCATTTTATATAATTCTCTGTTTTAGTTTTCAAGATAATTTAATTCAACTCAATTGTTTCTGAAACTGGTCCGAGTCATTTTATTTCCTTAGTTATTAAGGTTGGGGTATTTGATGACTAAGTGTTACATTAGCGATTTGTAAGTGTACTAAATTTGTTACTTTTACAATACCTGCATTTGATAGTTTTAAATATAGGTATCCTAGTATTTTAAAGTTGATCTAACAACACTCAAGAGACTAAGTAATATTTGACAAACTCTCATTGGATTAAAGTTGTTTGGTTTAAAGAACCCAAGGTGCTTACCTGCCACGATAAGTACAGGTGGGCTAGACACTGATTGCAAAGGATTTTCTTCCATATTTTTAAAATCATCATTGTATTTAAAATTCTGTTTGTGTGCCCAGTTAGTTTTGATCCTCTCTGAATAGGGGGTTATTTATTAAAAAAATGCTGTAATTTACAGCTAATCTAAAAATGTTTATTATTAAGCCCCTTGAATTAAAGCTGAAGACCTGTATTTCAGTTACATCCTGATTGATTTTAAAATCCACCTTGCTGGTACAAAGAAAAATGACACAAATTTGTCATCATCCCCAAAAATTATGGTCCTAACTGTATGCTACTGCGTTTGCTCAAAATTGGTGGTACTTATTTATATCATGAACTTTTAGCCATAGTGATAATATCTTGATCATATAAGAAAACAAAAAAACACATACATATGAGAACATGAAGACAGCACTTACGTATAACTATGACCTCAACCCCTGTCCTCAAAGTCCATGTGACTCCTCCCTCAATTATTTGTGTGTCACAGAAAAATACTCCAGCATCCTTTTCATCGACTGTTTCGAGATATAACACCTCTCTGACTTCCCGAGACGGTCTATATTGGTCTGAAACCTTCTTTTTATTCTGTAAGAAAGCACACTTGTTTTTGCTGTGATTTCAATGTTTAGATTGTGAAGTGGTTACTACTATCTTGTATGGACCTCACCTTGTACCAAGTGACATTTGTGTTGTTACTACAGCCGAAGCCTGGGCAGGAGATGTAACCACCGGCAACCACAACCAGGATTTTAATGCTTTCATTACGCCAAAGGCATCTCATTTTCTCCACTTGCAGACGGAAGAACAGCTTGTTGCCACTGGATAGCAGAGACACGAACATGTAATAGAAATTTGTGAAGCAGCAAGTCATTTACACTCATTGTAAACAATTTATTTTGCATTTGAAGATAGTTTTAAAAAAAGGTTTTAAACAAGTTTTAATTAAATTACTGCACTCAATGAACTGTACTGCATTCAGATTTGTGAAAGGTGCTATAAATGTAAAGTTTGATTGACTAATGATAACATTTTAAAATCTCAGAGGTGTGACTCACACTTTAACGCCTTTAAAGTGAAAACAGCTTTCACATTCTCATGTGTATATCTGTTAGTGGCTGAGAAGAGGTGTCTTGCTGAAACATCTACAGTGAAAATGATGAGGGTGAAACCCACAGACATCTTTCCAGCTAATAAACCTCAATCTGACATAAGATGACCACTGACAGAAAAAAAGTGAATAACACTGATTATCACTTCATCGTGGCACCTGTTAGTGGGTGGGATATGTTAGGGAGCAAGTGAACAGTTTGTCCTCAAAATTGACGTTAGAAGCAGGAAAAATGGGCAAGAGTAAGGATTTGAGTGAGTCTGGCAAGAGCCAAAGTGTGATGGCTAGACGACTGGGTCAGAGCATCTCCCAATCTGCAGCTCGTGTGGAATATTCCCGGGCAGCAGTTAGCATCAAGTATTATCATTGGTGAACCAGCGACAGGGTCCTGGTCGGAAGAAGTCGAGTCGACAGAGGCAGTGTGATGCATTTCGATATGCTTTGCTGGGAAACATTGTGTCCTGTCATCCATGTGGATGTTATTTTGACATGAACCACCTAACTAAGCAGTGTTGCAGACCATGTACACCCTTTCATAGTATTATCTGATGGCTGTGGCCTCTTTCAGCAGGATAATGCTCCCTGCTACAAAATGGTTCAGGAATGGTTTGAGGACTGATTTTGAGGTATTGAATTTGAGGAATGAATTTGAAAGGTATTGACTTGGCCTCCAAATTCCCCAGATCTCTGTCCAGTCAAGCATCTGTGGGATGTGCTTGAAAAAAACAGTCCAATCATTGTAGGCCTTACCTCATAACTTACAGGACTTATATAAAGACTCCTTTGTCTGTGACTAAAAAGAGAATGACAAGACAAGATCCATTAATTAAGTTGTGCAGAAAGGTGGGATGGTGTGATCCACTCAGAGGCAGTCAGGTTTAGATGTCTAAATTATGACTTAAAATAAAGAAATAGTTAGTAAAATAAAACAAATGTCAAACAACACTGCCAGATACCACAACCCATGTTCAGGGATTTAGAGGAATCCATGCCCTGGTGGGTCAGGGATGTTTTAACAGCAAAAGGGGGTTATAATTTGATAATTGGTGGTTAGGTGGTTATATTTTTATGCCCCTTTGGTGTAAAGCTTCAGCAGTCTGAGTTAGCCACATTCATTAGGTAGTTAGTCTCCCTACTATGTCTGACCATAAACAATGATTTTAGTAACACATTTTGGCATTTTGTGCTATTTTATCTAACTGAGACCTCTTTAGGGTCTCTATGGGCAAGAGAAACAATTACAGCAGCAAAAAACAAAAAACTGTTCCAGGGTGCAGTGTTTTTAAACATACCTAAAAATAGGAATAATACAGGGTGGGCCATTTATATGGATACACCGTAATAAAATGGGAATGGTTGGTGATATTAAAGTCCTGTTTGTGGCACATTAGTATATGTGAGGGGGCAAACTCCTCAAGATGGGTGGTGACCATGGTGGCCATTTAGAAGTCGGCCATCTTGGATACAACTTTTGTTTTTTCAATAGGAAGAGGGCCATGTGACACATCAAACTTATTGGTAATGTCACAAGAAAAACAATGGTGTGCTTGGTTTCAACGTAACTTTATTCTTTCATGAGTTATTTACAAGTTTCTCTTTGTTCACAGCCATTGACATGTCGAAGAGGTTAACAGTAACCGGGTCATTGCAGCAGATTTCAATGCAAGACACCCTACGAGACCACCCATCTCCCATGCTTCAGTTAGCAAACTGCTTGCTAAGTTTTGTGAAACTGGTTCAGTGTTGGATTTGCCAAAATGTGGACGCAAGAAAACTGTCACTAATGAAGAAACATTAGTGGCTGTCCTAGCTTCATTCAGCAAGAGCCCACAGCGTAGCACTCGCCGCATGTCGAGTTTGCCCCCTCACATATACTAATGTGCCATAAACAGGACTTTAATATCACCAACCATTCCCATTTTATTACGGTGTATCCATATAAATGGCCCACTCTGTATATCACTGTATACAGTATATCAATATATTACTTAAACTTAGCATTATTTACTTTGTGTAACATGAATAATTTCCAGAATGTTTAGCTTCAGCTATAAACACTTTTCCACAGTCTAGGAATTGCTCTTCATTTCCTCCTCCTTCAGCACTGGAACTCGTACTCTTCATTTCCACCGTCTTTGAACAGTTACAGTGTGGCATCATAAAGTTTTGTCCCTCCACAGCTTTGTAGTGCTTCTGAAGATCTAGACACACAGATGAGTTGTGTTGTTGTCATATTTCAATCTAAAATAGTCTGAGTCTTCACACTTCCTCTGAAAAATGCAACATTTTAAAACAGTTCTGCTGTAATATATGATTTACAATTTGTATTATGATAAATACCTGATTTGTTTGTTTGATGATTTGCTTCGCAGTATCCCTTCAAGAAAAGGTGTAGAAAAAACAGGAAATATGCAGTTTCCATGCTGCGTCTTTGAATCTGAGAAAGCCGGTTGTTGGTGTCAAGCGTTGCAGTGATGGGGTTCTTAGTATTTCCTACTTTTCACGGTCTTGCTTCTTCTTCTTTGGTGGAAAATCTTGCGGTTGAAGCAATTCACAGGACATATGTTGTAGCATGTGGTGTCATACAATTTCCTGTTTAGTTACGCCTGAACATCATTTCACTGGAACTCACTCTAATATTTGAGTTCCTGCTACTTCTTAGCCACTTCCTGTGTGAACGGCAGAAGAATATTTGTCTGTACTCTTATATTTTACTTGTGTGTTAAAGGGAAACCCTGATCGACAGAGGTAGGGGACCCTTTCAGGATTTAGTGCAAAAAATAAATAAATACATAAATAAAGCAAACCCCAAACACAATTTTATATATATAATTACCACTGTATGATCTCTTAGAACAGATGGGTTAAGAACTACATATCATCTGTTGTGAACTGCAAAATGGTGTGATCCAGTCTCATTGTTGTTGCGCTGCTAGATGCACATACAAGTTTATGATGGTATCTGCTGTGTGGTGGCATGCATATTTATTGGGCATCATAGTGGAGATATATGTGTCAGGGATAAAGATAACCTTGAAGCTTTAGGGAAAACCTAGATGACAAGAATCACATCCAAAAGGACTTTTCTGCTATGTGTGCATGGACTGCTGAAAGCACTGGAAACAGTTGGTTGCAAAAGGCAAGACACTTGCAAGCCGCAGCCAATATCTATTTGCCACAGAGATTTAGGCAAGATCTGTGGTTAAAACGTGAATTCTTCTGTTTTTCATGTTTCTTCCTGAAATACACAAAGGAATTTGACTGTAACCTTTCACTTTTACTGTGATCCTTGTACAAACTTTGAAACTAAAATTATCCTTGCATTATGTGCGACAACAATTGTAGAAATTATTTCCTCCAAACCATCAATGTGTCTATTAAACCCCAAACCTACAAGACTGCTCAAAGACGTCCTACCATTAATTAATGCTTCGATCAGCCATTCTCTCTTATGTACCACAGGTCTTCAGGCTGACAGTAGTTAAACCATTACTTTATCTGAGCACTTAAAGCACTTCATATAATTTGCGCCATTCACCTATTCATGCAAGCACTTTTTTCTACGTAAGTGCTTTCTATCTAACATTCACACACATTCATACTCCAATGGATGCATCAACGAGCAACTTGGGGTTAGTATCTTGGCCAAGGATATTTGGCATGCAGACTGGAGCAGCCAGGAATCAAACCACCAACCTTTTGATCAGTAGATGACCTGCTGAGCTACAGCCACCCCATAAAAACGTCGATGACCTTTAATTTCTTGCTTTTAAATTCAGATAAAACTGAGGTTATTGTACTCAGCCCTAAAAACCTTAGAAATATGGTATCTAACTAGATGCTTATTGTGGATAGTGTTACCTTGGTCTCCGGTAACATTGTGAGGAATCTTGGAGTCTGTTAACCTCCACATGCCACATTCTCAGTAAGAAAATTGAAAATTGTCTAATTCATGGACACTGGCTGTATTCATTTAGAGTATTTTATGACCACCTTTGTAGACCTCAACCAGACAATAAGATTATTGCAGGGTTCCCCAACTCCAGGCCTCGAGGGTCGGTGCCCTGCAGGTTTTAGATGTGTCCGTGATCCAACACGTGATTTAAATTGCTAAATCACCTCCTCAACATGTCTTGCAGTTCTCCAGAGGCCTGGTAATGAACTAATCATTTGATTCAGGTGTGTTGACCCAGGGTG
Source organism: Oreochromis aureus (assembly GCF_013358895.1). NCBI lineage: Eukaryota > Metazoa > Chordata > Actinopteri > Cichliformes > Cichlidae > Oreochromis > Oreochromis aureus. The sequence continues at coordinate 15,697,099 of NC_052942.1, read as the reverse complement.
AGATCTAAACCCTGCAGGACAACGGCCCTCGAGGCCTGGAGTTGGGGACTCCCGGATTATTGCGTTGGAATTACAGTTACTAAAAGAAACATGGGGACAGTAGAGGTTTTTGTGTGTGTTTATTCAGTCTTTTAATTGAAATTTAGTGCTGTCAGAGTTAATCTCGTTAAAATGACATTAATGCCATAACTGCATAAACGCAGCAAATCTCCGTTAGTGAGTTAGCGCGGATCGCCCCGTGGGTGGGGTTGCAGGGCGTCAACGGGTTAGCGTGGTTAGCAGTCCCACGCATGGGGCGATCCGCACTAACTCGCTAACGGAAATTTGACACACTAATGCAGTTATGGCATTAACGTCATTTTAACGAGATTAACGCTGACAGCACTATTGGAATTATATCGACTATACATACACAAGGTAGGATAAAATATCTTTATTTCAATTTTATTAATATATAAGATGAAATGTGCTTTGAACAAATTTGGCCAAAAGGCATGACGCTATCACATTTTATGTTTCAGTAAGTGCAAGCAGTACGTACAAGCGAGGATGATAAAAACTGGACAAAGAGTAGGATGATATGAAACTGATAATAATAAATGAGAAAAGTTCAAGTATCGTATGATGAAAACTAGGATTTACATTCATTGAAACATTATGAAAACAGTACTTGGACCGAACTCATCAGGAAGAACAGCCTAAAGGCTGATTTAAAGAGCCTAATAACACAACAAGATGAAGCAATTTTACACATTAGCTTCATTCATTTAAACTCTGTAGCTTACTAAAACAATTGTTGGTATTGTCATACTGTACAGAAGAAATGTTTGCAAAAACAGGAATAAAATTAATTAAATAGAATAAAATAACAATGGTAAATTAAAAAAAAATATACATAAATATGAATTTGTCTCAAACCCAAAATATAAGTTGTTGGTGATGTGTGTAAACTTACTCATATGTTAAGACCAGATTGAAGTTATTAATTCTGACTTGGCTAAACATTTTATCATGAAGTAACATCCTGGACTGTCAGTGGTAAAAGCTTCACTGTTGGTGCCTGCTGTGGTGCAGGGAGGTAATATCGTAGCTGCTTCCAGAAGGAGGAGGAAGTCGGCATGGAGCTTATGCCCTTCCAGGTGACGCAGTTTCCAGCCTTACTAAGAAGCTGTAAAGCCTCTGGAAAGGAATCCGATTTTGAAGCCATTGATGTCTCAGTGGTGATGAAAACCAAGCGAGTCTGCCGCTCCACAAGGGCTTCGTGGATCGCACTCAGCAGGCCAGATTCTGGATCAGGGTCTGGAGAGACGGGAACCAAAACTACCGCCCGGCTCTGCTCTACGCAGTCTAACACAGCATCTGCGATTGCTGCAAAAAAACAGATTTCAGAATGCAAATCAATTCATGAATTTCTGTCTTTATTTATGTGAGTAAATGTTCTGCAGAGAATCCTTCTGAATCCATACCTTTCCCTGGTAAGACGTCACGATCATAAAGACAGAGACTGTAACCAAATTTCTCTTCCAAAACACTCTCCAGCCATCTTTTGTCGCTAGCATTTAATCCGCCAGCCGTGTCGCATTTATAACACATTAAAAAAGCATCATAGGATTTTCCATCTGAGCAAAGAACAATAAACTATGTCAGTGCTGTTGCTTTGTCTGCAGCCTACACAAAAGCACAAATGCTAACTGCTTAAACATGTGTTGTCAGGTAAAAAAAAACAAGAAGTTCAAATTTGGACTCTCACCTGAAATGCTGCCAGACCACTTAAGAGTGTCTCTTAGGAAAAGGGTGATGTCAACCTTAAACTTCACATAAGTAACTACAGTCACAAACATCACCACAACAATGATGACAAAGCAGACACCCAGAGACGTGTACGAACGGGAAGCTGCAGGGAAATAATGGGTAGGTTAAAATGATCAAATATCAGCTACTTAACTCTTACTTAATTGTAATAACCTGAAAGATGACTTTTCAATCTGACCTAATCATGCTTAACTTATATTTTAAAATGTTTAAAAAAAATACTCAAATGTTCAACTAGCCATACCTTTTTGTTTTAGGGTGATGGTGACAAAGCTTGGTTGGTAGGCAGATTGCAGTACACAGGTATAATTTTTTGACAGATCGTCCTCTGATACTTTTCTGAAGATTAGAGATGTTGTCTTGTTGATTTCCTCTCTGCTGTCGACCCTGACAAGAGAAGAAAAGGACTGAGGCAGATCTAAACGCATAATTCATATCTGTGCTGATGTAACTACATATAACATCAGTGTGACCCAAAGAGGACCTGTGTGTGAAATATTTACCATGTCTCTTTATAGAAAACTGGTAGACTAGTGTCTTTATCCACAAATGAATTTCCACTTAACCAATACAAGTCATCAGTGTCTGACATCATAACTGCTTTACAATGAATCACCACTGTTGAGCCTAGAAAAAGCAGAGTTAACACAGATTTATATAAATGATTTACATTTAAGCTTTAGCCAAGAGTGTGAAGGTGTATGAATATAGACAACAACTCACCTAAATCTACCTCAAATACCTGGTTGTTCTCTGGTGAAATTATCACTGCTTTCTTAGTTATTTCTGTGCAAATAAAAAAAACCTTTGAAAAGCACATATTAAAATCATTAAAAATAAATATCTGCAAAATGTGTTTTTCTTACTGTTTGGTTGGACATCAAGTTTCACCATAGAGGTCATGTTATATATTTGACCATCATACAGGTAAAACCGGGTGCAGGTATAGATGCCACTTTCCTCTTTTTTCACACTTGGGAAGTAACCGTCTTTTGGTGATGACCCGCCCTCCTACAACATATAAGCTGAATTTTTAAGTAGTCAGGAGTCAAATTTGGAAAAAACATTAAAACCCTGTAACAATATGTGACAGGTGAGACCTGGAGACTTGGAACCGCCCCTGGTGGGCGGAGCTGGTCTGTGCTCCTTTCATAAGCGCAGGTGTGGGCAATTAGGTATTCCTCAGCAAACCTGAAGCTGCAAGTGTGTGGTCCAAGTTGGGCAAGTTGGTGTTAACTTCTGTCTATGAAAGTCTGATATGGGTCCTCCCCTAAACTTCTTTTAGAACGGTAGGTTACACAAAAATGTACCACTTGAGCTCTGGCTGTTGGCAGAGGTTTATAGTTATGTGCACCCTTGTAGGTGGGAAACATTGCTCCCGTGAGAACAGTACAGTGGACTTCATTGCCACTGACCCACAGTTATTTGGGTGTGATACGAACTTGTGGACAGGTAACAAAACAATTAAGTTGAGGAATATTCCTGTGTTTTATTGTCCAGCATAAGTGATCTCCTGCCTTTTATTCACAGAGTACCGAGCTGCTGCTTTGCCCGGTGGATTTCTGGTTGCGGGCAAAGGACCCGACACATCAGTGTGTTTTAATTTGTCTTAAACTGGTGTAAGTCGACAGACTGACTGTTGCGGCTGTCGATTGTTTTGTTTCGTTTTGTTTTGTTTTTATTTTATTTTTTCTGTATCAGTAGGCACCACAAATATTGATTCTTTTAGTATTTTTAACCCTTTTCTTAAATGTGTATAGATATATTGTCGCGAACGGTGGAGGCGCTGCAGGGAGAACAAATCCTTTTTTTTCCTCACCGCTTCTGCATGCACAGCGGTGGGCCTGAGTGAAGACGGCACTGAAGCTTTTGTTTTTCTCTATAGTGTTTTGCCCATTTGGGGTCGTGTGTCAGTTGCCGTCCCTTTTTAACCTGTGTTATGTTGATTTGTTTTTAATGGTTCCCCGCAGCGCTTGTCCTGTCTCACGGGCAATCATACAGTTTTATCGTTTTTAAATAAGGTAAAGCTTTTAATTGTTTTTAAGTGCCGCTGTTACATTGTTACTTTTATTTTGTATTAAAAATTAAATTCTTTTTAACTGACTGTGCGCCTACGGCTCTGTCCTATTTTAAATAGGTACCTACCACGGGTCACAAACATTTTACAATATTTGATCTCATTCACATAATCTGCTCAGTTTACCTTGTGCCATGTGATGCTGCTTGTGGTGATATTCAGGGTGTTAAAGGGAATATTTTTTTCAGGGCAGTACAACTTGCAGGACTCCTCTGTGTAACATTCTCTGGAGATCTGGTTCATTTGTTCACACTCTCTGGACTGCGCTGTGTATACTTTGAGGCTTATCTGTCTGCTGGAATTCCTACCAAGGAAAGAAAACAGTAACAGGAAGTTTTTAATTTCCTTCTGAGCAACAAGCAAAATGAAACAAAAATCAATTAATTTGAAAGTAAGAGAAGATTTAAAGGATTATTTTTTAAAATGGTGTTCATCCACTAAGTGGGCTATTTGTCCATGAGGATTTATTATTAGCTGAGAAAGTTTTGTGCTGCAAACAGTGAAATGAAACTAACATATCCGGGATTCTGTATAAAAATCCCTCTCAGCTTCGCCTTCAGTAATCCATTCCTTTAATGCTGGATTACTGAGAGACTCTTCTGACCCACAGAAGATGAAACCTGATGACCTGTGATACACTCATGATTTTGTGTGCCTTTGTCTTGTTTTATTTTATTTTACCTTATTTATTTTACTCACAACAAAACTCAGAAAACATAACAAATATTTTGAGTGAGAGCTACCATTTCAGGAAAAAACTCATTTTGAATTTGATGACATGTCTCAACAAAATTGAGAGAGCCAATAAAAGGTTGAAAAGGAATTGTTTCTAGTGTTACATCTGCAATTTTCAGAAGAATGTCCCTCCTAAAATTGCAGAGACTTATCATCATCTACATAATATCATCAAATGTTTCTAAGAATGTGAAGGAATCTCTGTGTGCAGGGACAAGGATGAAAATCAAGATTTGAACTTCAGGCTGCCTGCAGGCAGCACTGGATTAAAATGAGTTAACCATGAAAATGACTACATGGGCTCAGGAACACTTGTGCCATCCACTAATACATGTTAAAGCATCACCATGCAGAGAAAAACATAATCTAGAATCTTCTTTCACTCAAAGCTCTTTTTCAATGCACTGAGGCAAAGCGAAAAACTGTTCTGTGGTCAGATGAAACAAAAGTTGAAAGTCTTTTTGGGAGAATATGATAACATCCTACCACCATTTCAGTTTTAACAAATGAATAAACGTTTTCTATGTTCTACTTTGAATAAAATATAGCTTTGTCCCAGCTTTTTTGGAAATTCGGTTGTGCATTTTTCTGAGATATGATAAGTAAAGGTAGTTATTACTGTAGGAGTGTTTGTATCTTACTTGAAAGAGCATGAGTAGTTTCCCTCATGTTTCTCAGAGGCATTGAGAATCACAAGGATTCCCCGTTGAACCATCACCCCCATCTGCCTGTGCTCAGCTGCTGGCGTGTTGTTGTGTAGATGCATCCCCTGCATGGTGAAACTTCTCCAGAGTATTTCACTATGATTACACTCGTTGAAGAACTCTGCCACGATTTCACCTTCTTTGACACATATTTCTTCGGGACAGACACCTGCAAAGTGAAATAATTTCAGCGTGTCATTGATTAAAATTATAACATGAACTAGCTCAACGGCTGCTCGAACAAAATGTTTGAGTATATCAGAAAGAAATCTGGCTGATTTAAATCATTAAAAAGAAAGCCCCGGGGAACATGTGCATCCTGCCTATCGATAAAGCTTGCACGTAAACTCATTGCTCTGCCTCACTATCAGCCAACATATCAACAGACATTATGAACAAAATGAACAACATGATTTAGAGCTTTGGTTTTGCTATGCCTGTGCAGTTTATTGGCTATGCTTTAGTGAATCGTTTACAGTCTAGGTGTTGATCCTAGTCCTCTGCAGAGCCTGAACGATTGATGAGATTTTTTACTCTGAGCAAAAACTGAGTTAATATTACTTTGAATGAGCCCAGTGTTCACACTCTCACATTTTCTACTAGAAAACATGTTTCAACGTGTTTTTTGTCATTTTATAGCTTGACAGATTGTGTTGTTTAATTATCTGTAATTGCAGGGATACCATAGAGAAGCATCAGTGACTCATATATATTAGTAAATGTCATCACTTTCATTTACACCGATATTAGTCAAAAAGGTAAACCTTGACTTAAACTGCTGTTTTATGTTTATACGTGCATGCTCTTTTTTAGTGGTTACTACAACATAATCGTGCTTGCTATGAGTCAGATATTTGAAGATGAAAGTTGATCTATAGCAGATAAGTACTCGCCAACCATAATTGGCAGTGTCATGGAGAATGCAATGATACGTGCAATAAAATAGTCAAACATCTTGCAGCTGAAGGAACTGAGCATGGAGCAAGAAAATAAAATAACTAGCAAGCCAGTGATGCAAAACACATTCAAATAGTTATTTCTTTGATAGGGTGCAATACTGGTGTACTATACTCTGCTTTTTCTATCTTCTATCCATTATATTGATATTAAGATTAATATTATTTAAATAATCCACAACATCCACAAATGTGCAATAACACTAATGTGCAATAATCTTTTCTGGCATCGTTGTATTTTTACTCAATTGTATATAGCATTTGTACTCTATTTTTATCTCATTGTATATTTTATTCTATTTTATTCTACTGTATATAGTATTTTATTTTATTCTATTCTGTACAGTTGTGTACTGTATTTATTCTTATTTTATTTTATTCTAATTTTTGCTTCATAACTTTTGCACTGTCCACTTCCTGCTGTGACAAAACAAATTTCCCACGTGTGGGACTAATAAAGGTTATCTTATCTTATCTTATCTTATAAAATATATTTTGCATTTTCTCCACTACATCTATTTTTCTAAGCATAGTAATGAGTTAGGTTACTACTTAATGCTTGAAAACAACAGCTAAATGAAGAATATTGTGTTGTCACAGGGAAACATAGGAGTTTGTGACTTAAGAAATACTTAAATTTGCTTCTAAATCTTCCAGCTGCAAAGATATACTGACACACATTAAATTATTACAAATCAATGAATCAGTAATTCTAGAACCGATTATTTTGTAACATTTGAAAATATGCTTTTCCATAAGTATAATTTTTTTTTGTTTGTTTGTTTTTGTTTTTTTGCACACAAATATCTAAGAAAGCAGTGATAATTTCATCAAAGAACAACCAGGTATTTGACGTAGATTTAGGTGGGTTATTGTCTATATTCGTACAATGGGGCGATCGTGGCTCAAGAGTTGGGAGTTCGCTTTGTTAATCGGAAGGTTGCCGGTTCGAGCCCCGGCTTGGACAGTCTCGGTCGTTGTGTCCTTGAGCAAGACACTTCACCCGTTGCCTACTGGTGGTGGTCAGAGGGCCCGGTGGCGCCAGTGTCCGGCAGCCTCGCCTCTGTCAGTGCGCCCCAGGGCGGCTGTGGCTACAATGTAGCTTGCCATCACCAGTGTGTGTGAATGGGTGGATGACTGGATGTGTAAAGTGCTTCGGGGTCCTTAGGGACTAGTAAAGCGCTATACAAATACAGGCCATTTACCATTTAGAGTTTAAATGTTAATGGGTATTCAAATCGGTGTAAACATTGCTTTTATAAGCTCAACAGTGGTGAATGATTGTAAAGCAGCTGTGCTGTCAGAGTTTGATCACTTTTTCTAGTTAAGAGGAAATTCATTTGTGGAGACAGATACCAGTCTGCCAGTGTTCTATAACGATACATAGTAAATATTTCACACGCAGGTCCTCTTTGGGTCAAACTGATATTATATGTGGCCGAAATCAGCACAGGTCTGCTTCTAGAGCTGCCTCGGTCCTTTCCTTCTCTTGTCAGGGACAGCACTACAGAGGATCAAATCCGGACGACACCAACATCTCTAATCTTCAGAAGGTGTCAGAGGACAATCTGTCAAAAAGTTATATTCGTAAACTGCAAGCTGACTTACAAACGAGTTTTGTAACCATCGCCCTAAAACTAACTTTTATGGCTCATTATTTATGACTTTTTAATTAAAACTGTCGCAAGTTTAGCAGGATTAGGTCAGACTGATATGAAAGCCATGTCAGTTTATTACAGTGAAGTAAGAGTTAAGTAGCTGATATTTGATCGTTTTAGTTTCTAATTCTCTGCTGTGTTACACGTAATTTCCATCTCATTACTTAATTAACATATTATATCCTCCTGTCCCGAGGGAATGACAATTAGCGATATTGGTCTCTTACCTGATAAAAATGTGATGAAGATCAACGACAGGACCATCGCGGTAACCTTCGGCAGAGCACTCCAAACCCTCATTATCTGCGTCAAAAACAGCGGATGATGCAGTTCTACTGTACTCCAGAGGTGAATTAACCAAACCAAAAATGCGCAATGATGAAAAGAAGGAAGGAAAGGAAAAAGAAACTGAAGGAAAAGCCCCAAGTTGCGGGTGCAACAGCCCCGCGAGCTTCACTGCATTTATGATATTTAGATATCTTTTCACCACAAGTGTTGCTGCGTCCCCTAAAGCCGTTTACATCAAACTACAAGAAACTGCAAGAACGCAAATCCACCATGCGCCTTTTCCCATAGCCTTTATGTCATTGCGAAAGCTAGGACAATGTTTTTTCACACCATTTCGGGTATGTGGTAACCGCTGTGACATGAATCTCATGGTGTGAAAAAACACCCCCAACTGTTTCTTTCAACTAGTAGTTATGTGTTTATGTACTGTTCTCTCTCTCTTTCTCTCTCTCTCACACACACACTGGAAGTAGAAAAAAAATAGCATAACTCTTTCCATCAGCACTGTGGACAACAATTGCAGTCACAGGTCCGTGGAGTGGACACATATATCTAAGCTTATGCTCTAACCTCACATCATCGTTTTCAACTCATCTGCCAAAGCACATTTAGTGACACAAAGAAAACTGTGATCTTTACGAGGAAAGAACAAAAGAGGAAAACCCGTTAACCACAGCTCCTCACAGCCTGACTGTATGGGGTCACATTTACAAACAAGCCTACTCATTTATTCAACGATCATTTCCAGTGCATTAGTTTAATCACACACGCACATTTCCGTATGAGCGCATATTTTCAGCGCATTATTTAGCATTAGTCATGTTTCAATCCTTTACAAAAACACAGAAAACTACTCACCTGCAACAGTTTCATCTTTCAGTCCTTGCGCTCAGCAAAGTCAATGACAGCACCACTCAGACCCAAAGCCCTGGTGGGTTCTCTTTCCTCATGTTAGCACCACTTTATTGATTTGCTTCGCTAACAAAAAAAAACAAACCAAACCAAACCAAAATAATTGTTGCACAGTTTGCGAGCATGTTGCATAGATGACAGGGAGCAAGGTCAGGAAGTATATGCAATTTATTTCCCAGCATACCCCTCTGCAATCAAAAGTTTCAGAACAGGTTCCTGTTATAACCAGTGGAGTTAAAATGACAGCTACAACTTTATAAGAAGATATTAGGATTTGGTTCATGACTTAGAACTATGACTTACACATATAATGGAACTTTTATAATGTGTCCAATTATGAATATAACAATCCAATAGAGGAAGAGCCTCTTTGACAGTTTTTTTGAGTCGGCCTCTCCCATTTCTTGCCCACGGGGTATTGCCCGAGATGTTCCATTTGATGTTACATCTTTCCATTTGGGGATATTTTAACAGAGCTGACTAAGTTCACTTAGACAAGGCAAACTTGATGCAACAGTTTTACCAGACTTCCAGGTACACCCCATGAGGAATTTCCTTGATCGGCTCAAATTTCCAATTGTTACCCAGAGTTTTCTTTTATTTAAAATTCTGATTCTGAATAGTGCTGTAGAAAAGTTCCTGTTATTGTAACTACATTACTCAGTGTATTTATACTCATTGTATCCTTACAGGCTGGTGTGATTTGCTCTCGGGCAGAGGGAGAAGCAGAGAGCTGTTGGGAACTAGTCCATCCTGTTTAGCCTAGTGTACGTCATCTGAACATAAGTTTGACTGTATTGTTTAATTACTCAGTTTTTTCACACTGGTTAGCTACTTTTAGTTTACTTAATAATTAGTCATTACCTGTAGAATTACCTGATAGTTTCCTCCCCTTATTCAGGGTTTAGTAGTTAACTTCAGTGTTTAATGTGACTTTTGTTTAATGCAATGTGTTGTGTGTCAGTGTTAAGTGGAGACGTTATGGAACAATATTCCTGATCTAGAGACAAAATGAAGGTTTGACTACTGACTAGGTAGAGATACTGTCATTCTTTGTGTTGGAGTACCATCTTCTGGCACATTTAATGATTGTTTAAAATATATTTTTGCATTTTTTTGTACAGCAAAATTTGGATAATTCACCTTCTTAATGGGATTGTAATGTTAGTGTCTGAATCCAGTTCCATTGACCTTTAGTCCTTATTTTTATTGTAATGGGGTTTTTTTTGTTCCCCTTTTTAGAAACCACACCATAGCTAACCTTCATGTACCATAACACCGAATATAAAATAAAAAGCCTTTCTTGCAGCTCGGACCCCTGGATGTCAATGGCGCAATCCCGGGTTAAAATGGCTTATTGGTGTGTGGAGGGCAGATGGCTAGAATCCTTCAAGCTTATAGGAAGGCAACAACAGCTCAAATAATCTCTTGTTAACCAAGTTATGCAGAAGAGCATCTCTGAATCCACAACATGTTGAACCACACCAACTCCCACTCCTGAAGCATTTGAGTTGAATTTCCTTTTTTACTCTTACAAAGTATGTTTAACGGCACTGTTTTGTAGTGTGTCTTTAATCTGTTGCAGGGAAGGTTGGAAATAACAGCATTTTTCTTGATGTTGTACATGAGACTAAATGCGGTAATCAGCATATCTGAGAGGGTTTGTTTGGAAGAAATTAATGCCCATGAGCTTGAACAATTATCTATAAACAGATAAACAATCATGAGATTAATTTAAACATTGCCAATGTGAAGTCATCATTACATAAGAACAGCATTCTTCTAAGGTTTATTTGCATTCATCCACTGACTTACTGCCATCTTGTGGTCCCATTTGACTATTAAAAAACGGGTAGTTAGTGTGGTAAGTTTTGCAGATGATTTGCAAAAGTTGCATTGTTTGCGAAACAGAGTTCATTTCAATATAAATGCCCATTCTGCTAAGAGCCATGCAGCAAGGTTGCAAAATAAGAGATGATATTACGCAGCGTGTAACTCACCAACAGAACAAGCGCACTTTGCTAGTTGTAATCAGAAAATCACATACATATAGACAGGAATAAATAAATGATTGTTTATTTATTTATTTTTAAATAAATAAATAGGCCATACGTCAAAAACATTAAATGTAGGCCTCCCACTGTTGCCAAAGTGCTTGCTCAAAGGGAGTCATATGATTGTTGGGTTGTTCTCTGTATCTATGAAGCGCCTCGGGGCAACTTTTGTTGTGATTTGGCGCTATATAAATAAAATTCAACTGGATTGCATTGAAGTAAACTTAATGTGCTAAATTAGGAATTAGTTCATTCCTCAAGTGAGAAATGAAAAAGGGGGACTGTTAGGAATAAAAGAAATATTTTTAATGTGTATCTGCTCATTATATTGTTTTATGTACTTTAATAATGAAGGCTTGTAGAGCAAGGCCACCTTTGACTCACAAATAAGTGCTCAGCCAGACTGAAAAACAGGAAGTTTTAGATATAGACACAAAAAAGAGGAACTTTCCATATAAGCAATGTTCAAGCCTGTGTGACGTGTGAAGTACCGAAATAACACTATATAAGACACAGCTGATGATTCTAATGTTAGAGAGCTCTTGCAACTGGCGTTTGAGCTGTGCAGGGTTCTCTCTCTCTGGAAGATGATTGAATAAAAAGAAATAACTGTTTTAACACACTATGAGTCAGTTTTCTCTGATTTGTCATGGGGAAAAAAGGATCGGGTTTAATAAGTTGCAGTCTGGAAGAGAGAATCGTTATAAATGGAAACACACTTCAGCAAATGACAGGTTCCAGTGAAGGACAGCAAACCATGCAACAATAATTTATCGTGTTCTGTAGCATTCTTATATACTTACATCCCTTACAGCCCCTTACAGTTATTGTTTTCACTTTGCTTTTGAACTTTGTGTTTTGCTTTATTGGATGTACCGCTATCAGCCAAATAACAGTTTTCAGTTCCATTCAGCCCCTGTGTGTCTGCATTTTTGTCCTCCACACACATTCTGCAGCCCCATGACATGCGGAGATTATGTTATGGTATGTTACCAGGTAACTAGTCTTGGGGCCATTTGTTTTTCTATTGATTCTCATATCAAAAGTGCTCTTTGATGCTCTCTAAATTTTGCATGTATAATAAGAAATGTTCAGATACTGTAAGTTGTGGGCAAGTAGTAAAATGTATTAATTGGCCAATATGTATGGTACCCCCCCGCCCCAGATTACTGAATGTGTGTTTCATGCAGTGCAGTTGATACCAAGTAGTTGATGAAAGACAATACTGCAAGTGGGATTCAGTTTAGTAACAGAGCTGTCCCAGTTTACTGGTGGAAGCATTGGTATTTTTGGTATAATGACCTGGGGAACGGGAGTTTGAAGGACACTCTGTTGTGGCAAAAAATGCCAAAAAATGAATCGGACATCAGTTATAGAAACAATAGTCTTTATATAGGACTTCAAAAAAAGGGTGTACAAGTTACATGTACATGTACATGTTACATTGGCAGATGGTGAAGGGCATAAAGTTGGTCACAGAGTTTATCATCTTTAATAACAAAAATGTATAAATACAAAGAAACACTTTTTTTTAAAGTCTATTTGATTTGTGTAGTCCAGCTTTTCTGTTACACCTCTTCTGTACAGCACAGGAAAAAAAAACACCTGTGCGACCTCTATCATAGCTCCTCCAGCAAGCCTGCTCTGTCCTCGAGATGCATTGAAATCAGACATCCAGTAAGATGCCACACAGAGATTATTTTCGGGGGTCCACATACAGAGGAGACACATTTACTGTGACAGTAATAAATGGATAAACAAATTGGCTGGGAATCAACACATCTTTATTCTCTACAATATCTGATTTTATTGATTAATTTGTTACTCCTACTGCAGTTGTGCTCATCAGTAAAAACACACTAGGTAGGTCAGTGTATAGGTAAATCTTTCCACTATTAAAGAGTCACACCAGGACTTGTATAATGAACTCCATAAACCCAAGAACGAATATCAATGGATATTAGTGTTTCTGTAAAACCACTATTTTTTTTCCTTTTCTACAATTTCTTCTACAATTACTTCTCCTGATGTATGTTGTACTTTGAGTCTTAAGGCACAGTGGTTGATGTCATCAGAGACTGAAGACAACCATCACAGTTTTATGTTTTATAAAAAGAAAATAATAAAAATACACCTACACAAATATGCCAGAAAGAAACATTTCTATCATTACTAACACTCGATGATTGCTTTTTTTGCTTGTTTGTTTTACTTCTCCTTTAAATAACGATGTACCCGTAATAACATTCACTACAAAAAAAAATCTTTTATGATAAAAATCTTAGTTTCAAGCTTAATCCTTACTCTTAGATAATGAAATTAATCATACCAGTGTCATAACCAAAGGAGTAGAAAGGCAAATAAAGTAAAATATTATATCAACTACTAAAACATTAAAAATGACTGCACATAAAGTAAGTTGAGTCAATATGTTTGATAAGCCGCCATAACATGAACATTATTAACAGTTGCAAAACTGACCAGTTATTTACCTCCAGGAGTGTTCGTGCATAATAATGCATGAAAATGACTTCAGAGCAATACAAACTTCAACCTTTTTGCTCTTTACGATGCAATAAATTAAAGCAAGTAAGACATGTTAAATACATTACAGAATTAGAGTTGAGTAACTTCCAGGATTAATATACCACATTAACCATTTCCTGGAAACATTGTGACATTCTCCTTTGTAAAGGGAAATGCAGGCTGTCACATGAGTGGATGTCTGCAGATGCATTGCACAGTATGTGTGCTGTCCATAAACATTATATGAGCTGGTACAGGCCCATGTTACGCATATATCACACAGAGAGACATATGTTTAATTTTTTTTCGTTGCTAGGCGGACGCCTGGCACCTGGCAATGTTCAGGTGTCTAAAATAAACTCTGAATGTAAATCTACCTGTATATTCATATTAAATCTCTGGGTGCTCTCTGTGGGACGGGCAGGTAATGGCGTAGCTTCTTTCAGAAGGAGGCGGAGTGTAACACCCTGTGTCACCTGTGTCACCCTGTGTCACCCTTTCAGGTGACACAGCCTCGCAGAGCTGTAAGGCCCCTGGTGATGAACCTGTATTCAAGGCCTCCTGCTGTTTCTGTTTAGAAGCGAGTCTTCAAACGATGCAGTTTCCCTGTCTTATCATAACAAAGAACAACAAACAATCACACTGAAGTTCACTTCATTAAAATGCTATCGTTAAAATGACAAAAAATATGAATCTGTAACACATGTTTGAAATAGTATCCCACCTGTGGCTCTGTGATCGCAGCCAAGACTTTTTCGCAGCCAAATAATGATGTTGCATTTAAACATAGTATAAATAGCTACTGTTAATACCATCAACACAGCGAGAAAAATGCATAAACCCATGGCGAGATGTGAAACAGCTGTAGGGAGTAATGGAGAGTAATCAGAACATTAACAACACACTAAGACACTTTTATTTGGTCAGAATGAAGGTGACACCCTTTATTGATAAATAAACGCATTAAAAAAATACAGATTACTCTGAGTTCACTGATTCATACCTTTCTGCTTTAGGGTGATGGTGACAAAGCTTGTTTCATAGTCAGATTGCAGTTTACAGGTATAATTTTTTGACAGATCCTCCTCTGACACTTGTCTGAAGACTAGAGATGCTGTCATGTTGATTTCCTCTGTGTTGTTGACACTGACAAGGACATGAACAACATGATTGAGGCAGCTCTAAAAGCAGAATTCAAAGCTGTGATGGATACAAAACATATCAGTTACATATAATCTGCGTGTGAAATATTTACCATGTATAATTATAGAAAACGGGCAGACTGCTATTTGTCTCCACAAATGAATCGCCATTTAACCAGAACAATTCATCAATGTCTGAAGACGTTACTGCTTTACAATCAATCACCACTGTAGAATCTAGAAAAAGCAGAGTTTTCACAGATTTTATAACTGATTAACATTAAAGCTTTAGCCAAGAGTGTGAAGGTGTATGAATATAGACAATAACTCACCTAAATCTACATCAAATTCTTGGTTGTTCTTTGGTGAAATGATCACTGGCGATATAAACGTTTCTATTAAAAAAGAAACCAAAAAAAACCAAAAATCTGAAACCTTTTGAAAAGCACACGTTAAAGTTTTTGAAAATAAAATGTCACTAAACTGGTTTTATTACCACTTGGCTGGACATCAAGTTTCACTGACATATTTATTTATAAAATGACTCAAAGTGTTCAATTGGCCATACCGTTTTGTTTTAGGGTGATGGTGACAAAGCTTGTTTTATAGTCAGATTGCAGTTTACAGGTATAATTTTTTGACAGATCCTCCTCTGACACTTGTCTGAAGACTAGAGATGCTGTCATGTTGATTTCCTCTGTGTTGTTGACACTGACAAGGACATGAACAACATGATTGAGGCAGCTCTAAAAGCAGAATTCAAAGCTGTGATGGATACATAAAACATACCAGTTACATATAATCTGCGTGTGAAATATTTACCATGTATAATTATAGAAAACGGGCAGACTGCTATTTGTCTCCACAAATGAATCGCCGCTTAACCAGAACAATTCATCAGCGTCCGAAGATGTTACTGCTTTACAATCAATCACCACTGTTGAATCTAGAAAAAGCAGAGTTTTCACAGATTTTATAACTGATTAACATTAAAGCTTTAGCCAAGAGTGTGAAGGTGTATGAATATAGACAGTCACTCACCTAAATCTACATCAAATTCTTGGTTGTTCTTTGGTGAAATGATCACTGGCGATATAAACGTTTCTATTAAAAAAGAAACAAAAAAAAAAACAAAAATCTGAAACCTTTTGAAAAGCACACGTTAAAGTTTTTGAAAATAAAATGTCACTAAACTTGTTTTATTACCACTTGGCTGGACATCAAGTTTCACTGACATATTTATTCATAAAATGACTCAAAGTGTTCAACTGGCCATACCGTTTTGTTTTAGGGTGATGGTGACAAAGCTCGTTTTATAGTCAGATTGCAGTTTACAGGTATAATTTTTTGACAGATCTTCCTCTGACACTTGTCTGAAGACTAGAGATGCTGTCATGTTGATTTCCTCTGTGTTGTTGACACTGACAAGGACATGAACAACATGATTGAGGCAGCTCTAAAAGCAGAATTCAAAGCTGTGATGGATACAAAACATATCAGTTATATAGAAACTGTGTGTGAAATATTTACCATGTATAATTATAGAAAACGGGCAGACTGCTATTTGTCTCCACAAATGAATCACCGCTTAACCAGAACAATTCATCAGCGTCTGAAGACGTTACTGCTTTACAATCAATCACCACTGTAGAGTCTAGAAAAAGCAGAGTTTTAACAGATTTTATAACTGATTAACATTAAAGCTTTAGCCAAGAGTGTGAAGGTGTATGAATATAGACAATAACTCACCTAAATCTACATCAAATGCCTGGTTGTTCTTTGGTGAAATTATCACTGCTTTCTTAGTTATTTCTGCACAATTTTTTTTTAAAAAGAAAAAAGGCTGATATTTTGAAAAGCACATATTAAAGTCTTTGAAAATAAAAATTTACAGAATGTGTTTTTCTTACTGCTTGGTTGGACATCAAATTTCACCATAGTGGTCATGTTATATATTTGACCATCATACAGGTAAGACCAGGTGCAGGTATAGATGCCACTGTCCTCTTTTTTCACACTCGAGAAGTAACCGTCTTTTGGTGATGGCTCGCCCTCCTACAACATAGCATACATGTTGTATATGAAAAAACAGTAAAACACTCCTTTGATCTCATTCACACAATCTGCTCTGTTTACCTTGTGACATGTAGTGCTGTTTCTGGTGATATTCCAGGTATCAAAGAGAATATTGTTATCATGGCAATATAAAGTGCAGGACTTATCTGTGTAACATGTTTTAGAGTCCTGGATGATTTTTCCAGACTCTTTGGACTCCATTGTGTATACTCTGAGGTTGATCCAAGAACGCCTGCTGGAATTACTGTCGAGAAAATAACAAATATATAAAGTGTTTAATTTCCTTCTCTTTTGGAATCCATCACTTTAATGTTTTATTAGTGAGAGTCTTTATAATTCAGAGAAGATGAATGTGAATGACTTTAGTGATCCTCGCCATGCTGGTCATGTCCAGTGAAAACATACACATCTTTGACTCTCCACCTGCTCTATTTTTGCCAGCTCCACAGTCTCCAAAGCATACATCATAGCAGGCCTCACTCCTATCTTGTAAAACCTTCCCCTTCACTCTTGCTGTTCTCCTTCTGTCACACATCACCTGACACTAGTCTCCACCGGCTCCACCGTTCCTGTGCTCTCTCCTTTCCCTCTCTTGTGCATTGTCTATTGCTCTGAATTATTAACTCCAGGTATTTAAACTCATCCAAGTTCATGACTTCAACTCCTTGCATCTTTGCTTTGCACTTTGTTAGCATTTACGACAACCTAGCATCCTCAGTTGTGCTTTTGGATTCTTCTAACCTCGGATGATTGTCACATAGATGTTTCACACCATAATGCCAACAAGTAACCTGGTCCAGGACAAAGATAAAAAGCACTTTTCTGGTGCTGAAGGATGTTCAATAACAAGCTTTCAAAAGTAACCACAAGATTAAAGTTGCTCTGCTATCCTGTAGTGTAGGAAATAGTAGTTTATATCAGTGTGTGGGCACGACTTCTATTCATAAATCAGGTCTGTGGCTCTGTTTGATGTCAGTCTTAGATAATAAAACCATTGTTGTGGGAATTGTTTTAAATTTTACCGAAAAGAGCAGGAGTAATTCCCCTGATGGTTTACTGAAGCTCTGAGAATGACAAGGATTCTTCCATGAACCAGCACACCCATCTGCCTCTGCTCAGCTGATGTTGACATGTTGAAGAGTTTCATTTCATCCACGGTGTGACTGGTCCAGAACACCTCAGCATCTCCATCACTGTACCCCATCACAGGGCACTGAAGTACTGCCATCTCACCTGCTTTGACATGTACTTCCTGGAAACTCAGTGGGCACACACCTGTCAATGACATTCATAATGACATATGAAAAAAGCACTGTTGTAGACCAAAAGGATCAAATTTGTCTGATTAATCTAACTCCGGCTTCACAGTGCAGTCACTAGCAGTTTTCTACTTTTACCCTGAGCTGATGTCACAGATATCTTTAAATGCCACAGCATATAACCACAGAGTGCAGGCAGCACAGCTAACAAACACATCATAAAGCAGCTGCAGATTTATCCTAGTGAATCTACAACTAACTGTTATCCTGTGCACATTTTTCTTTTTCACTTTTCTTCTTTTCCTTTTTTTCCTTCATCACCAGAGGGATAAGCCCCTTTTGATATCATATGAGCATCACTGTGATTTGGCTTGATGTGCGGCTGTTAGCCATCCCATCTTACCAGCTGGTAGACACAGGCTACAGCTTCCCCGTCATTGCAACTGAGTTTTACATGGTAGAGCTTAGCTAGCCACAAATGAAGCCAAGTCATTGTAATTATTGCTAGATATATTTAACGTGGAACTCAAGTCTCCCTCTAGTGGCAGCAGGAACATATTTATTTTTCCAAAACTGCCATTATAGGTTTTGAAGGAATAAAGAAAGTCATTTTAACATCTGACCTGTTTTTCTTTTTATTTAATTCTTTTTTGTGTTCATTGCGTGTTATGTCTACACGTAGGAGCCTGCATTTTAGAGATATCTGTTGAACCAATCAGTAATCAGTTCAATCTTCAGTTCAGTATGTTGGTGTACAGTTCTTTACCACTTTCTTCCAAATGAGTCCAGTGCTTATAATCAGGCAAAATTATTATTTGTCCTTTTATAGCTAGGTGTACAGGTGGTAAAGTACACAGTAAACCTTAGCTGAGCTATTATGTCATCAAGTATGTGACCTCCTGTCCTGGGAATTCTAGCTATGTGACTGGTCTGTTAAAGGAACAGATTTAAGAACCATTTGCTTAAGTTCACTTCACCTATAAAATGTGAAGGTCGAAATCTTACCTGCCCAGAATAACAAAAGGACCAGAAGTATTTTTCCATTCATATCGTCAGTCTGAGGAACACCTATAAAGACACACTGCAGCAACCATACAGAAAGTGAAACTTTTCACTTCCCCAAGAAAGAAATAGTGACAAACATATCCACGAGAGGAAAAAAATACATAATCACGAGCGAAAATGAGATCCTCGAAAGTAAAACTCAGGGGCGCGCACAAATAAGAGATCGCACGCGCGAGAGTGCCTACTGTGAGCGTGGCACTGTCAGGTGTCTGCCTGGGAGTAGAATGCTTCGCGCGAATCAACTGAGCCGTGTGGAGGGCGGGGCCTAAAGGAAGAGGTCCTAATGTGGTTGGTCACTTTAGTGGCCATTTCAGGTTAGTTCCTTTAATCCTGTCACACCCAGGCTGCAACAAAAACCTGTTTTAAACCGTATTTGTGCACATTTTATGAAAATACAATTTACAGAATTAATTATCAACAGTTATTATTTGCCGTGTAGCAGTGGATATACCGACAATTGTCCCTGCACTACTTTAATGGTGAATGATTTGTGTGTGTGTGTGTGTGTGTGTGTGTGTGTGTGTGTGTGTGTGTGTGTGTGTGTTTGTTGTCCGAAACGTTTGACAGAGATATGATTCCACCCACATATCTCTTTGTTTGTAAGCACAGCTTGCCTGGATTGTGTGTGTGTGTGTGTGTGTGTGTGTGTGTGTGTGTGAGAGAGAGAGAGAGAGAGAGAGAGAGAGCTTTACTTGGGACAAAGTGGCCATGAAGGGCTTTAGAACATGTGCAGCACCTGATATGTGTGAAGTGCAGAGTCCTGTAGGTAATTAAATGGTTATGGGAAGTTTGAAGCTACTGATAAGATTGTTCCAGAAACGTATTACTTTGAATGCATACAAAAACTGGACGTGGTCAGTCCCATGCAAACAAATCTGCAGTAGCAGCCTGGCCAGTAAATAAAGTTCCTTCACACTGACATGAATACTTTAAAAAATGCAGCTCTCAGTCCAGTAACACAGTGGTAATGCAAAACTTTTTTTTTCTTTTTCTTTTTGCAGTGTTTGTGATTTGATAAGCCTGAGAACTAAGAATTTTTGACCCAAAAGCTTTCATATCCTTTTACTTTCAGGATGTGAAAGTGACCTCTGCAGTAACATCCCTGCTTCTGCCAACTGGTTTTCGGTGGTTTTTTCCTTCGAAAACCAAAAGAATATGAAAATACCATCACAAGTAAGAGCAATAAATTCAGAAAAGGATGTCTTTCAAATCATCTGTGATTAACAAATCACTAAAGATACGATAAAAATATTTTATGCTTCGATGGGAACACTTAGAAATAAGCTGGGTGGGAGATTGGGACAATAAACAAACAAGAGCTACATCTCAGGGCTCAGTTACCATGTGAAATATTAAAGTTCATGATAGCACAGTTAGAAAAGGACTGACTTGTTTGGAAGGCTTGCAAAGAGAAAGCCTGCTCTTTCTAAGAAGAGCACATGGCTTATATTTAGAAAAACTGCATCTGAACAAAT
The DNA here is from genome assembly GCF_013358895.1 of Oreochromis aureus. NCBI lineage: Eukaryota > Metazoa > Chordata > Actinopteri > Cichliformes > Cichlidae > Oreochromis > Oreochromis aureus. The sequence goes on along the minus strand of NC_052942.1, from coordinate 15,676,360 downwards.
CACAAGATGTCTAGACCAATGTCCCTTGCACAGGCAGGGCCAAAGTAGAGATGCTTGGTGTAACCAAATGCAGCATATCAGAACAAACCTGGAATAGTTCTTTCATAGCTGAGCACTCAAAGAGCTTTATACATCATTCCCCATTCACCTGTTCTCAAAGAAGCACTTTTTTCTGTTTAGGTGCTTTCTAACATTCACCCTCCAACAGATGCATAGGAGAGCAACTTCAGGATAACATCTTGCCCAAGCAGCCAGGCGCTGAATCACCAACCTCCTGATTAGTAGATCTGATCTGCTCCGCCTCCTGAGCTACAGCCATGTGTAAGTTCACCACTGAAATGTTAAACTTGTATGAAAAACTGCAGACCCCCCGTTCCCCTCCACAGGCTATTTTTAGGTCCTAAGGAGGGTCTAAAGTTAAAGACAAAGACCTCGACCTCTTTAAAAAAAACATGTAGTTTCCTGAAATAACTTTAAAGCAAGTCTGTTTCAGGCAGTGTTTTACATCAGATAGAAAATGCAAGTTTCACTGAAATACATGAAAGTAGGGAGCACCTGCAACGTGTTGTGGCAGTGGCCTGCATGCTGGGGAAGCAAGCTAGATTATTTCGAGACCATGAAGAAATGGTAGAAAGCCACACCAAAGGCAGTTTCATATAGTGCATGATATTTTTAAAGCAGTTCTTACAGTGGTTTACACCTCCATCAAACCACACATACACCACATTTGTCAGTTAGAACGACATGATGCTTTCCAGGCTCCCCTGTCTGTAACAGCATGTTTACACAGACATCTACAGATGGATTCGTTTTGGAATTGACTTGTGGAGCACATACGTTGGTCAGCTGTTCTTCTGAGTTAGAGGATCTTAAAAGGAAATTTGTATTTCCTTGTATGGATTGAGTGATCTGTGAACTTGAGCAATGATTTCCTGGTAAGAATGAGGAACTGGTTAATTTAGTCATGCAGTCCAACATCAGGCCATTTCTTGTCTGAGCTACACTTGTCATTGCTAGCACATTGGCCCTAAGCCAGAGAAAGATCCTACATATTTCCACATATGTATAACCCCTTTATCTACTTTACATAAAAATGTGTGTGTGTTTGTGATTTTATTTTTTTATAAATCTTCTATGATACAACTAGTCTTGAAATATTGTTACCCCTTTACTTTGTCACATGCAACAGCATAACAGATCTAAAGAAGTGGATCTTACCTTAGATTTGAAAGAAGAAACTGTTTCTTTTTTTTAAACAGACACCACAAAAAAGTTCCCAGAATACTCTCAAATCAAATTTTAGAAGTCCCCATAGGAAATGCAATAATAGTAGATCTGTTTATTCAAGCACATTATAAAGTCTATTAAGACGATCCATAGTGATTCATCGATTTATTAAGTTTTAAGAAAAAAGATTAGATTCATGAATTAAAAAATCTATTTAAAGAGCTGAAACCTTAAGAAAATGACAGTAAACTGTCCATATTCCTCAACATTTTGTTATGGGGTTAAAGTGGTTTTAATGTTTTGTTTAGTGTGTTTTATTGGTTTGGTTTTACAGTATGGTTTTATGCATGTTTGTATATATCCGTGAAGGTTCTCAATCGTCCAGGCCATCGTAGTCTAAGGAGCTTGGAAAGAAAAGCGTCTGGACTTCTTTAAGTTGCTTGAAGTCGTTTCACCTCTCATCCGAGAAGCTTCTTGAGTTCTAAGGTCACACGAGCCAAGGTGTGAAAACAGGTGTAGGTCACAATCAGCCAAGGTTTCGGGTGAACTCATAGTGAAACCTAGCCCAACCCTATCATGTGATTTCCTGAAGTCAAAAGGCCCAGGATGTGAGTGGGGATTAAGGCGTCTGGGAAGGGATCTCAACACTGGAACATAGATGGCAGACAGTTGGTGTCGTAAACCACCGCCTCTGTTCAAAGATGGTCATTCACAGTGGACATGGATGGCTTCTTTCACTCCTCTTTCAAACCATCCGTCTTCTCTGTCCAAAATGTCCTCAAAGGAGTGACCTCTGTCCTTTAGATGGAGATAGACAGCCGTGTCTTGTCCCGTGGAGGTGGCTCTTCTGTGTTGTGCCATGCGTTTATGAAGTGGCTGTTTGGTCTCTCAAGTGTAGAGGTCTGAGCATTCCTCGCTACACAGTACAGCATACACTATGTTGTTAAGTTTCTGTTTAGGAGTTTAGGAAAACTCATAAATCACATGATAGGGTGGGGCTAGGTTTCACAATGAGTTCACCCGAAACCTAGGCTGATTGTGACCCACACTCGTTCTCACACCTTGGCTTGTTTGATTAGGTAGAGGATTGATAGGGGGTCCTTTGTCCCTCTTGGGGGGAACACTCCCATAGGGCTTAAGTCTGGGACTCTCCACCATTTGACCTTAGAACTGAAGAAGCGTCTCGGATGAGAGGTGAAAAGTCTTTAAGCAACTTCAAGATGTCCAGACGCTTTTCTTTCCAAGCTCCTTAGACCATGTTTGTATATATTTTGTATGCTTTTATTTTGAAAAGTGTTTATGTCCTACCCCCATCTTAATCAATGAAATTGTCGCACGCGCTCACTCTGTGTAAAAGATGGGAGGTGAGGGCAGTCAGGCAGCCACAGAGCATGTGCAGAAGTGGCACAAGCATGAAGACAGCAGAGCTTCAACAGGAGTAACAGGACGGATAGGTCAGACCAGATGGATGCCAAGGGACTTGTCCTGGGAATTGTCTGTGGAACTGGTGTCAGATATGATGGAGGACTTGGACCCAGTGGCTCGTGCTATGCTCACACTCCTGGTTCCACAAAATTACAAACACAGCTTAAAATGAGAGCACTTGATTTTTCCAAGCTGACTCCAATAATTACTTCTTCCAAACCATCAACATGTCTATTAAACCCCATCCCTACAAGACTGCTCAAAGAAGTCATACCATTAATCAATGGTATGACTTCTTTCTAAAATTTGATCAATCTATCTCTGTTAACAGGGTACTTACTACAGGCATTTAACCCTTTTAAGCCCAACATAGAACCACCAGACCTAATCTTTAGATTTTTACGTGCTATAGTGACATTTTTTGGAGCATTTCAAGCTTTTATGCATCATTACAACTGTTATATCCCAAATCTTAATAATATGTATGCAGTAAGTCCATAGTATCTAAATAAATTGCTAAAAAGTGCAGTAAACTACAATGAAATTGAAAATTGTTTTTGTTTTTACACTTTTTTCTAGTTACAGAAACATGAAAGATATGCCACTCAAAATTGTAAATGCAAAAAAACAAAAAAACAAAAACAAAAACAAAAAATGATTCCAAGCACAGGAAATTTATTTTGAGTGTCTTTAAATTTCATTTTTGAGATGCACAAATTTTTATTAATTGCAGCAAAAAATGAAAATGGATATTATTGTGCACAATTTGCAAAAAACAGCATCAAAATAAACTATTTCCAACAGTGCAATCAAACCTAAGCGTCCCGGGAACAATACAGAAAGAGGGACAAAGTCAAACATGACTTTCAATAGCACCAGTGGACCTTTCACAGGCCCTGGAGGGGAAAAAACACAAACAACAAAAAAACTACCTTTCCCATGAAAATGATGTCACTTCCTTTTTTCGCAGGTAATGACAGACATGTGATTGTTTGTGCTGACAACGTGATATTGATTATTCCAATGTAGGAAGTCCTATGAACAGCTGATCAGATTGGCAGAGCGTGTGTCTGGATCATGTTTTTGTTGTTGCATGCGCTTTTTATGCAATTTTGTCAAAGCCATTAGTAGTTGGAAACTGCAGCTTGGGACAAGTTGAATTCATGCTATATATAAGTAAAGCTCCTTCTTTTTCATATGTAAAATAAAAATCAATAAAATGATTGCTCTAGCTTATTTGGTTTCAATTCTACAATGATTTAAAAGTTGATATGCAAATTGGATCACGGGGGCTCCTGAAGGCTTGGAGCCAGTAATTATACCATTACTTTAAAACCACTTCGCCCAGTTGTTTTAGCTAATTATTGGACAATCTTGAACGTTTTTATTTCAAAGAGTATTAGAAACAGCTAAATAATCATCTTTAGAGGAAAGATTTGTTTGAAGAGTTTCATTCATGATTTTGCAGACAGATGAGAGCTTCCTTATTGAACTTACAAATAAGGTTGATTTTCATGTGTAGGTGAAGCCTGTTACCTCTTTATTCCACTGTGAATGAAGCAGATAAAAGATTTGGAGTTCAACTTTCATTTGTTTATTTTACCCTGGAATTCTGAGCATGAAGTCCAAAGATGTGTTAATGCTGGATACATTAGAGTTGTGCATGAGACCACAAGACATCAGTACAGTAGCATGTGTTTTATGAGATAATAGTGGGATGTTCTTGCTTGTTTTGTGTTTGTGTTTGTTTTATTGAGCAAAATGTGTGAGCATGGCTATGCTTCTGAATTCATCTCGCTTCATTTTACTTCCACGGGCATATCAACTCTATGACAGGTCCCAGTGAAGATATTTTTGGGCTCACATTGTACTGGAGCAAACACAGCAGTAGCATAATAAATAAAATCAATAGTATAATTTCAGCTTTTGATCAGCATCATGGACAACAACTGCAGTCAGAGGTGAGGCGAGTGGACACACATATCTAAGCTTATGCTCTAACCCCAAATCATATTTTTCAACTAAACTACCAAAATCCCCAAAAGCGATTTAGCCTTGCTGAAGTAACACAAAGACAACTGTGATCTCTACAAGCACTGAAAAAAAGAGAGAACAACAGGTCTTCGCAGACTGGATGAGGTCATCACGACAAACAATCACACTCATTTAAAGAATTGCTCATTCAATGAGCTTTTCCAGTGGACCAGCTTCTAGATGTGGCACGGACTCACATGTATTACAACATATATTTTCAACATATAATTGGTAGCAATGTTTCAGTCCTTCACATAGACACAAAGGCAAACTACTCACCCATCAGAACTTCGTCTTTCAAGCCTTGCTCACAGCAAAGTCAATGACAGCATTGCTCAGATCCAAAGTCCTGACAGCAAACTCATCCTCTCTCTGCTCTGCTTCCTCTTCTGAGAACCACTTTCATGATTTACTTGCTAACAATAAGACAACAAAACATGCCTAGTTGATGTTAACAGGTTTGTGAGCGAGACAATGGTCATGAAGGATAGATTCCAGACCTATAACATGCTCCTCCACCATCCAGATTTTTCCAAACAGGTGCCTGTTTAAATTCATTTCATTAGGAAAAAAGTGATGGAACCTTTTTATATGTTATAAAATATCCACTTTTCAAAAGAAATGTGGATAAAATTGTCCAATGTTGTATGAAGCAGTGTTCCTTTGACTTTTTGTGTGACTGAGCTCCTCTGTCTTCTGATGCAGACGCATTGCCTATGCTCCCCGGTTCCTCATTACTAAGACCCATATTTTGTTGGGTGGTGAATTTGTAGCTACATTGAGCCCCCACAGCCACTAGGTGGCCCCCAAGCTCAGCCTCCGTATGTTTGGGGAGAATTAAAATGACATGTCTTGATTTGTGGCCAGACATTTAATTTAAAAATGAAATGAAGGACATGATCAAAGATAAGTTGCAGTGACAGAAAAGCTGTGGCTCATGTTTGGGGAGTAATCAATTCAAAATCGTCATTAGTTTGTCATTCAAGGAATGATGTCTACTGACAGGTAAAGTGGGATCACTGACAGCGTGACATCACGTCAGGAGGCAAATAATGGTAGCCCAAGCCACAGGCTGCCTTGATGACATCAAAAAGGGCTTATCCATCTCAACCCTCAAGAAAAATGTGCACTAAAAGTTAGTTGTAGATTCACTGGGCTGCAGGCTCTGGAGGGCAAAACTAGTTTTTGACTAAGTGCTTGTGTACAATCAGCATCAGGCACTACAGTACAAGAGACCACAGAACACGATGAAGAGAGCCTCTGGGATGTTTTTGACAGCAGGGTAGGTGAACCAACCATGGATAGGGTGTCACAGATAATGCTACTGTTGAGGTTCAACACTGCCTCTAAGCCCTATATGTACCAAGAGGAGATGACCGTCTGGATTACTGAACCAACATGCCACCATATTCCCTCATCTATTCCAGCTGGCCAATCTTTCCACTCCAACCACATCAGTCTCCCAAGAGAGAATATTAGTCAAAGCAGGAGAGATTTAGTGCAAAAAAAAAATTGTCTAAGTAATGTTGAACACGTTGTTTTTCTTAATAAAAATAATTAAACGTGCATAAACACACCCTACAAATACTGATTGACGTCTTTATGTACAGAAGCACAACCTACAATTACTGACTGGTTCAAACAAAATATCCTTCCATACAAATAATACTATAAACTAACAGAAAAGGTGATAGACAAAAAGACAAAGAGACATGAAAAAATTGGAATTTATTGAGTGCAATAATTTAAAATCCAATTTATTTGGCCACCAGATGGCGCTGTAGTGTGTTCCAAATTCTCCAAAAGATCAAATCTTTTTCCAAAACGGCTGTTCCAAATGATTTGATCTCTCGAACGCTTCATTTCTGCCATCGCAAACGCAAAGCTTTAATATGAAATACAAAGTCCAGAAAACCAAAGAATATGTAAATGAAAGGCTGGGAATCCAATGTCTCCAGAAATCATTAAACATATGGATACAGAACCAGAAGGCTTAGCGGGACAACAACAAAGTACAAGGGGAGAATGGGACAATACGTTCAAAATGTAATGAGGGAAGTGGAAAAGGGTGGAGAAGACAACTGAAGACAACTAACCAAACAAGACAGGAAAGTTAAAGTTAAAGACACAGGGAATAACAAAATAAAACAGAGATACACAACTGAGTGGGGAAAGATATCTAAACAGGAGAAGAAGAAAGATGAAAAAAACACAGATAAAAGTGAAGGAAAAGAATGGGAACAATAAAGGGAACTACTAAACCTAAAGTCATTCACAGTTTGTTCAAAATAATAGCGGTCCAACATAACTAACCAGATCACTCAGTGTTTTTGGTATAAATCGTATTATTACAAGGCAAATAATTTATCAGTAGGTGCAGTAGAGTCAGATAGACCAGCAGACCCAACATTAGTGATATGAATGCACCTGAGTCTGTGTAATTGAATAATTAAGTGAAAGGGGAGTGTTCAAAATAATAGCAGTGTGGAGTCCAATCAGTGAGGTCATTAATTATGTGAAGAAACAGGTGTCATTCATATGGCCCTTGAAGCCAGCACATGTTGCACATGCAATTCTCTCTGAAAACCTGAGAAAGATGGGTCATGCCAGACATTGTTCAGAAGAACAGCGTGCTTTAATCAAAACATTGATTGGAGAGGGGAAAACATATAAAGAAGTGCAGAAAATCATAAGCTGCTCAGATAAAATGATCTCCAATGCTTTAAAATGGAAAGCCAAACCAGAGAGACTACCATTCGAATGGATCGAACAATAGCCAGAATGGCAAAGACTCAGCCAATGATCAGCTCCAGGGAGATCAGAGACGGTCTGAAGTTACCTGTGAGTACTGTGACAATTAGAAGATGCTTGTGTGAGGTTAATCTATCAGGAAGAAGCCCCTGCAAAGTCCCACTACTAAAAAAAAAAAAGACGTGCTGAAGACGATACAATTTGTCAAAGAACATATCGACTGGCCTAAAAAGAAATGGAGAAACATTTTGTGGACTGATGAAAGTAAAACTGTTCTTTTTGGGTCCAAGGGCCACAGACAGTTTGCCAGATGACCCCCCAAGCACTGAATTCAAGCCACAGTACACTCTGAAGACCGTGAAGCATGGTGGTGCAAGTGTCATGATATGGGGCTGTTTCTCTTACTATGGTGTCGGGACTATTTATCATATACCAGGGATCATGGATCAATGTTCTTACATCAAAATACTTGAACAGGTCATGCTGCCTTACGCTGAAGAGGGTTAGGCAGCATGGAAATGCCCTTGAAATGGGTGTTTCAACAAGACAATGACCCCAAGCACACTAGTAAATGAGCAGCATCTTGGTTCCAGACTAACAAAACTAAGGTTATGGAGTGGCCAGCCCAATCCCCGGACCTTAATCTAGGGATTGCCTGCTGTTTCTCAGGAAAAACCAAGAAATGCAGAGCAATTGTGGAAGGTTGTCAAATCATCCTGGGCTGGCATACCAGTTCACAGGTTTCAGAAGTTGGTTGACGCCATGCAACACAGATGTGAAGCAGTTCTCAAAAACAGTGGTTAAACAACTAAATATTAGTTTAGTGATTCACAGGATTGCTAAATCTTAACGGTTTTTCAGCTTGAGTAAATATTTAAGTTGAAAAATGAAATGAAAAATGCAGACACTAAAGTAATTGAACTATTGATAGTTTTTTTCATCATGCTTTGATGTAAAATAATGTGCAGTGTTCCCAATGAATGGAAATAATAATAATAATTTTGAGCTTTACTCATGTTTTAAAACATACTGCTTTTATTTTGAAGACTGTATAACTTAACTAAAGGTACAAATAAGGAAAAAATAAAAAAACAATACCAGCAATCAAAAGACAACACGATAAACAAAACCCATCAGCATAAGAAAATACAAAATAACACTATTAAAATAAAAATATAACCAGCAATAAAAGTGTCTGTATAAAAAGATACATTTGTGTGATGGTTATGAATAAATATTTCCTCTAATATAAAAAATGTTATGCTTTTTTCCAGACTAAATGAAGATCTTCCGGATTAGTGAGATGCTCTTCTCCAGCTTACAATCTAAGGAGCTTGGAAAGAAAAGCGTCTGGACTTCTTAAAGTTACTTGAAGACGTTTCACCTCTTCAGTTCTAAGGTCAAATGATGGAGTCCAGGATTTAAGCTCTGTGGGAGTAACCCACCGAGAGGGACATGGACCCCCTGTTGATCCTCTACCTAATCACACGAGCCAAGGTGTGAAAATGGGTGTACGTCACAATCAGCCAAGGTTTCGGGTGAACTCATAGTGAAACCTAGCCCCACCCTATCATGTGATTTCCTGAGGTCAAAAGGGCCAGGATGTGAGTGGGCGTTAAGGCGTCATTCACAGTGGACATAGATGGTTTCTTTCACTACTCTTTCAAATCATCTTCCCGGTCCAAAATGTGAACATTGGTGTCCTCGAAGGAGTGACTTTGTCCTTTAGATGCGGATGGACAGCCGAGTCTTGTCCTGTCGAGGTGGCTCTTCTATGTTGTCCCAAGCGTTTGTGAAGTGGCTGTTTGGTCTCTTTAATGTAGAGGTCTGGGCATTCCTCGCTACACTGTACAGCATACACTATGTTGTTAAGTTTCTGTTTAGGAGTTCTGTCTTTGGGATGAACCAGTTTTTGTGTGGCTGGGTCTGAAGTACACTGGGATGTTGTGCTCGGAGAAGACTCTCCTGAGTTTTTCTGATAAAGATGCTACATAGGGGATGACAATACTGTTGTGTTTATCTTTCTGATCCTCCCTAATTGCTGTCTGATCGTCTTCTCTGTGCCTCTCTTTGTTGACTTGATGAAAGACCAAATAGGATAACCACATGTTTTAAGAGCTTCCTTTACGTGTGTTCACTGGAGGAATTACAGTCTTACATCCTAAATACTGTACAGTCATATTAAAGCTCTGGGCGCCTCTGCGGGGAGGTAGGTAATAACGTAGCTGCTTCCAGAAGGCGGAAGAGGGCAGCATGGAGCTTTTTCCCTTCCAGGTGACACAGTCTGCAGCCTTCCAGAGTTTTAAGGCCTCTGAAGATGAACTTCTGCTCAAGACTCCGGCTGTCTGAGTTTTAATCAAAACCACGTGAGTCTGCAACTTCTTGAGGGATGCTTGGATACTATTCAGCAGGTCGACTCCTGAACCAGAATCTTCTGAGCAGGGGACCAGAACCACTGTCTGACTCTGCTTTATGCAGTGTAAGACAGCCTCTCCTACAGGAGCAGACAAGCACAAATCAGATTGCGTTGTTTTCCCCTTGTTTGAATTTGTAAGTACTAAATTTAGAATAACAATTATGTAAAAATATGAAAAATGTAAGCACCTCTATCTGGTACAACATCAGGACTGTAGAGACAGAGACTGTAACCAAATCTGTTCTTCATTTCACTCTCCAGCCTTTTTCTGTCATCTTCACTTAGTCCTTGATCTGTGCTACTCTTGTAATACATCAAGCAGGCGTTGTAGCTTTTTCCATCTAATTCAAAAAAACAAAACAAAACAAAAATGTTGTTTTAAAAGTGGATGCAATAAAGCAGATTTTTGCAGTTCTGACAAGAATGTGAACACAGACGATGTTTGAATTAGCAAAATGTATGAATACTACCTGGGATGGTTCGATGGCAGCCAAGAATTTGACGAAGCAAAAGCGTGATGTCGACTTTAAACTTTGCATAAATAACTGCTGTTAGTACCATCAGCACCAGCACAAAGCCCACAATACATAAAGCCACAAAGGAAGAGGAAGGAGCAGCTGTAGGAAGTGATGGGGATTTTCTAAATTATTTTATAAATTAGCTCATCTAATAAATAAACACATTAAAGAGTATTATTAAGTACTCAAAATATTCAGCTGGCCATACCTTTTTGTTTTAGGGTGATGGTGACAAAGTTTGTTTCATAGTCAGATTGCAGTTTACAGGTATAATTTTTTGACAGATCGTCCTCTGAAACTTTTCTGAAGATTAGAGATGTTGTCATGGTGATTTCCTCTGTGCTGTTGACCCTGAGAAGAAAAGGACTGAGGCAGATGTAAAAGCAGAATTCATATCTGTGCTGATGTAACTACATATAACATCAGTGTGACCCACAGTGGACCTGTGTGTGAAATATTTACCGTGTATCATTATAGGAAACTGGTAGACTAGTGTCTGCATCGAAAAATGAACTTCCACTTAACCAAAACAAGTCATCAAAGTCTGACATCATAACTGCTTTACAATCAATCACCACTGTTGAGCCTAGAAAAAGCAGAGTTAACACAGATTGTTATAAACGATTAACATTTAAGGTTTAACCAAGAGTGTGAAGGTGTATGAATATAGACAATAACTCACCTAAATCTACCTCAAATACCTGCTTGTTCTCTGGTGAAATTATCACTGCTTTCTCAGTTATTTCTGCACAATTGTAAAGGAATAAAACCTTTGAAAAGCACATATTAAATCACTGAAAATAAACATTAGCAAAATGTGTTTTTCTTACTGTTTGGTTGGACATCAAGTTTCACCGTAGAGGTCATGTTATATATTTGACCATCATACAGGTAAAACCGGGTGCAGGTATAGATGCCACTGTCCTCTTTTTTCACACTTGGGAAGTAACCGTCTTTTGGTGATGACCCGCCCTCCTACAACATATAAGCTCAATTTTTAAGCAGTCAGGAGTCAAATTTGGTAAAACATTAAAATCCCGTAACAATATTTTACAGTTTGATCTCATTCACATAATCTGCTCAGTTTACCTTGTGCCATGTGATGCCACTTGTGGTGATATTCAGGGTGTTAAAGGAAACATTTTTTTCAGGGCAGTACAACTTGTAGGACTCCTCTGTGTAACATTCTTTAAAGCTCTGGTTCATTTGTTCACACTCTCTGGACTGTGCTGTGTATACTTTGAGGCTTATCCAGGACCGTCTGCTGGAATTCCTACCAAGGAAAGAAAACAGTAACAGGAAGTTTTTAATTTCCTTCTGAGCAACAAGCAAAATGAAAAAAAAAAATGTGAAAGTAAGAGAAGTGTTCATCTACTTAGTGAGCTATTTGTCCATCAGGATTTATTATTAGCTGAGAAAGTTTTGTGCTGCAAACAGTGAAATGAAACTAACATTTCCGGGATTCTGTATAAAAATCCCTCTCAGCTTCACCTTCAGTAATCCATTCCTTTAATGCTGGATTACTGAGAGACTCTTCTCTGACCCACAGAAGATGAAACCTGATGACCTGTGATACACTCATGCTTCTTGTGTGCCTTTGTCTGAATTTATTTTACCTGATTTATTTATTTTACTCACAACAGAACTCAGAAAACAAATGTTTTGAGTGAGATCTACCATTTTAGGAAAAATTTTGAATTTGATGTCATGTCTCAACAAAATTCAACAAAACACTTTTCAACCAATAAAAGGTTGAGATGGAAGTGTTTCTTGCGTTACACATGAAAATCGTGATTTTAACTTTAGGCCTGCAGGCAGCACTGGTTTAAATTTAATTTACCATGAAAATCACAGCATGGGCTCAGGAACACTTTTGCCATCCACTAATGCAGGTTAAAGCACCACCATGCAAAGAACAACACAATCCACAAACACAGTCATCTTCTATGATTCAAAACTCTTTGTCAATGCACTGAGGCAAAGCGAAAAACTGTCCTGAGATCAGACGGAACAAAACTTGAAAGATTTTTTGGCAACGTGTTACACAAGCTTGCAATAATGCATGCTGAAAGGTATATAATGCCCACAAGCGACCTGGTTCAGTACAAATATAAAAAGTGCTTTTCTGGTGCCGTGATGTTCAATAACAACCTTAAAATGTAATACAAGTAAAACTTGCTCTGCTATCCTGTCATATAGGAAATAGTACTTTATGTCAGTGTGTGGGCACGACTTTTGTTTGATGTCAGTCTTAGATAATGAAACCATTACTGTGGGAATTGTATTAAATTTTACCGAAAAGAGCAGGAGTAATTTCCCTGATGGTTTACTGAAACTCTGAGAATGACAAGGATTCTTCCATGAACCAGCACACCCATCTGCCTCTGCTCAGCTGATGTTGACATGTTGAAGAGTTTCATTTCATCCACGGTGTGACTGGTCCAGAACACCTCAGCATCTCCATCACTGTACCCTCTGTAAGAAGGGCACTGCAGTACTGCCATCTCACCTGCCTTGACATGTACTTCCTGGAAACTCAGTGGGCACACACCTGTCAATGACATGTGAAAAAAAAAGCTTTGCTTTAGTCTAAAAAGATTATATTTGTCTGGTTAATGAAACTCAGGCTTCACAGTGCAGTCACTAGCAGTTTTCTACTTTTACCCTGAGCTAATGTCACAGATATCTTTAAATGCCACAGCATTACCACAAAGGGCAGGCAGTACAGCCTTAGCAGGCTTCCAGAAACTGGCTAATAAGAAAATTGTGGGGGGGTTTTGGTGCAGGGGCTATAATAACTTGTTGCAGACAGAGGGATTATTGAGGGGCTCGGTAAAGAATCAGAATTAGAGAAATAAGTATGACATTTAATGTAAAAAATGTTTTAGATTCCCCTAATAATGTAAAAGAATGTAAATGGTTATTGTATGCTGTGCTATTTTGAAGGTTCTGCTCTGTGAATTCTCTCCATGCTTCTTTCAGTTGGCACACTGACAGGTATGACGAGACGCTGACCTAAATACACATTTGTAAACATAATTTCTCCTGGCTGCAGCATCCCAACTAATTCTGCTCAATGAGGAGAATAAATGAGAAATTCCCACAAAAAAAAGTCCAACTTTATTTTTAAGACTGAACTTCTTAAACTCTTTTTCATTCATAGTTCAATGACGTAGGTTAAAATTCATTTGGAAGGAGATAGTTTTATCCCTGAAAAACCCTGTGTACTTTTGGAATTTTGTCAACAAAGCCACCTGCCCAGTGAAATTCCTAGAAATCAAGGGGAAAATATCAGTCATGGAAAGGCAACAAGGATGCACGAACAAAGGACTGAACTGAGTATTTTTTTTTGTGTGTGGATGATTTAAGTGGAGACAAACTGAAATCCAAAAAGATAAGCGTCAGGAAATAACTCCAGGAAAAAAGCACAGCTACACAAGAGAAAACACTGATGTCAATGCAAACAGTGTACAAAGTATGTGCTCCAAATGGTCTATGGGCTACTCTTGCTTGAGCTGCCTTTGGTCCGTCAGCCAGCCGTGGACACACAAAGAGGGAAAACGGTTGCTTCATTCATTTTTCCAGCCTACTTGTCAACCAATCTGAACGCACAGTCCATCTGCATTCAGTGATGTGCTGTTGGAATTTTGAAGTAAAACACAGGAACACATCTGCAGTGTGCGAAAATCCCTTGCCACTAACTGTCCAATGTACATGTACACTGATGGACACATTTGCAGGACCATGAATGCTTTAGGCAGCCGTGGACTTATGCTGGTGGTTAATCTGTTGACGTTTAAGCAGAAGAGCTAAAGGAATGGTTAGCAGGCTAATGATGCAAGCTATAATAACCATGCCCAGTCTGATCTTAGGGAATAAATGGAGGGGTAGACAGCTTAGGAGCCCAACCAAACAAGTAACTAGCCAGATGGGGTGTTGTGAGTGCAGGGGGAACTGGCTTAGCAAGATTCTGACAAGAAGACCGATTGTACTGTAAAGCCCACGCCCCAATGACCCACCTTATATCACTGATAAGGTTGTTCAACACAGAGTTAGGAAACAGAATTAAACAGATACAGACTGGACTTACTGGAAGTCAGATGGGCATATGAATAATAATGAAACCATAACACAAAGAATAGTGCTTGGATAGGGTGGGGGTGCTGCAGGGGCAATGTTTTGTCAGGGGACGATAAAATGGACAAAAAGAATTTAATCATACATCAATGAAAGAAATCAGAGGAAGAAAGTAAAAACAAAACGGAGGATGAAAATGCCTTACATTGCCTGTATTTAGCTTTCTTTATACTGCCTTAAAAATAAAATCTCTGCACACCTGATGCAACAACAGGTGACTATGAGGGAAAATACAACCTCCCCACACTGTCTTGATTGTCACCATTTTATTGAATCGCATTTCATTCCAACAGACTTTCATCAGTTTCAAAACTGTTTTGTTTGTAACTGATAAAAGTCAGTTGGAAGGAGATCTTTTGATTGAATTAATTTCTTTACAGATGTCAGCTTTGGAATTTCAATCATTCATCTTCCACCAGTATTGCTTAAAAATAACTTTTTAATGTAATGATCTCATCACTTGTCATCACTTTTAAAAGGCATATTACTCACAAGGATAGGAGCCTGGCGAATGAGTACTGACACACGCTTTGCTCATATGCCTAATATTGTGGGTTTATTTTTATAGTAGCTTTGTATACTTTAATAAGACTGCAAATTCATTCTTTGAATAAACATATTTTTGTCTGTTTAGTTTTTTTTTATTTTTTTTTTTTTATTCACGCTTAAAACACCGTTAAGCACTCAGTTTAAACTCTTAAACATTTCTAACAGTGTTTAATATACGTTTCATTGTAAATGTTTGTTTTTTTTAAATAAAAGAACAATGTTGTTCAGATTATGAACTGTAGGTTTATATTCTGTCTAAACAAAAAATAAATTCACCCATAAAATATGAAGAGGTCTTACCTGGTGTCGATGTAAGGAAGATGAGACTCAGCAGGAGAAGGCTTATTTTTCCGTTCATATCGTCTCACCTCAAAAGTCAGCAAGAATCTTCTTAGGAACGAAACTGCAATCCTGGTGCTATGCACGAAGTTTGGGTGTTTTTATAGGCTTTCGCCTTGTGAGTCATAAGTTGCTGACGTGAGACTAAGGAACTTCAAAGTGGTGGTTACTGCCGCCACTGTCGATTACTTCCAATGCTATCTTTGATTTTTTTTTTTTTCTCCTTTTGTTTTTCATGCTTCTCCCGTTTCTGGGTGTACGAAGCCAGTTCAATATAACAAGAGTATTTTCCGGTTATCTGCGAGGCAAAGGAAGAACCAGTTGGAGATCACGTAGGTGTCTTATCAAGCTTACCAAGCTTGGCTCCCTGCTTCAGGGTGTTTACGTGGTGTCAAGTTAAATATTTGCGGATCACGGGATTCCCATGAAACGATCCCTGTGAGTTGATGATAAAATGGTGATTAACCCCCCGCACACACACACACACACACACACACACACAATAATAATTATTATTATTATGCGACAGTGCTGCAAAAAATTGGAAATGAACAGTAAGATAATATTTTATTTAAATTTGATTGAATTATTTTAATGAATTTTTTCTTAGTGGGAAAACCGAAAAATAAAACAAAATAAAATATTCCTTATCAAATTATAATAACATAATATTTACCTTAAATATACTATATCAAATATTTTCGAACCCAACAATAACATTTCTCACTATTGCCAATTAATTTTAAAAAACTAAAAAGAGTAGGCCAAGTTATAAAAAAAAAAGAGTAAATTTACCAAGTCTTGAAAAATAAAACTGAAAAATAGAATAATAAAATAAAATATCCATCCAGATCTTTACAACCAACAACATAAAATTGATCTTAATTGGATAGACTAATTCTCAAATAAATTTGCAAAATAAAGTAAGAATAAAATAAGATTAAATAAAATTTCAATTCTCAAATGAATTTGTAGAACGCAACTAATTTTGTCTTGTTTTAAGCTTGTTTGTTTTGCAAGGAACTGAACTCTTTGTTTGCAACCGAACAGCTCCACTCTCCTTTCTCCTCAATCCACTCTCCAACAACAGCCTCCTGTTTCCGTTTCGTAACTGCTAGCTTGACTGACTTCGCAAGTGAGGGCTCACTTGACCGCAGTTCCAAACTCTTACTGATTCATCCATATCCAGGTTTTTTTTGGGGGGGGGTTGGGACTTCTCATGGGCCAAAAATCACCAAATTCCTTTTTATTTTGTGAAACAAAAGTAAATGAGCTTTACTAAAATCGCTGTGAGTCAGGGCCGTGCAGAGACGTTTATAGGGGCGGGTGCTCAAAGCTAAAAAGGGGCACATTGAACCAGAATAACAACAACACACATTCATCAAGAATCTAATATGGGATCGCATCATACAGTCTTGTGTAACGGAGGGAGGGAAGGAGTTTCTTTGCACAGATATTAAAAAAAAAAAAAAAAAAAAAAGAGAGAAAAACCTCCTAAAACGGACAGAGCAGTGGGGCAGCCAAGGGAATGCACAACAAATTTAAAAACTGTAAAGATAAAATATAATTTATTATATTTAAACAGTTAAAAAAAAAAAAAAAAAAAAAAAAAATGTAAAATAGATTAAAACAGCCCTGGCCAGGGGAGAACACACCATAAACATCAATAAAACACAAGATTAAAAGTCCAGTGGCGATCGCCACGGTATAGAAGTCACTAAAAATTTAAAAATCCAGTGAAGCGGTGCAGGAGGGAAACCCGGCGGCGTCCTCGTCTCCTTCTTCGCGTTCTGCGCCCCGGTGCGCTAAAGGAAGAAAGGCAGCGGCAGTCACTACTCTTTTCGGCAGCTATCATTCATTAAAGGGGACAAGTCAAAAGACTTACCCCGAGTGGGCAGAGCTCTTAACTCTGCCCGCTGCTTCTTTGTAATTGCCAATCGGCACCGGCCCGCCTCGCCGCCTCTAGTTTCCGCAGACGCGAAAGCTAGCCTCCAGTTGCTGAAGCAGTCGGACACCTCGCCCTGCGTCCTTGCGTATCGGCGCTGTATCCTCCTGGCTCGCTTCACGCCAAGCTCTCCCAGCCTCGCACTGACGCCAACTCCGGCGCCGCCGCCGCCGCTTGCGGCCGTCAGCTGCCACTTCTAGATCGCCATCACTGCTGCTTCTCTCTCAGGCCTTTTTGTTTGTCGGCTGGTAGGCCCTCTTATTGGCCTCCGGGAACTTCGCAGGTGTATATGGTTCATAATCAGGGAGGGTCGGAGTCTTTCCGGACAAGTCACCGATAAATACAATAAAACATGCAGCAAAACTCATAAAAATAAAACACTGTACAATATTAAAATAAAACACAGCAAAACATGCACTAAAAACTCACAGTAACTTGTCCATTTCCACCCCGTGACACTTGCTCTAGCGACTTGCTGATGACCTGCATCTTCTCAAAGCGTTTGATACGATCGTGCATTAGCCTGGACAGAAACGAAACCACAAGAAGAAGAAAGTACGTTCCATAGTTATTCTGGCATCTTTTTCCTTGCATGTTCTTTTAGGTCCATTTCTTTTATTTGCCTTTACTTACTCCATTTTATTGCGTCTCAGCATCTCCTTTTCCTTCTCCAGCTGTGCCTGATGGTTGTGCAGTTCTTTCGTTCTCTCGGTGGCAGCACTAAAATTTACCTGGAAGATCTGTCAGTGTGAAACACATCACACTTGGTAGTTTTAATACAACAATGTGGACTGAATATGCACAGAGCATGTATGACTAACGTTGTTGTTGCAGTATGATGAGGCTAACAGTGAAATGTTAAACTGTTATGGAGGGATGGTGACCTTCTGTGCCCTTTCGCGGCTTTCTGCTTTGCACGCTGCTTTCTCGCAGCGGCTGAACGTGGAGCTGTCAGGGTGGCAATCTGGAGGTTCTGTGCACTTCTTTTCAGACATCTAAGGGCAAATTAAACAGTCTGATTTTAGATTTTAGACTGAATGCAGATGGTCACATGACAAAAACATTTGAAAACTACTTTTCTGGACAGTTTCCCTACATTCTACCTATAATTTTTGCATGCTGTGTTTAGAGGTCCAAAGCCTCACCCATGAGTTTTTGTAACCTTTTTTGTAACCGTTTATGGACTTTTAAAAGAAGAGGGCATGCTGCACAGTGGTAAGCATAAGGTGCGCTGCTATCATTAAATTCATAACATTTTTTTTAATATGGTACATTAGTTTTATACCGATAATTGCTTGCGCTGAATTCATTCCATATTCGCTACCAAGACCATGCGACTTAACACAATTCTTTGCAAGAATTTGTGCCTTTGTGTCAAGTTTGAAAGTAACTTTGACTTGCCTGGGTGTCCAGAGCTCTCTTGTATTGCTTAGCCTTTTCCCGTTTACGTTGGAGTTGTTGAGCTTGCTGCAAAGCTACCCTGAACCACACAGGTAAACATTACATGATATATTTGTGATCACAACATATGATTATTAGAAACATCTGGCTTGTGGCACCTTTACACACCCCTTAGTCAGATGTATCTGGTCTAAACAGTCCATGAAACGACGTTCCTGTTCGTCTTGAGCCTTGAATTTCTGTCGTCTGTCTATTTGAATCTGAAGCTCGTTTATGTAACGATGCTGCTGGATACTCCTGGGAGGCGTGAGTGGCCGAGCCGGGAAGATGAACGAAGTCTACAGAAAACAGAGTATGTTCTAAATCTTAATACCGTGCTTTGCTAAATGTACCTGTATATTGCTTACATGATCGAAATAAATTAACAAACAAACAAACAGTTTGTGTGATGGTACATTTTATAAATGAGTCATGACGTCATCTGGTTAAAATTTGCTACAAGTGTCTATAAGAGAATTAGTCACTGTTCCCTGAGTCATTTCACATGAAACTTGAACAGTAACTGCAAATGACCAAAACTGTGATGTAAATTATGGAACTCCAAAGTGTTCAAAATTAAATAAATAAATAGGTCATTGTCATACTGTACAGAAGAAATGTTTGCAAAAACAGGAATAAAATTAATTAAATAGAATAAAATAACAATGGTAAATTAAAAAATATATATACATAAATATGAATTTGTCTCAAACCCAAAATATAAGCATTTATTTGTTTTATTGAGCAAAATGTGTGAGCATGGCTATGCTTCTGAATTCATCTCGCTTCATTTTACTTCCACGGGCATATCAACTCTATGACAGGTCCCAGTGAAGATATTTTTGGGCTCACATTGTACTGGAGCAAACACAGCAGTAGCATAATAAATAAAATCAATAGTATAATTTCAGCTTTTGATCAGCATCATGGACAACAACTGCAGTCAGAGGTGAGGCGAGTGGACACACATATCTAAGCTTATGCTCTAACCCCACATCATATTTTTCAACTAAACTACCAAAATCCCCAAAAGAGATTTAGCCTTGCTGAAGTAACACAAAGACAACTGTGATCTCTACAAGCACAGAAAAAAAGAGAGAACAACAGGTCTTCGCAGACTGGATGAGGTCATCATGACAAACAATCACACTCATTTAAAGAATTGCTCATTCAATGAGCTTTTCCAGTGGACCAGCTTCCAGATGTGGCACGGACTCACACATGTATTACAACATATATTTTCAACATATAATTGGTAGCAATGTTTCAGTCCTTCACATAGACACAAAGGCAAACTACTCACCCATCAGAACTTCGTCTTTCAAGCCTTGCTCACAGCAAAGTCAATGACAGCATTGCTCAGATCCAAAGTCCTGACAGCAAACTCATCCTCTCTCTGCTCTGCTTCCTCTTCTGAGAACCACTTTCATGATTTACTTGCTAACAATAAGACAAAAAAACATGCCTAGTTGATGTTAACAGGTTTGTGAGCGAGACAATGGTCATGAAGGATAGATTCCAGACCTATAACATGCTCCTCCACCATCCAGATTTTTCCAAACAGGTGCCTGTTTAAATTCATTTCATTAGGAAAAAAGTGATGGAACCTTTTTTATGTTATAAAATATCCACTTTTCAAAAGAAATGTGGATAAAATTGTCCAATGTTGTATGAAGCAGTGTTCCTTTGACTTTTTTGTGTGACTGAGCTCCTCTGTCTTCTGATGCAGACGCATTGCCTATGCTCCCCCCGGTTCCTCATTACTAAGACCCATATTTTGTTGGGTGGTGAATTTGTAGCTACATTGAGCCCCCACAGCCACTAGGTGGCCCCCAAGCTCAGCCTCCGTATGTTTGGGGAGAATTAAAATGACATGTCTTGATTTGTGGCCAGACATTTAATTTAAAAATGAAATGAAGGACATGATCAAAGATAAGTTGCAGTGACAGAAAAGCTGTGGCTCATGTTTGTGGAGTAATCAATTCAAAATCGTCATTAGTTTGTCATTCAAGGAATGATGTCTACTGACAGGTAAAGTGGGATCACTGACAGCGTGACATCACGTCAGGAGGCAAATAATGGTAGCCCAAGCCACAGGCTGCCTTGATGACATCAAAAAGGGCTTATCCATCTCAACCCTCAAGAAAAATGTGCACTAAAAGTTAGTTGTAGATTCACTGGGCTGCAGGCTCTGGAGGGCAAAACTAGTTTTTGACTAAGTGCTTGTGTACAATCAGCATCAGGCACTACAGTACAAGAGACCACAGAACACGATGAAGAGAGCCTCTGGGATGTTTTTGACAGCAGGGTAGGTGAACCAACCATGGATAGGGTGTCACAGATAATGCTACTGTTGAGGTTCAACACTGTCTCTAAGCCCTATATATACCAAGAGGAGATGACCGTCTGGATTACTGGACCAACATGCCACCATATTCCCTCATCTATTCCAGCTGGCCAATCTTTCCAGTCCAACCACATCAGTCTCCCAAGAGAGAATATTAGTCAAAGCAGGAGAGATTTAGTGCAAAAAAAAAATTGTCTAAGTAATGTTGAACACGTTGTTTTTCTTAATAAAATAATTAAACGTGCATAAACACACCCTACAAATACTGATTGACGTCTTTATGTACAGAAGCACAACCTACAATTACTGACTGGTTCAAACAAAATATCCTTCCATACAAATAATACTATAAACTAACAGAAAAGGTGATAGACAAAAAGACAAAGAGACATGAAAAAATTGGAATTTATTGAGTGCAATAAATTAAAATCCAATTTATTTGGCCACCAGATGGCGCTGTAGTGTGTTCCAAATTCTCCAAAAGATCAAATCTTTTTCCAAAACGGCTGTTCCAAATGATTTGATCTCTCGAACGCTTCATTTCTGCCATCGCAAACGCAAAGCTTTAATATGAAATACAAAGTCCAGAAAACCAAAGAATATGTAAATGAATGGCTGGGAATCCAATGTCTCCAGAAATCATTAAACATATGGATACAGAACCAGAAGGCTTAGAGGGACAACAACAAAGTACAAGGGGAGAATGGGACAATACGTTCAAAATGTAATGAGGGAAGTGGAAAAGGGTGGAGAAGACAACTGAAGACAACTAACCAAACAAGACAGGAAAGTTAAAGTTAAAGACACAGGGAATAACAAAATAAAACAGAGATACACAACTGAGTGGGGAAAGATATCTAAACAGGAGAAGAAGAAAGATGAAAAAAACACAGATAAAAGTGAAGGAACAGAATGGGAACAATAAAGGGAAAGTCATTCACAGTTTGTTCAAAATAATAGTGGTCCAACATAACTAACCAGATCACTCAGTGTTTTTGGTATAAATCGTATTATTACAAGGCAAATAATTTATCAGTAGGTGCAGTAGAGTCAGATAGACCAGCAGACCCAACATTAGTGATATGAATGCGCTGAGTCTGTGTAATTGAATAATTAAGTGAAAGGGGCGTGTTCAAAATAATAGCAGTGTGGAGTCCAATCAGTGAGGTCATTAATTATGTGAAGAAACAGGTGTCATTCATATGGCCCTCGAAGCCAGCACATGTTGCACATGCAATTCTCTCTGAAAACCTGAGAAAGATGGGTCATGCCAGACATTGTTCAGAAGAACAGCGTGCTTTAATCAAAACATTGATTGGAGAGGGGAAAACATATAAAGAAGTGCAGAAAATCATAAGCTGCTCAGATAAAATGATCTCCAATGCTTTAAAATGGAAAGCCAAACCAGAGAGACTACCATTCGAATGGATCGAACAATAGCCAGAATGGCAAAGACTCAGCCAATGATCAGCTCCAGGGAGATCAGAGACGGTCTGAAGTTACCTGTGAGTACTGTGACAATTAGAAGATGCTTGTGTGAGGTTAATCTATCAGGAAGAAGCCCCTGCAAAGTCCCACTACTAAAAAAAAAAAAGACGTGCTGAAGACGATACAATTTGTCAAAGAACATATCGACTGGCCTAAAAAGAAATGGAGAAACATTTTGTAGACTGATGAAAGTAAAACTGTTCTTTTTGGGTCCAAGGGCCACAGACAGTTTGCCAGATGACCCCCCAAGCACTGAATTCAAGCCACAGTACACTCTGAAGACAGTGAAGCATGGTGGTGCAAGCATCATGATATGGGGCTGTTTCTCTTACTATGGTGTCGGGACTATTTATCATATACCAGGGATCATGGATCAATGTTCTTACATCAAAATACTTGAACAGGTCATGCTGCCTTACGCTGAAGAGGGTTAGGCAGCATGGAAATGCCCTTGAAATGGGTGTTTCAACAAGACAATGACCCCAAGCACACCAGTAAATGAGCAGCATCTTGGTTCCAGACTAACAAAACTAAGGTTATGGAGTGGCCAGCCCAATCCCCGGACCTTAATCTAGGGATTGCCTGCTGTTTCTCAGGAAAAACCAAGAAATGCAGAGCAATTGTGGAAGGTTGTCAAATCATCCTGGGCTGGCATACCAGTTCACAGGTTTCAGAAGTGGGTCGACTCCATGCAGCACAGATGTGAAGCAGTTCTCAAAAACAGTGGTTAAACAACTAAATATTAGTTTAGTGATTCACAGGATTGCTAAATCTTAACGGTTTTTCAGCTTGAGTAAATATTTAAGTTGAAAAATGAAATGAAAAATGCAGACACTAAAGCAATTGAACTATTGATAGTTTTTTTCATCATGCTTTGAAGTAAAATATAATGTGCAGTGTTCCCAATGAATGGAAATAATAACAATAATAATAATTTTGAGCTTTACTCATGTTTTAAAACATACTGGTTTTATTTTGAAGACTGTATAACTTAACTAAAGGTACAAATAAGGAAAAAATAAAAAAACAATACCAGCAATCAAAAGACAACACAATAAACAAAACCCATCAGCATAAGAAAATACAAAATAACACTATTAAAATAAAAATATAACCAGCAATAAAAGTGTCTGTATAAAAAGATACATTTGTGTGATGGTTATGAATAAATATTTCCTCTAATATAAAAAATGTTATGCTTTTTTCCAGACTAAATGAAGATCTTCCGGATTAGTGAGATGCTCTTCTCCAGCTTACAATCTAAGGAGCTTGGAAAGAAAAGCGTCTGGACTTCTTAAAGTTACTTGAAGACGTTTCACCTCTTCAGTTCTAAGGTTAAATGATGGAGTCCAGGATTTAAGCTCTGTGGGAGTAACCCACCGAGAGGGACATGGACCCCCTGTCGATCCTCTACCTAATCACACGAGCCAAGGTGTGAAAATGGGTGTACGTCACAATCAGCCAAGGTTTCGGGTGAACTCATAGTGAAACCTAGCCCCACCCTATCATGTGATTTCCTGAGGTCAAAAGGGCCAGGATGTGAGTGGGCGTTAAGGCGTCATTCACAGTGGACATAGATGGCTTCTTTCACTACTCTTTCAAATCATCTTCCCGGTCCAAAATGTGAACATTGGTGTCCTCGAAGGAGTGACTTTGTCCTTTAGATGCGGATGGACAGCCGAGTCTTGTCCTGTCGAGGTGGCTCTTCTATGTTGTCCCATGCGTTTGTGAAGTGGCTGTTTGGTCTCTTTAATGTAGAGGTCTGGGCATTCCTCGCTACACTGTACAGCATACACTATGTTGTTAAGTTTCTGTTTAGGAGTTGTCTTTGGGATGAACCAGTTTTTGTGTGGCTGGGTCTGAAGTACACTGGGATGTTGTGCTCGGAGAAGACTCTCCTGAGTTTTTCTGATAAAGATGCTACATAGGGGATGACAATCTCGTTGCGTTTATCTTTCTGATCCTCCCTAATTGCTGTCTGATCGTCTTCTCTGTGCCTCTCTTTGTTGACTTGATGAAAGACCAAATAGGATAACCACATGTTTTAAGAGCTTCCTTTACGTGTGTTCACTGGAGGAATTACAGTCTTACATCCTAAATACTGTACAGTCATATTAAAGCTCTGGGCGCTCTCTGCGGGGGAGGTAGGTAATAACGTAGCTGCTTCCAGAAGGCGGAAGAGGGCAGCATGGAGCTTTTTCCCTTCCAGGTGACACAGTCTGCAGCTTTCCAGAGTTTTAAGGCCTCTGAAGATGAACTTCTGCTCAAGACTCCGGCTGTCTGAGTTTTAATCAAAACCACGTGAGTCTGCAACTTCTTGAGGGATGCTTGGATACTATTCAGCAGGTCGACTCCTGAACCAGAATCTTCTGAGCAGGGGACCAGAACCACTGTCTGACTCTGCTTTATGCAGTGTAACACAGCCTCTCCTACAGGAGCAGACAAGCACAAATCAGATTGCGTTGTTTTCCCCTTGTTTGAATTTGTAAGTACTAAATTTAGAATAACAATTATGTAAAAATATGAAAAATGTAAGCACCTCTATCTGGTACAACATCAGGACTGTAGAGACAGAGACTGTAACCAAATCTGTTCTTCATTTCACTCTCCAGCCTTTTTCTGTCATCTTCACTTAGTCCTTGATCTGTGCTACTCTTGTAATACATCAAGCAGGCGTTGTAGCTTTTTCCATCTAATTCAAAAAAACAAAACAAAACAAAAATGTTGTTTTAAAAGTGGATGCAATAAAGCAGATTTTTGCAGTTCTGACAAGAATGTGAACACAGACGATGTTTGAATTAGCAAAATGTATGAATACTACCTGGGATGGTTCGATGGCAGCCAAGAATTTGACGAAGCAAAAGCGTGATGCCGACTTTAAACTTTGCATAAATAACTGCTGTTAGTACCATCAGCACCAGCACAAAGCCCACAATACATAAAGCCACAAAGGAAGAGGAAGGAGCAGCTGTAGGAAGTGATGGGGATTTTCTAAATTATTTTCTAAATTAGCTCATCTAATAAATAAACACATTAAAGAGTATTATTAAGTACTCAAAATATTCAGCTGGCCATACCTTTTTGTTTTAGAGTGATGGTCACAAAGCTTGTTTGGTAGGCAGATTGCAGTTTACAGGTATAATTTTTTGACAGATCCTCCTCTGAAACTTTTCTGAAGATTAGAGATGTTGTCATGCTGATTTCCTCTCTGCTGTCGACCCTGACAAGAGAAGAAAATGACTGAGGCAGATGTAAAAGCATAATTCATATCTGTGCTGATGTGACTACATATAACATCAGTGTGACCCACAGAGGACCTGTGTGTGAAATATTTACCGTGTATCATTATAGAAAACTGGTAGACTAGGGTCTGCATCCACAAATGAATTTCCACTTAACCAAAATAAGTCATCAAAGTCTGACATCATAACTGCTTTACAATCAATCACCACTGTTGAGCCTAGAAAAAGCAGAGTTAACACAGATTTATTGAAACAATTAACATCAAAGCTTTAACCAAGACTGTGAAGGTGTATGAATATAGACAATAACTCACCTAAATCTACCTCAAATACCTGCTTGTTCTTTGGTGAAATTATCACTGCTTTCTCAGTTATTTCTGCGCAAATATAAAAAAATAAAACCTTTGAAAAGCACATATTAAAATCACTGAAAATAAACATTAGCAAAATGTGTTTTTCTTACTGCTTGGTTGGACATCAAGTTTCACCGTAGAGCTCATGTTATATATTTGACCATCATACAGGTAAGACTGGGTGCAGGTATAGATGCCACTGTCCTCTTTTTTCACACTTGGGAAGTAACCGTCTTTTGGTGATGACCCGCCCTCCTACAACATATAAGCTGAATTTTTAAGTAGTCAGGAGTCAAATTTGGTAAAACATTAAAACCCTGTAACAATATTTTACAATATTTGATCTCATTCACATAATCTGCTCAGTTTACCTTGTGCCATGTGATGCCACTTGTGGTGATATTCAGGGTGTTAAAGGGAATATTTTTTTCAGGGCAGTACAACCTGCAGGACTCCTCTGTGTAACATTCTCTGGAGATCTGGTTCATTTGTTCAGACTCTCTGGGCTGCGCTGTGTATACTTTGAGGCTTATCCAGGACCGTCTGCTGGAATTCCTACCAAGGAAAGAAAATAATAATTTTCACTTTACTTCTGAACAACAAGCAAAATAAAACAAAAAAAATGTGAAAGTAAGAGAAGACTTCAGGGATTATTTTTAAAATGGTGGTCATCTACTTAGTGGGTTATTTGTCCATCAGGATTTATTATTAGCTGAGAAAGTTTTGTGCTGCAAACAGATGCACTGTGATGCTACACAGTGTTAAACATGGCCCTGTCCCACCTTTTGAGACATGCTGCTGCCATCATATTCAAAATTATTCATTCAAAATTATTTAAAAATTATTCAAATTATTATTTTCTTAAAATAGATTAATTGTTAAACCATCTCAGAAAACATTCATTTTTTATAAACTATGTTTGAGTAAAATATGGCTTTGTCCCAGTTTTTCTGTACCTTAACAACAACCTACCATCTTTAGCTGTGTTTCTAACTTCAGATGGCCGGTTGTTATTTGCAAACACAGGATTGTCACATATATGTTACCAGCATTTAGAGAATCTGTCACACCATAATGCCCACAAGCAACCTGGTTCTGTACAAATATAAAAAGTGCTTTTCTGGTGCCGTGATGTTCAATAACAACCTTAAAATGTTATTAAAAGTATTATATTAAAATATAATACAAGTAAAACTTGCTCTGCTATCATGCCGTATAGGAAATAATACTTTATGTCAATGTGTGAGCACGACTTTTGTTTGATGTCAGTCTTAGATAATACAACCATTGTTGTGGGAATTGTTTTAAATTTTACCGAAAAGAGCAGGAGTAATTCCCCTGATGGTTTACTGAAGCTCTGAGAATGACAAGGATTCTTCCATGAACCAGCACACCCATCTGCCTCTGCTCAGCTGATGTTGACATGTTGAAGAGTTTCATTTCATCCACGGTGTGACTGGTCCAGAACACCTCAGCATCTCCATCACTGTACCCCATCACAGGGCACTGCAGTACTGCCATCTCACCTGCCTTGACATGTACTTCCTGGAAACTCAGTGGGCACACACCTGTCAATGACATGTGAAAAAAAAAAGCTTTGCTTTAGTCTAAAAAGATTATATTTGTCTGGTTAATGAAACTCAGGCTTCACAGAGCAGTCACTACCAGTTTTCTACTTTTACCCTGAGCTAATGTCACAGATATCTTTAAATGCCACAGCATTACCACAAAGGGAAGGCAGTACAGCCCTGGTGTCCCTTAGCAGGCTTCCAGAAACTGGCTAATAAGAAAATTGGGGGTGGGGTGGGGGTGGGGTGGGAGTTTGGTGCAGGGGCTATAATAACTTGTTGCAGACAGAGGGATTATTGAGGGGCGCCGTAAAGAATTGGAATTAGAGAAATAAGTATGACATTTAATGTAAAAGATGTTTTACATTCCCCTAATAATGTAAAATGGTTATTGTATGCTGTGCTATTTTGAAGGTTCTGCTCTGTGAATTCTCTCTACGCTTCTTTCAGTTGGCTCCTGCTCTTGCTACCTAAAAGGAATTTAATGAATACTGACCTCCTTCAGGCAATGGCTGCCATTCTGGGGTTTTATAAGGCTTATGAGGTGCATAACTGTCATGATCTGCGTGCAGGCAGACAGGAAAGGACCGAAATGCAGACTCAGACACGGAAATGAAACAAACTCAAAAGGGCGGCTTTATTGCTGGACACGAGAAGGAACTGAACTGGAATACATAAATAAACTAGACAGGCTTGGCAGGCAGAACACACAGACAGATATGAGGGAGACTGCGACAAAGGACTGAGGGAGACGCTGACCTAAATACACAGAGAAATAACCAGGAAGTGAGAACACATGAGGAACGCACCTGACACGAATAACCATAACGAGACAGGGAAGCTAGACTGAACATGGAACCTTCACAATAAAACAGAAAACATGATACGGAGGAGAGGCAGATGAGAGGGAAACCAAACAAAAAACAAGGAGCATGAGTTCAAAGACCAGGGAACAAGAGTCCAAAACAGAGTCCAGAAATCAAAAACCCCAGCAGCAGGAGTCCAAAACTAAACTGGGAGGAACTCGGTCAACCACATGTCCATTAACATAGTTCAGGGGGCTGACCCACAGGCCGACGGCACAACAGTCCATAATAGAGCAGGTCTGGAGGCCGGCCGTGTGGAAGAAGGCGGCGGTGGCAGAGCAGGTCCGGAAGCCAGCTGCAGGGCAGGTCTGGAGGCCGGCCCGCGATGGCGAAGAAGCCTCGCCAATGGCCTGGAAAGTGGCTGGCGAGGTGCTGGCTGAGGACATGGATGTGCAGGCCGAACAGGACCTGATGAGGCAGGAGCAGACATCGCCGTGGCAGGCGATGGACCAGATGGTGGCGCTGCAGGCAACAGCGTGGAAGCCGCAGGTGGTGAACCAGGAGGTGGCTGAACTGACTCACCAGAGCCATGAGCGGACACAAGGAGGTGCTGGACGGGCTCACCTGAGCCACCAGCTGACGTGGCATGATGCTGGAGCGGTTCTCCTGAACCCCCAGCTGATGTGACATGATGCTAGTGCGGTTCTCTAGAACCCCCAGCGGGAACAGACGCAGGGTCAGCAGGTGCAGAGACTTCTGGCTGAGGCAACGCTAACTGTAGCTGCACAGGGCACACAGCCGGCTAGAGATGCTGAGGCTGTGCAGTACAAAAAGTCTATCCTGGCTTTGTTAGCAAGATGCAGTCCTCTGCTGGCTGAATGAGCTCACTAGAGCTTCCAGCAGAGGATGGAAGTGGCTGAACAGGTGGCAGAGCTGAAGGCTCACCTGAGCCTCCATCGGGGACAAGAATGAGTGCAGGCACCTGCTGGACACTAGCCGCTCCCACCCGAGGAGCTGGTACGGGTGAAGGAATTAGCAGAGCCGCAGTTGGCCTGGAAACCGGCGCAGGACCAGCTGGACTGCAGCCTCCCTCACCCGAGGAGCTGTAATAGGTGCAGGGGAAATGTCTCTGAGGTGAGTTCATAATCTTTTATGTCCGGAGAAATGTAAGGAAAAGAGTCACTGTCACTCACCACCATAGGTTGCTCAGCACTGTCCGTATAACGGCGGCATGAGTGCTGCTTCCTACGAGCAGAGGAAGCCGGTGAGGAAAACACCTGAGCCTCTGGAGCGTAGAACGACGACGCCAAGGCTAGAGCGTGAGCACCTTAATACATGTGGAGGACTCCCACCTGAAGTGGCTTAGGCTTGGGTGCAGGCTGAGCTATAGGTGGGGACTTTCGGCAGCTACCGGGACTGCTGAGAGCCAACCGAGTCCTGCGGAAAATGCGTTCATAGTCGGGAGCGCGCTATGGCTTCCAGCGGAGTTCTTCCTCCAGCTGGGTGAATGCAGCCTCCCGATGCTTGTGCAACTCTAACCATGTAAGGGTCGCAGTCTCCTGTCATGATCTGTGTGCAGGCAGGAAAGGACCCAGATGCAGACTCAGTCATGGAGATCAAACGTAAACTCAAGATGTCAGCTTTATTGCTGGACACCTGAAAGAGCTAAACTGGAATACAAAAATAAACTAGACAGGCTTGGCAGAACACACTGACAGGTATGACGGAGACGCTGACCTAAATACACATTTGTAAACATAATTTCTCCTGGCTGCAGCATCCCAACTAATTCTGCTCAATGAGGAGAATAAATGAGAAATTCCCACAAAAAAAGTCCAACTTTATTTTTAAGACTGAACTTCTTAAACTCTTTTTCATTCATAGTTCAATGACGTAGGTTAAAATTCATTTGGAAGGAGATAGTTTTATCCCTGAAAAACCCTGTGTACTTTTGGAATTTTGACAACAAAGCCACCTGCCCAGTGAAATTCCTAGAAATCAAGGGGAAAATATCAGTCATGGAAAGGCAACAAGGATGCAAGAACAAAGGACTGAACTGAGTATTTTTTTTGTGTGTGTGGATGATTTAAATGGAGACAAACTGAAATCCAAAAAGATAAGCGTCAGGAAATAACTCCAGGAAAAAAAGCACAGCTACACAAGAGAAAACACTGATGTCAATGCAAACAGTGTACAAAGTATGTGCTCCAAATGGTCTATGGGCTACTCTTGCTTGAGCTGCCTTTGGTCCGTCAGCCAGCCGTGGACACACAAAGAGGGAAAACGGTTGCTTCATTCATTTTTCCAGCCTACTTGTCAACCAATCTGAATGCACAGTCCATCTGCATTCAGTGATGTGCTGTTGGAATTTTGAAGTAAAACACAGGAACACATCTGCAGTGTGCGAAAATCCCTTGCCACTAACTAAATGTCACTGATAAGGTTGTTCAACACAGAGTTAGGAAACAGAATTAAACAGAAACAGACTGGACTTACTGGAAGTCAGATGGACATGTGAATAATAATGAAACCATAACACAAAGAACAGTGCTTGGATAGGGTGGGGGCGCTGCAGGGGCAATGTTTTGTCAGGGGACGATAAAATGGACAAAAAGAATTTAGTCATACATCAATGAAAGAAATCAGAGGAAGAAAGTAAAAACAAAACGGAGGATGAAAATGCCTTACATTGCCTGTATTTAGCTTTCTTTAAACTGCCTTAAAAATAAAATCTCTGCACACCTGATGCAACAACAGGTGCCTATGAGGGAAAATACAACCTCCCCACACTGTCTTGCTTGTCACCATTTTATTGAATCGCATTTCATTCCAACAGACTTTCATCAGTTTCAAAACTGTTTTGTTTGTAACTGATAAAAGTCAGTTGGAAGGAGATCTTTTGATTGAATTAATTTCTTTACAGATGTCAGCTTTGGAATTTCAATCATTCATCTTCCACCAGTATTGCCAATGTGTATTGCCAGTGACGCCAATGTCAGGAGGGGCTAGTGCCTCCCTTTGAATGACATCTGACATAGGCCAGATGTCATTCAAAACCAGTGTTGGGCAAGTTACTTTGAAATAGTAATTCAATTATAGTTACTAGTTACTTCTTCAAAAAAGTAACTGAGTTAGTAACTGAGTTACAATATTCTAAAAGTAATTAATTACTTGGAAAAGTAACAATTGCGTTACTTAAAAAAACAAAACAAAGAACGTTTAACCCTCTGGCGTCCAGGGTATAATTGGCCATTTTTTTACTCTTGATTTTCTCTCCACATTTTACCTTTAAAAACTATTTACTTTGCCTTGTTTGGTATCATCCTTTTTAGCGCAACCTCACGTGCCTGAATTTACAGTTATGTTATCATTTTGTCATACTTAAAAAATAACTTTTTAATGTAATGATCTCATCACTTGTCATCACTTTTAAAAGGCATATTATTCACAAGGATAGGAGCCTGACGAATGAGTACTGACACACGCTTTGCTCATATGCCTAATATTGTGGGTTTATTTTTATAGTAGCTTTGTATACTTTAATAAGACTGCAAATTCATTTTTTGAATAAACATATTTTTGTCTGTTTAGTTTTTTTTGTGTGTTTTATTCACGCTTAAAACACCGTTAAGCACTCAGTTTAAACTCAACATTTCTAACAGTGTTTAATATACGTTTCATTGTAAATGTTTTGGGGTTTTTTTTTTTTAAATAAAAGAACAATGTTGTTCAGATTATGAACTGTAGGTTTATATTCTGTCTAAACAAAAAATAAATTCACCCATAAAATATGAAGAGGTCTTACCTGGTGTCGATGTAAGGAAGATGAGACTCAGCAGGAGAAGGCTTATTTTTCCGTTCATATCGTCTCACCTCAAAAGTCAGCAAGAATCTTCTTAGGAACGAAACTGCAATCCTGGTGCTATGCACGAAGTTTGGGTGTTTTTATAGGCTTTCGCCTTGTGAGTCATAAGTTGCTGACGTGAGACTAAGGAACTTCAAAGTGGTGGTTACTGCCGCCACTGTCGATTGCTTCCAATGCTATCTTTGATTTTTTTTTTTTTTTCCTTTTGTTTTTCATGCTTCTCCCGTTTCTGGCTGTACGAAGCCAATTCAATATAACAAGAGTATTTTCCGGTTATCTGAGAGGCAAAGGAAGTTCAGCACAGGCTGTGCTGAACTTCCTTTGCCCAAACAAAACCAGTTGGAGATCACGTACGTAGGTGTCTTATCAAGCTTATCAAGCTTGGCTCCCTGCTTCAGGCTGTCAAGTTATGTAAATATTTGCGGATCACGGGATTCCCATGAAACGATCCCTATGAGTTCCCGTCAGCGGCTGATGATGATAAAATGGTGATTAACAATAATAATAATAATTATTATTATTATTATCATTATTATTATGCGACAGTGCTGCAAAAAATTGGAAATGAACAGTAAGATAATATTTAAATTTGATTGAATTATTTTTATGAATTTTTTCTTAGTGGGAAAACCGAAAAATAAAACAACAGAAAATAAAATAAAATATTCCTTATCAAATTATAACAACTAATAACATAACATTTACCTTAAATATTGTAATGACCTGGCTGGGGTTGTTAGCCAGGTGCATTCTGGGTATTGTGTTGTTTGTGTTTTCTATCGTTCTGCTAGTTCCTATGTGTTTGATCCGCATGTTGTGTTAGTGTTATGTCGATGTAAGCCACAGTGAAGTTGATGTGTGTTCTGTGGAGCGGGTTGAAGTGGCATGGTTAGCTGACACCGCGACTCTATGTGGTGGAAGCGTGATAGGGGTCCGGTGTCAGCAGCGTTACAGTGTGGTTGAAAGAAATGTTAAATAAATGACTGGTGTGAACCACTACTGCCTCCTGCTGGATCATTTGGGGATTACAAGCCTGCTGCTGAGACGCTCGGGGTCGTGCGGTGTATGAGGCACGAGCACTCTCCATTAATTGCAAAGTTCAGCGATAGCTGCTACCGCCCTGCTAGCCGTTTTAGCTAGTGAACAGTTTAGCCAGTTTAGCTCTACTAACCCACGGTCATTACAATTGGTGTCAGAAGTGGGATTATTTAGTGTCTAGCAGACACTATGGAGCCGACCATAGGCGAATTAGAGCGTCTAGTCCGAGACAACTGCTCGCTCCTGGAAAGCATGGCTGCCGAGACCCAGCGGAGAAGACCCGAGCTGGGGCGGCCAGAGGGCCACAGCGCGCCCCGGAACAGCCACCCCCTGCTCTCCCCACAGCGGGAGGGGATTCCTGGGGCCGCATCACAGCTTCCTGGCAGGACGGCTGCTAAGCTACAGCACTACACTGGGGCGACGCAGCTGGAGCCGTACCTGGCCCAAGTCACGCTGGCTGCCACTCACAACGGGTGGGGTCAAGAAGAGACTGCCACCCACCTGGCGCTCGCACTGGATGGCCCAGCGCTCCAGGTTCTGTTGGACCTGCCCCTAGAGGAGCAGCGCGACCTCCGGGCTCTGACCACGGCGCTCAGCAGACGGTTTGGACAGAGGCCACCAGCCGAGCAGAGCAGGGAGGAGCTGGCTCGCCGACGCCGAAGCGAGGGAGAGAGCCTGGGGTCCTTTGCTGCAGACGTCCGCCTCTATGCCCGACGGGGCTATCCAACATTCCCAGGAGCGGCACGAGAGGAGCTGGGTCTCCACGCCTTCCTGAGGGGCCTCACACCGGAGAGGCTGCGACAGCATGTCCGGCTGTCATCCCCCCGAGACCTGGAGGAGGCATTGAGGGAGGCTGAGCGGGCTGAGGAGGTGCTGCGGGCCGAGCCAGTGACCCGACGATCGGCCAGGGGGGTCGAGCGAGAGAGGAGCGCGACCCAGTCGGATGAGGAGGAGGAGGCCAGACTAGCCCAACCAGAGGCAGTCCCCCGTCGGAGGTGCCGGACGGACTGCTGTTATCGGTGCAGGGAGCCCGGTCACCTCGCCCGGAACTGTCCTGCACCTAGTCCTCGGGCCCGAGTGACATCACCGCCGGGAAACGGCCACGGGGTGGGACAGTGAGGAACCCCCACCCCAATCATTAAACCCTCTCCGTGACACTCATCCTGTGGTGGGCCGCTGTGGGTCCACCCGTGGACTATACCTGGACTGTATAATTGATGGACGGTCTTGCCGGGCC
This sequence comes from Oreochromis aureus, assembly GCF_013358895.1. Taxonomy (NCBI): domain Eukaryota; kingdom Metazoa; phylum Chordata; class Actinopteri; order Cichliformes; family Cichlidae; genus Oreochromis; species Oreochromis aureus. The sequence continues at coordinate 15,641,635 of NC_052942.1, read as the reverse complement.
CTGGTAGACACGGGGTCCACCATCTGCTTGCTGCGGAGGGGGGTGCTTCCGGAGACGGGCGGTTCATTGCCAAAAGATTGGACCCCTACTCACACAGCGTTGTACACTGTCACAGGAGAAAAGACTGTGATGCCCGGGAAAAAGACTCTGCAGGTGGTGGTGGGAACAAACAGTGTGAACCATGAGTTCTGGCTTGCCGACATAACAGACGAGTGCATTGTTGGACTGGACTTGCTGGCCCACTGGGGGGCACGGGTCGATGTGCCGGGAGTTGCCATCCACCTTGGTGCTGAGACCGTGCAGCTCCAAGTGGGCATGGGTAGCCAGGGACAGACCCCACCCCACCAGCACCCCCAAAGCCCTCGCGCCCCACAGCTCCAAGCCACAGCCAGGGGTCGAGGGCGGCAAGGGTGCGGAAGAGGACCCAGGGGGTGAACGTAAGCAGGGCCAACATCCCGCAGCCAGAGTCGCCGCCCAGCTCGGCAGCCCCCCCGTCATCTGAGACTGTCGCGGCAGTAGAGGAGCTTGGGCGGCGGAGTGGGGTGCACCTCAGTGCGACACAGCAGCGGCAGCTGCAGAGCCTCTTGGCAGAGTTTATGGATATTTTTGCCGCCAGGGAAGAGGACTGCACAAGGACGGGCCTGGTGCAGCACACTATCGACACTGGAGCAGCTGCCCCAATCCGGCTGCGGCCCCACCGCCTGCCCCTCGCCAAACGCCAAGCTGCCGAGGAACTGATAAAAGAGATGGCAGCTAATGGTGTCATTGAACCCTCGGATAGTCCATGGGCAGCACCGGTGGTTATGGTGCGGAAGAAAACAGGGGGTTGGCGCCCTTGTGTGGATTACAGGCGTCTGAACGCGGTCACCCGCAAGGACTCTTACCCGCTACCTCGCATCGATGACGCGCTGGATTACATCGCTGGGTCCAGTTGGTTCAGCTCGCTGGACCTCCGCAGTGGTACTGGCAGGTGGAGCTTGCTGCTGAGGCACGGCCCAAGACTGCATTCACCATAGGGCAAGGACTGTGGCAGTTTAGGGTGATGCCTTTTGGACTATGCAATGCGCCAGCCACGTTTGAAAGGTTAATGGAAAGGGTCCTCAAAGACATTCCCCGTGCCCGCTGCGTGGTCTATTTGGATGACTTGCTGACTCATGCCAAGGACTTTGAACAGGCTGTTGCTAACCTGCGAGAGGTCCTGACTGCCATCCGCAGGGCCGGACTAAAGCTGAACCCGGCCAAGTGCAACCTTCTTGCTCGCCAGGTGAAGTTCCTGGGACATGTGGTGAGCGAAAAGGGGTGGCCACTGACCCCGAGAAGGTGGTTGCTGTGGGGGACTGGCCTCCCCCATCGAACGTCGCAGAGCTACGAAGCTTCCTGGGGCTGGCCTCCTATTATAGGAGGTTTGTAAAAGACTTTGCCACCGTCGCTAGCCCCTTGCATCAGTTGACAAACAAGGGTCAGTGGTTTGGTTGGACTGAGGACTGTGCAGCGGCTTTTGAACAGCTGAAAACTGCCCTTGTGAGTGCCCCGGTCTTGGCGTATCCTGACCCCAGCCAGCCCTTCCTCTTGGACACTGGCGCCAGCAACGTGGGGTCGGAGCTGTGCTCTCCCAGAGGGAGAGGCTGAGGAGCGGGTGGTGGCATACTACAGCTGCAGCCTCAACCGGGCGAGAGGAATTACTGTGTTACCCGGCGTGAGCTGTTGGCTGTGGTCCTGGCGGTTCGTCATTTCCGACCTTACCTCCTGGGCACTAAGTTCCTGCTCAGGACCGACCACGCCAGCCTGACCTGGATGCTGAACTTCCGCCAGCCGGAGGTGGACATCCTGGGTCCGTTCCCTGTTACTGATGCCGGCAACCGGTATGTCCTGGTCGCGATGGATTATTTCTCAAAGTGGCCAGAGGCGCACGCGGTGCCGGATCAGAAGTGCGATGACGACGGCGCGGACTCTGGTGGATGAGATGTTCACGCGGTTTGGTGTACCGGAGGAGCTCCATAGCGACCAAGGGAGGAATTTCGAGAGTCAGGTGCTGGGAGAAGTGTGTCGGAGGCTGGGGGTGAGAAAAACGAGGACCACCCCCCTTCATCCTCAGAGCGATGGTCTGGTTGAGCGGTTCAACCGCACGCTGGCCACCCAGCTGGCCATCCTGACCAGCCAACATCAGAGGGACTGGGACCAACACCTGCCCCTTGTTTTGTGGGCGTATCGAACAGCAGTGCAGGAGTCAAGTCAGTGTACTCCTGCAGCGTTAATGTTCGGAAGGGAGCTCCGAACCCCGGTGGACTTGGTGTTCGGGGCGCCCCCTGAGCCGGAGATTGCTGGTGGACCAGAGATGGACTACTTCCGGCGGCTCAGGGAGCGGTTGCACACGGTGCATCAGCTGGCAAGACGGACATTGGAGGATGCTGGGGCCCGCCAGAAACGGGCGTACGATACCCGTGCGCACGGTCCTATGCTGGGGGCCGGAGACCGGGTCTGGGTGTTTTGCCCCCAGAGGAAGCGGGGGCTGACCCCCAAGCTCATGAGCCACTGGCAAGGCCCGGGCGAGATCCTGGAACAGCTATCGGAGGTGGTCTTCCGGGTCCGGATGCCGGGGCGGGGAAGGCGGGTGGTGCTACACAAGGACCGGCTGGCGCCATACCATCCGCTTGCCCCCAACCCACAGACTGGTGCGCAGCCTGGGGACTCCTTGCCCCCTACGCCCGCCCCAAATGGGGGCGCCATGGATTTCCAGTCAAGGCCGAAGCGTACTCGACGCCGGCCCGGATATTTGCTGGACTACAGAGTGGACAGTTAAGGTTGTGGGGACACTAAACCTCTTGGGGGGGGGGCTGTGTAATGACCTGGCTGGGGTTGTTAGCCAGGTGCATTCTGGGTATTGTGTTGTTTGTGTTTTCTATCGTTCTGCTAGTTCCTATGTGTTTGATCCGCATGTTGTGTTAGTGTTATGTCGATGTAAGCCACAGTGAAGTTGATGTGTGTTCTGTGGAGCGGGTTGAAGTGGCATGGTTAGCTGACACCGCGACTCTATGTGGTGGAAGCGTGATAGGGGTCCGGTGTCAGCAGCGTTACAGTGTGGTTGAAAGAAATGTTAAATAAATGACTGGTGTGAACCACTACTGCCTCCTGCTGGATCATTTGGGGATTACAAGCCTGCTGCTGAGACGCTCGGGGTCGTGCGGTGTATGAGGCACGAGCGCTCTCCATTAATTGCAAAGTTCAGCGATAGCTGCTAGCGCCCTGCTAGCCGTTTTAGCTAGTGAACAGTTTAGCCAGTTTAGCTCTACTAACCCACGGTCATTACAATATGCTATATAAAATATTTTCGAACCCAACAATAACATTTCTCACTATTGCCCATTAATTTAAAATAAACTAAAAAGGGTAGGCCAAGTTATAAAAAAAAGTAAATTTACCAAGTCTTGAAAAATAAAACTGAAAAATAGAATAATAAAATAAAATATCCATTCAGATCTTTACAACCAACAACATAAAATTGATCTTAATTGGATAGACTAATTCTCAAATAAATTTGCAAAATAAAGTAAGAATAAAATAAAATTTCAATTCTCAAATGAATTTGTAGAACGCAACTAATTTTGTCTTGTTTTAAGCTTGTTTGTTTTGCAAGGAACTAAACTCTTTGTTTGCAACCGAACAGCTCCACTCTCCTTTCTCCTCAATTCACTCTCCAACAACAGCCTCCTGTTTCCGTTTCCAAACTGATTCATCCATATCCAGGTATTTTTTTGGGGGGGGGCTGGGGGGGTTGGACTTCTGATGGGCCAAAATCACCAAATTCCTTTTTATTTTGTGAAACAAAAGTAAATGAGCTTTACTAAAATCGCTGTGAGTACATCAGTAAATGAAACGAGGAAACGGTTGAGTGCAGTGTTGAAAGCTGGGGCAAGGCTTGGTGTGGGGTTTGACAGACACAGGCTTTCTGGTCGGCTCTATGGAGCAGACAGGCTCACAAAACCCCCCACTTCTCTACCAGACTGAAACTGTGCGAAGAACAATGGACTAGTCCCTCACTGACTGTACAAATATAGCTGTATTTTTTATTTGTTATTTATCTAACAAGTCGCTGTCATTTTGACAACAGAGATTTGCTGCTTCATTTTGCTCTTCCTTGCCTACTGAGAAATCTTAAAGTAATGTATATAACCCTGGTTCTCTGAGTAGCATGAGTGAGTGTCTCACTATGGGGAACGCCTCCTGTGTGACCTCATCAGAAGCTCAAATGCCATTATGCCAGCACTTACAGGCTGGCTAAGTGACGCCAATGTCAGGAGGGGCTAGTGCCTCCCTTTGAATGACATCTGACATAGGCCAGATGTCATTCAAAACCAGTGTTGGGCAAGTTACTTTGAAATAGTAATTCAATTATAGTTACTAGTTACTTCTTCAAAAAAGTAACTGAGTTAGTAACTGAGTTACAATATTCTAAAAGTAATTAATTACTTGGAAAAGTAACTATTGCGTTACTTAAAAAAACAAAAACAAAGAACGTTTAACCCTCTGGCGTCCAGAGTATAATTGGCCATTTTTTTACTACTCTTGATTTTCTCTCCACATTTTGCCTTTAAAAACTATTTACTTTGCCTTGTTTGGTATCATTCTTTTTAGCACAACCTCACGTGCCTGAATTTACAGTTATTTTCTCATTTTGTCATACTGTATAACCAGAATTGATCTAAAATCAGACAAAAAACATAAAATCACAGTAGAAAAAGTTATATTTTTACTGTAACAACCATAAACATGTTTAATGAATCATATTTCATAACTTCAAATGCAAATATTAATTGTCAATTTTAAAATCCTATGCACAAGTTTTGCAAACAACAAAGTTATTTGCATCCATTTACCTTTTACCCTTTTTTTAAATAACCATTTCAAACTATTTAAAGAACAATCAGCTGTTCTTCAATAAGATGCCACACAAATTATTTGTGCCACTCCAAAAAAATCATTTCTGTCCACTATAAAGGAAAACATCACAGCCTGATACCTGCAGGTCTGACAGCAGCAGGTGTATCACTCCTGTTTTCTACCTGGAGACAGCAGTCGCCTCATTGTTCTGACACACAACACAAAACTATCCACAACACTACACACTAACTACACAAGACAACACATGAACTACACACTCCAAACACGCTAAACGTCACAAATCTCACATCTCAAAACTTGCTCTCTCTCTCTTTCTCTCTCTCCCTCTCTCTTTCTCTCTCTCTCTTTCTCTCTCTCCCTCTCTCTTTCTCTCTCTCTCTTTCTCTCGCCGTCACTCCTAAAACTTTTTTTTGTTTTGTTTTTTTGCTCATAAGCAGAGAGTGCTTGCTAGCGCTAACGTGGCGAAACTATTGAGGAAAAAACGCCGCGTATATATTGTTTATCATGACTCTGGTTTTACGTGGCCCATCAACACAGTTTAGAAACTGGCACCTTGTTGCTTTGTCTTTAAGTGGTCATGTGATTGACTTACCACGACTACTTTATTCTTCCTCAGTCAAACAGCAGCACTCATGCGATTGTTTTGCTTCCTTAGCTCCAAGTGTTGTGCTAGACAGTGATCGTGATTACCGTCCGCGGGAGCGTGCAGCTGCTTAAAGCTGTAGCGCCCAGATTACTTACAGCTACTTCCGTGCAACTGATATAAGATGCGGTAAGCTGAAGACAGCTTCAACCGTCTGTTTGTTGAAAAATAGTAACGGACCGCGTTTCCTTGTTAGTAACTGTAATGCCGTTGTAACGATAGGAATAGTAATTAGTTAGATTACTCATTACTGAAAAAAGTAACGCCGTTAGTAACGCCGTTACTTGTAACGCTGTTATTCCCATCACTGTTCAAAACAAGCCCACCTCTTCCTCGCTTCCATAGCAAGGAGGGCGGTCTGGTGAGACACTCACTCATGCTACTCAGAGAACCGGGGTTATATACATAACCTTAAGTTCTCTTTCATAGCATTCATTTCGTGTCTTACTATGGGAGAAATACTGACTCCCGGATTGCCAGACATGCCTGTTAAGAAGACAACTGTTCCCAACAGCACTTCACAGGGGAGAAGCTCCCACCTGGGCGGAACCTGCACTGAGGACTGAATGCGCTAGGTTAGGTGCTGTTACATCTAACCTGTAAAACCTAGCAAATGTGTGAGGTGAGGCTCAGCATGCAGCTGCACACACTTCCTGGATAGAAACTCCCCTAAAGAGAGCCCATGAGGTTGCTAGACCTCTAGTGGAATGCGCATGCAAGCCAGCAAGAGGGTGAAGGCCCCTGCTAGAATAGGCCAGGGCAATTGCTCCAACTATCCAATGGGAGAGGCGCTGTTTAGACACAGGCTTTCCCACTTTGTCTGACCTTGCGATGGGGTGTTTCTTGTTGTACAGGTTTGCTTTCCACGTCACCGCAATCTCATCAAGTAGCTCTGGGAAAACAGGCAACACATGCTTCCCCGTCTTTTTCGCCTTCTGCAATTTCTTACCGCCAAAATGAGATTTTACAACCTCAGATTGTATGGCGGGCCATGGGATGTTGATCCTGGCAGCTAGGAGGTGGCTGTAGCTCAGGAGGTAGAGCAGGTCACCTACTGATCGGAAGATCGGTGGTTCGATCCCTGGCTCCTCCAGTCTGCATGTCAAGTATCCCTGCGCAAGATACTAACCCCAACTTGCATCCGATGCATCCATCGGAGTATGAATGTGTATGAATGCCGTTAGAAAGCACTAAGTGTAGATGAAGTGCTTGTGAGAATGGGTGTGATTCGGTGAATGAGGCATGTTGTGTAGAGTGCTTGGAGTACTCCGTGAGAGTAGAAAAGCACTATATAAGAATCAGTCCATTTACCATAGCTGCACACTTGCACATGCCCTGTATGTCGAGATCCAGGGGAGATGACGGTGCCGGTAGTTATTTATACCTCGCTGGTAGCCGAGGGCTTTGCAACCCAGCTGATGCTAGCCAAGGAGTTGGACTCTTCCTCCTCGTCATCAGACAGCAGGAGTTCCGAGTCAGCCAACTCATATCCATCCTCGTTAGCATCTCCTCCCCAGTTGACTCCAGGATGGGGGAAAAACTCACATTCTCCGTGTGCCTCCAGCGACGGAAAAGCAGTTGCGATGGGCTGAGGGTCTGCCTCTGCCCAGCTCGGCCCTAGTGTTGCGGCCAAATCATAGGGCATCTCAATTTCTCCTTGCGACGCAACAGCCTCACACAGAAAAGGGTCGCCACCCGACAGGTTAGCATGGCGAGCTAGCCTGCGGCGGAGTAGTTTGCATGGGAAAGCCGCATGTGTGGGTGTCAAGGCAGCCTGAGCGTGTGACAAGCCTAGGCATGCCGCACAGACGGGGTGTGTATCCCAAGCAGAAATCTTCTTGCCGCAAGAACAAAGTTTTGTAACTTCGTTGTCAGTCGTAGCCATGGTTAGAGGGTTGCGTAAGTTAGCAAGACGTACAATGTACAATGTACAATATAACACCCGCTGGAATACAAAAGTATATTATATAGTATATTATATAATAGCAATATTCTCCACACTTAAGTGTGGAGAATAATGCTATTCCTCAGCTAGTGTGGGGTGAAAAGTAGTGCTACTTTTAATGTGTGAAACCGCTAGCGCTGAAGGGTATTGCTACCTGATGGTGAAGCTAGTGGTACCTTTATTAGAAAAGTGTTTCTACTTTGCGTTGAGAAAATATTGCTACTTCCCACGGTGAAAGTATTGCTGCTTGACACCAGCACTAGCTACAGAACAGTGTTGCTACTGCTTGTATGCTAGTGGACAACTGAAATGCTGGGAACAAAGCTCCTGGTGACCGAGTTGTTCAGTCGAATTTGTGGACAGTTTAGCTTAGCAACCAATAGCACAGTTGTCTGCAGTAGTGGTGGGCGGATCGATCCAAATATTCATTGTATCGATAGCAAGTTGGCATCCGTATTGGATCAATACTGGCCTGGTGAGATCGATTCTTTGCTTTAAGTTGCGCTCTTGTTTGCAATGCTGTGATTTCGTCGAAGACGAAACAGCCAGGTCGCCGGTCGCTGGACTTGCCGCTTCTGTGTCAGCACAGAGCAGAAACACTTTGCTCCCCCTCCCCTCTCTTGTGTTTAGGTGTTGCGCTATCACGTGACGTGACTTAGATGCTTTGGGGGTTGTTAAGTTGTTTACATATTAATTATATTTCCACCAGTTTTTGTTGTTGAGAATTTTAATTGTAATTTTTCTATTATAGTTTCTCAACAGTACTTGTTTGTTTGAAGTTGTTTACTGGTTTCCGTGCACTTTCAGATTTTTCTTTATAAAAAAATAAAATAAAAGTTGGTACCTAAACCACCATGGCAGACCCGATGGCATTTTCATGCATCACAGCATCATTTATTTTTACAATAATCACACGGTTGCTGTAACACATTCAAAGGCTGCATCTCTCCCGCTGCCAGCTGTACACATCACCACCACCACCAACACAAGCAGAGCACAGGTTTTAAGCTGGCAAGGTGTGATTGCAGACCATTGGCGCCCTATGCCCCAACCCAGCGACGGGGAAGTGTCCACACTGGCGGTTGCCCGCGTATCCAGTGGCGCCGGTGACGGGGGGTTCCAGGGGCCGCCCATGTGGCAAGCAGCGGCGGCGCAGCAGGCATGGAAGTGAGCCGGGGCTCACAGGCAGCTGGGTAAGCGCAGGACCACGCAGCAGGCCAGCCTCTGTTGGAAGAGAGGCCAGATCGGACGGCCCACTGCCTTCAGGCGTGGCAGGACCCCCATGCACCTCGACCTCTGTCTCCAGCTTGGCAGGTCCCGCTGGCGCGCCAGCCTCTGGCTCACCCCGAACCGGTCCTTCCCATGCCCTGTCCACCCTTACGATAATCACACAGTTGCTGTAACAGTACATTCAATGGCTGCAGCTCTCCCACTGCCAGCCGTACACATCACCACCAAAAACAACAACAACACAAGCAGAACATAGGTTTTAATAATGCATTTTCTATTTAATTAATAACTTTGTCCTAATTATGTCCTGGGTTTAACTATTTAATGATAAAAAACATACAAAAAACACTTAAGGTCATGAAAATTAATTGAGATTTAGAAATTCAATGAGGCTTCCACCTTATTTATTGAAAATTATCGGTATTAGTATCGGAGATACTGGCCTGTATTTACTTGGTATCGGATCGACACCAAAATATGCAGTATCGCACACCACTAGTCTACAGGCTATTTTACCCCCAAACTGTCCATATTCAGTTTGGGGGTAAAATATTATTTTCTTTCAACTTCTAAAAGTTTGACTTAGGGGGCAAGACATTTGTTTGAGGGGTTGCCCCCTCTTGCCCTAGCGCAGAGCCAGCCACAGTAGGTGCCATACGGGTATACCCTGGTAAACCACCTTCATAGTAAAGAAAATCCAGGGTTTAATCCTAAAGTTAACTGGATAAGACGAAATCCTGCTTGGTTGTATAGGCATCTGGTGTATACCTGATGAATGCAGCTGTGGTCCAGGTGCTAGGGTGGATTGTCCACTACAGGGGAATGTTTGAAGTGAATAAAAACTGTTCTCTGGTCACAGTCCAAACAAAAACACATACCCAGACAGAAATATTTCTCTGTGTTTCTCTGTGTTTATGTTGGATTTATTGTAATTTATGGTCTGACAAATGTGCACCACTACAGTATGTACGTGTTTCCATTTGGCAGTGAAAAAAAAGAGGTTATTACCCACTGCTACCCTGTCAGAATTAAATAAGTCTACTTCTTTTTTATGAATTATACCTTTAGTCACTGGTTGTAGAAGACTTCAAAAAAGTTTTGTTGGGTTTTTTTTTTTTTTTTTTTTTTTTACCATTGTTGCCAGTTTACTAGTTTGACAGACATCACATGACAACAGTCTGCAAGTAAACAATCATTATATCGATTAATATGAAGCAGTTTATGTTGGACTTGTGTCAGAACAGTCCAGCATCACCTCTGCCACGTCATTTACCACTTACATAGCATCTCATAAAAAGAACATTATACCAATGCTTTGGCAAAATCTCATGCTCAAGCCCCCTCAATTTTTGCTGAAATTCAATAATTTTGAAAAGAAAAGTGGGACAATATTCCACCACAGCGATGTGAAACACTCAGTGCAGGTTCTTGTTGCCAAGGGCTGAACAACAAGTTATTAAGTTTAAGGGGGAATTACATGGGGCCAACTAGGTTTGGTCTTCCTCTTTCTTTTACAAAGAGAAATTCTGGAGAAGAGAACAGAGCAAAATAAAGATTTCACAGGATTCCTGCTCAAGTTGAGCCAAACCTTAACAGTGGAGTGTTGTCTCAGAACAATACACGGATCTAAAAACAAGTTAAAGGCAACCTAAAATGAAACTAACCTAGTTCAAATAGGTTGGTTGAAAATCTCTCGTCATAGGCCAAACTGTAAATAGGTAAAAAGTATGTGTTTCACTCTCTTTTTATAAAGAGGTTTCAGTAACACTAGTGCGTGTACAGTATGTGGAAAAGGCATTCTGTGGATGTCTATCCATTACCATGTACTAACCATATTACTCATGCTTATTTTAAAAAGTCCTTCTTGGCAAAACTCTGAGTTATATTTGTTACTTTTTAAGAGTCATGAAAACAGCATGGCATCCAGTTTTAAACGGGGAGATGACGCAGGGGGACTTCAGTCTTGTTTTCTGCAGAAGTACTACACGCATGTGGGAAAAAATAACTTGTCAATTTTAAGTACCATGTCCAGACATGGTTCCTTATTATTAGCCTATTATAAGCTTTATTTTAAAGTTAGTAGATTACTAAGACAGTTTACTAGCTTAGTTCAAATAAATACCTGACTCTGTGGTGGCTGCACCCCCTGACTATTGCCTACTTTTTTATCTGTGTTCAACATCTTTATCTTCTGCACATTCATGAAGCTCCAACTGATGCTGAAGTTTCGGACATCTGGAAACCTGACTCGTGCATCCTTGCAGGGGTGCTTTGCTGGAGGCCAGGACATGCTTGTCTTGATCTGTCAGAGTTGCAGTCAGGGAGAAACAATTTCACTAACTTCACCTTGTGAGTGTCTTTCCCAGAAATGACTGACATACGGTGGCTGGTGTAAGAAGAGGACAGACGGACATTACCTGTTCTCTCCCAGCTCTCTGAAAAGGGTCTGAAGAAAAGTTTCTATTTACTACATATAGTAAACTGTTTACTCCAACATGAGCACTCATCTGGTGGTAGTTTATGTTAATTCCAGAAAGTGACCAATTCATCTTAGCCTAATGTTTGTGCTTGTTTTTAGAAATGGACTGCATTTAGGCAAAAGGCAAAAAAAAACCTTAAAGAAGTTAACTCCATCTGTCTGTCTCTCTGTGTGTCTGTTTCTTCAGTTGATTTATCTGTTGTAAAAGGGGTCCAGCTGGTAGAACTGGGAATATTTAGCTTCTCTCAGCAGAAGTTGGATTTGGGAAACAAATTCAAAGTGATCCAAGGTGAGCCCAATGAGGAAAAGCTTTGCCGTTATATTTTAAAGAAGTGCTTACATCTCTTAAATCATCATTTACTGACTTTGGGTTGCCAGATTGTGGATTATCTTGTTGAACAGGGCTGAAGTGCATCTGGACTAAAAAATAATGTGCAAACTTAGCACATAGCCTGTTGTTATGATACAGTCATTGATCAGTGAAAAGGAAGGTTTCCCAGACAGTTGAGAGACCTACTATGATTTGGAGATAGTTGCACTTTATATAGGTGCATAGCCTGGCATAATCCATTATTTAGATATATATTCATATATTTTACATAACTCAAATTTGAACCTCTTTTTTTATACTGTTGATCATGTATCTTGCATTGTTATCACAGCACACTGTAAGTGTTCTTTTATTTATTTCTTTTTTTCACAAATATGTATGCTTGGTTTGTATTTGAAGCTATTAGCATCCAGTGAGCGTTGCTTAGGACAGTGATTTAAAACAGACAAAGTAGGATTATATAACACATCCAGCAGCTTTTAATGTAACAGATTAATATAACATGTTTCCTCTGTTTGATCCATGTGAGATAGACATGAGTGGCTTTAATTTCCTTAAGTCCTCTAAAGACAGTCAATACATTTGCCAAGATGTCAAACTTTTCCTGTACTTTTTTTTTGACATTTTGTGCATGCACAGAGACACTTGTGTGTCCCTTAGAGCAATACATCTATCAGTGGTGCAGCTGTATCACAGGAGACTCCATTCAGTTGAGACCCTGTGGAGGGATGCGTTAGGGAGACTCTGCTGCTGCTCTGGTGGCTTGTCTGTTCATAGTATTTTTCTTATTATGTGGAATCATTACAACTTTTTTTCCTTGAAAATTAACTAATTTCTCATCAATTTAAAGGTCCGGATAAAATGTAATAGAGCTTTTATTAATGCCATGGATGGAACTGGTATGCTGCCTTTAGCCTTTAACAAGGTAAGCTAAAATGTTTGCTTTTCAGTGTTACAGTGTAAAATTAATGCATTACACATGTACTCTGGTGTTGCTTCCCCTGCAGAGACCTGGGAGTGCTGCTTCTTTACAGCCCAGTGAACTATCCAGGTTTGAAAACCATCAGACTGCAAACCCTGTCACCCTGCAAGCTGTCCGCTGTCTTCAGCCAGGCAACAAAGCCAGAGACGAAAATGGATGGTGCTTGTCATCAGCTCCAGATCCAAGGAACGGAGGAGGTGAAAGAGCCTTTTGCACAAGCCTAACAATTCTGTGCTGAGCTGGGATTTGACAGTGCACTGACTCAAATACAGGTTGTTCTAAACGGCTTAACAACACAAGAAAAAACAAAATTCTTGTTCCACAGTCAGGATGAGCTGGAGCTGCAGTAACTATAGAAGCAGAAATAGATTAAATGGGATTAAAAATAAATGGCATTGAGCATGCATATGATTGCTTTAGCTTTAGATGGATCTGGTTCTGTCCAAAAAATACCCTCGGCAGCCACATGTAATGTCTTGTTTGTTAAATCTATCAAACCGCCTGCAGGATTGGGATTTTATGGTGATATTATGCAGGAAAACTATTAGTCTGTGGTTACACTGACTTGTTTTCTTTTCCAGTTTTAGAACAAGCTGAACTGAAGTGAAATTTATTTTGTCAGCTGATTTTCTTCAAGGACGCCAATGAGCATATTGTATATGTTACACTTGAAGATAAAGTGGTTACACCCACAGCTTTTTTCTGACACTATATAGAGCGACCTAAAATTTTTGTACCGTATCAGTATACTTAGTAATGAACACCTCTTTGATAACAAAGAATAGATGGGTAACTGAACCCATAGCACTGAACCTACTCGCCGTGTTGTGTGTCTCTGCAGAAGTTCCCCAGCTTAGAGAACCTGATTCCCATCGGTCGTTGCATCCTGCAAAGGTGAAAGCTGTTATTCTGAAGTCTGAGAAACTACATCCAAAACCCCCTGTGGAGGGTAGAGACAGGTACCCTGTACACAGTGATACAAAAAACACACACAGACAGACAGGCCCAGACACACACACACACACTCTCTTCATGCTGTGTGTCAGTTTACAGGTTGATGAGTACATGAGAGCTGAGCACTCAGTGTTGGTGTACAGGGAGTGCAGAATTATTAGGCAAATGAGTATTTTGTCCACATCATCCTCTTCATGCATGTTGTCTTACTCCAAGCTGTATAGGCTCGAAAGCCTACTACCAATTAAGCATATTAGGTGATGTGCATCTCTGTAATGAGAAGGGGTGTGGTCTAATGACATCAACACCCTATATCAGGTGTGCATAATTATTAGGCAACTTCCTTTCCTTTGGCAAAATGGGTCAAAAGAAGGACTTGACAGGCTCAGAAAAGTCAAAAATAGTGAGATATCTTGCAGAGGGATGCAGCAGTCTTAAAATTGCAAAGCTTCTGAAGCGTGATCATCGAACAATCAAGCGTTCATTCAAACTAGTCAACAGGGTCGCAAGAAGCGTGTGGAAAAACCAAGGTGCAAAATAACTGCCCATGAACTGAGAAAAGTCAAGCGTGCAGCTGCCAAGATGCCACTTGCCACCAGTTTGGCCATATTTCAGAGCTGCAACATCACTGGAGTGCCCAAAAGCACAAGGTGTGCAATACTCAGAGACATGGCCAAGGTAAGAAAGGCTGAAAGACGACCACCACTGAACAAGACACACAAGCTGAAACGTCAAGACTGGGCCAAGAAATATCTCAAGACTGATTTTTCTAAGGTTTTATGGACTGATGAAATGAGAGTGAGTCTTGATGGGCCAGATGGATGGGCCCGTGGCTGGATTGGTAAAGGGCAGAGAGCTCCAGTCCGACTCAGACGCCAGCAAGGTGGAGGTGGAGTACTGGTTTGGGCTGGTATCATCAAAGATGAGCTTGTGGGGGCTTTTCGGGTTGAGGATGGAGTCAAGCTCAACTCCCAGTCCTACTGCCAGTTTCTGGAAGACACCTTCTTCAAGCAGTGGTACAGGAAGAAGTCTGCATCCTTCAAGAAAAACATGATTTTCATGCAGGACAATGCTCCATCACACGCGTCCAAGTACTCCACAGCGTGGCTGGCAAGAAAGGGTATAAAAGAAGAAAAACTAATGACATGGCCTCCTTGTTCACCTGATCTGAACCCCATTGAGAACCTGTGGTCCATCATCAAATGTGAGATTTACAAGGAGGGAAAACAGTACACCTCTCTGAACAGTGTCTGGGAGGCTGTGGTTGCTGCTGCACGCAATGTTGATGGTGAACAGATCAAAACACTGACAGAATCCATGGATGGCAGGCTTTTGAGTGTCCTTGCAAAGAAAGGTGGCTATATTGGTCACTGATTTGTTTTTGTTTTGTTTTTGAATGTCAGAAATGTATATTTGTGAATGGAGATGTTATATTGGTTTCACTGGTAAAAATAAATAATTGAAATGGGTATATATTTGTTTTTTGTTAAGTTGCCTAATAATTATGCACAGTAATAGTCACCTGCACACACAGATATCCCCCTAAAATAGCTAAAACTGAAAACAAACTAAAAACTACTTCCAAAAACATTCAGCTTTGATATTAATGAGTTTTTTGGGTTCATTGAGAACATGGTTGTTGTTCAATAATAAAATTATTCCTCAAAAATACAACTTGCCTAATAATTCTGCACTCCCTGTATATTGGCACATATTGTCTCTCTCTCTCTGTAATGATGCACAGCTACCTTCCACACACAAAACTGTAATCTGGCTAAATCGTAAAGGTGAAACATTTCTCATGATACACGATCCTAAACCTACCGGAAGGCAACTTTAAAACCTGTAATTTATAAATTCTACATATGTTTAATTATATGTCATTTTAAATGCACCACTGCTGTTTATTTTTATGTTATTTTATTTTTTTACTTTTCCATCATCAAGTACTTCAATAATGTGCCTCGGCAGTAATGTGGATTGCAAACATATTAACCAGGATGTAAGCTTTCCTTAAAAGGTTTACTATTTTAATTAGAATTTCCTTTTCACAGGTGGTTAATATCACATGACCAAACCACATACTTACAAAGAATTCATTGTCTTCTGTGTGCAGTATACAGTAAAGTATATGGTTCTACTTTCAGGTCCGCCACCACCAAGTCACCCCGTGAAGCCCTGCCTAAACTGGAAGAGCACTCTGTGAACTGCTCTGGGCGAGTCTGTGCACTTCAGCACTGTCTCAACTTGACAACACTACTTTTAACTTTCTACTTCAGGTGTTTTTCTTATCTTAGTAAGCTAATGGATATTATTCATCCTTTTTTCAGCCAGCAGAAAACACACACACGCACACGCGCACACGCACACACACACACACACGCACACACGCACACGCACACGCACGCACGCACACGCACGCACGCACGCACACACACACGCACACGCAGAGCGCTTTTCAGAAGAAAAGCCTTTGATGGCTATTACAGCAAACAAACGCTTGGTATAATTGCAGACCAGCCATTTGCATGTCTCCATGGGAATTTTTGCCCATTCATCTTTAGCAATGAGCTCCAAATCTTTCAGGTTGGAGGGTCTTCTTGCCATCACCCTGATCTTTGGCTCCCTCCACAGATACTCAATTGGATTCAAATCACTGGGCCACTGCAAAACGTTAATGTTTTTGTCTGCTTACCATTTTTTCATCACTTGCTGTGTGTTTTGGGTCATTGTCGTGCTGAAATGCCCACTAGTGCCCAAGGCCAAGTTTCTCTGCAGACTGCCTGATTTTGTTGTTAACAATCTTCATGTATTGCTCTTTTTTCATGGTGCCATTTAGACTTAGTTTTTATCTTGCAGACGTCCATGACCACTTCCTTGGTTTTCCTGGTGTTGAGGGTTAAGTTATTGTAGTCACACCATTCTGTTAGACGTTGGATCTCATCTCTGTAGGCGGTGTCATCACTGTCAGTGATGAGCCCCATCAGAGTGATGTCATCTGCAAATTTGATGATGATCATGCAGGGATGTGTCACTGCAGTCACTGGTGTAGATGGTGTATAGGAGAGGACTCGGCACACATCCCTGTGGTGAGCCAGTGCTGAGTGACAGGGTGGATGATCTCTGGTTGCCAACCTTGACTGTTTGTGATCGGTCTGTGAGAAGGTTTTTGATCCATGCACATGTAGTGGGGGGATTCCTGAAGTCCCAGGAATCTCCAGGTGATGCAGAGTGGAGGGCAGTGGAAACTGCATCCTCGGTGGACCTGTTTGCCTTATAGGCCTTATAGGCAAACTGGTGGGTCTTTCCTGACTTGTGAACAGCCACAATGCGCAGCCGCAGGTCATCACTGAGCTCCTTTCTTCTAGCCATGACTGTCCACAAACCAACTGCAGCTGCTGGTTTTCACCTGTTGAGTTGATTAAAACAGCTGTTCCCAATTAATCAGGGTAATTAGGATGCTTTAGAACAGCTTGGACTATTTGGAATGGCATAGAACAGGGGTGTCGAACTCCAGGCCTCGAGTGCCGGTGCCCTGCAGGTTTTAGATCTCAGCCTGGGTCAGCACACCTGAATCAAATGATTAGTTCATTACCAGGCTTCTGGAGAACTTCAAGACATGTTGAGGAGGTAATTTAGCCATTTAAATCAGCTGTTTTGGATCAAGGACACATCTAAAACCTGCAGGACACTGGCCCTCGAGGCCTGGAGTTTGACACCTGTGGTATAGAACTTTGGAGTTTCTCAGAGACTGTGACATTTTGTGAAGGGTATTAATAATTCATGACATGGACAAGATACTTTTTGATCAAATGTAAATAAAAGCTGATCATTTCTTTTTTTACTCCGCAATAATGCCTCTTGTTCATCGTCTTATTATCTTTTGGGAGACACCTATGTCATTTTCAGTTAAAAAAAAAACAAAAAAAAAACTTGCTGGTTGAATAAAAGTAACTTTAAGTCAAAATAATTAATAATTGACAGCTTAACTGTATTAGCAGATCATTAGCAGCTCCAAGGACAGATTCCTTAAGGAGGAAGAATGAATAGAGTAAAAAGGGAGTTACATCGTTACATTGGACTAGTCCAGGCAACTCCAGGCCTCGAGTGCCGGTGCCCTGCAGGTTTTAGATCTCAGCCTGGGTCAACACACCTGAATCAAATGATTAGTTTTTTACCAGGCCTCTGGAGAACTTCATGACATGTTGAATAGGTAATTTAGCAATTTGAATGAGCTGTGTTGGATCAAGGACACATCTAAAACCTGCAGGACACTGGCACTCGAGGCCCGGAGTTGCCTACCCCTGGACTAGTCTTTCAAAAAAGGCTCCAGTGCAGGGGTGCCCAATCCTAGTCCTCGAGAGCTACCGTCCTGCAGCTTTTAGATTCATCCTTGTTCCAACACACCTGAATCAAATGAATGTCTTGTTATCAGGCCTTTGCCAAACTTGATGGCATGCTGAAGAGGTCATCAAACCATTTGATTCAGCTGTGTTGGAGTAGGGATGCATCTAAAAGCTGCAGGACAGTAGCTCTCGAGGACTAGGATTGGGCACCCCTGCTCCAGTGTATCCCTGGTTTCTGCTGGACATGTAAATAAGGGTTTGCTAGCAAGCTTGGTGTACACTGTGCAGTATCAGTCACTTGCTTGTATCCTTATGACTATAGGAGCTGTGCTACCAGTGTATGCAGTGGACCCAAAGAAATGTACCAGTGTACCTGAGGGGACAGCAGCAGGCAGATGAGAGAGCACTGGAGAAACTCCTATTGCTTAAACAACAAGAGAGGGACGAGCAGTACATGGAGGAAGAACAGGTGGGAGCACGTGTACACTTCAACTGCCATAAAGCGACATGCATCACCTTGATCTTGTCCCAGAAGTAAAACTTGACCCAAGACACTGGTGCTCATCCTCTGAGAAACATTTAATTTCTCAGCAACACATGCAATGGTTCAGTAGGACAATATAATCTGCACTGAAGCGTCACCCAAATAATGGACGTAGCATCATCACGGTGACTGAAAACATGGCGTTGGTTCGGTCAGGCCACAAAGTCTCAAGTCACAAAGCTCAGTCACACTGTCAATTATATGAGCACATAACCAGACTCAGCAGTGCTGTCTTTATTCTGCTACACATGCAATTAACAACACATGAGATCTAACTAATGCAAAACCAATACACTACCAGTACTGAATACAGCACTTATAGACATACATGAGTTGATCAGTGCAGTCTTTTATTTTAAGAGTGTCCCAGGTTATTTAAAGTTTTTAATATGCTTAAAGAAATAGAAATGCTATTTTTGCATTTTATGTTGTGACTTTTTTTAAGTTGTAGTTCACTTGAGAGTATCTTGGGAACCATTGTTTGTGGTCAAAAACAAAACCATGTCTCCGTTCAAAAAAAGGATGTGAGACCCAAAACTTGTCGTGTTATGCAGCTATTACATGTCACAATAAGTTAAAACGTCAGTCGTACCTTTGGAAAAAAAAATGACCAGTATTCTCTAACCACTTCTCATTCCTTTATATTTTGATAGAAAATGGAAAATAGCTACATTACGAACGTATATGCACATGACACTGCATTTGTGTAACCATGAACTTTAGCACTGTCTCATCTTGACTGTTCTAGATACACTTCACTGCTTCTGCTTTGGTGTTTTTTCCCGTTAGTAACCTTATTGTTTTCATCCACTTTCACTACTCACATGACATTGTTTTCAGGCAGTGGATTTTATTTAAAAAAATACTACCTGTTTAGACAGAGACGATTAATATGTAATGATAATAACACATAGTTGGATATTATCAGTTCTAAGAAGATGTTCCCTCAAGAGTTACCAAGAATAAACGGAGTGAAAAGAGAGCTGCACTGGACCAGTTTATCACTACGCATCTCTGGTTCTGTTTGCTGTGTAAATAATGGATTGTTAGCATGCCTGATTCATTGACACATGCACAAACAAACATGAAAATACAGTACATAAGGCAAAAACAGAGTTTATACAAATCTAACAAGCTTAAAAGTCAATATTTGATCAACTGACCACATTGATTCTCTATTCCCCACAGCTTGAACTCTCTTAGACAAGCTTTCTTGTCATTTCTGTAAGAAGTCTTCAGGAATAGTTGGCTGGCTTTTGTTCTCTTCTCTGTCAAGATGATCCCACACTGCTTCTGATCAATGACAGCCATACTGAGATCAAATGTTGAGGACACGTTGAACCGTCAGTAACTGCAGCTGTTTTTGCTGCTGTTAGCTACTGTTAGCTGTTGCTTACTGGTGGTAATGAAACCTTCTTTGAAGTGAACGTAACTTTATTGAACTGTGACACATGACATAAACTGTTATGTGAGAATTTAGTTATACTGTTTATGAGAGGGAACTCTTGATATGATATGACTGACAGTGGTTGTTCGTGTCATGTTCCTGGGTCTGTTGACCCAGCGTTTTGAGTCTTAGTTTATTTGGATGTTATGTTTAAGTTCTTTAGGGTAGCTAAGTTCATTTGTTTATTAAATTCCCTTTGTGTTTTCTACCCTTGTATTTAAGTTTCCCTCTCCCTTTATGTGTTTCATGCTGCATGTCTTATGTTGTCAAGTTTATATTGTCGTGTCTGCCACTCATGTTTCCTGTTTTATTTTGAAGGTCTGTGTCATATGTCAGTGTAGTCAGCTTTGCTTCCTTTGTCTCATTATGTCAGACTAGTGTCAGCTGTTTCCCCAGGTGTTTCCACTTCCCCTAATCACCCTTGTGTGTATTTAGTCTGTGTGTTTCTGTTCATTCTTTGTCAGGTCGTCTGTTGTTTCACGTCATGTTCTCCACGCCATGTTTCTAAGGTTGTTGTTTGTTCAGTTCACCCAGTTTAGGTTAATGTTAGTTTTGCTTCAGTTTCTCTTGCCCTTTGTTTGTACCTTTTTTACCAGCCTCATTAAACGGCTCGCAAGTTGGCATAATGTGTGATTTTTGTTTCGCTTTCTTAATTCTCTGATAAGCTGGCTTGGCCCTGGCTTATCAGAGAATTAAGAAAGCGGAACCGGCTGTCCAAACCGCCACAAAGCTGCCCGCTGAGATTGAATTGACGGGACGAGGTGCGGGTTTTCAGAAAAGGCTCACAGACGGGGACGTGGTCAAGAGCTTGGAGGCAATTGCGGCTGCAGTGAATACTCAGAATAACATCTCTGAGCGGATATTGAGACACATCAGGGAAGAATCCGCTCAAATCAACAACTATGGGCGGAAGTTGGAATACATCACGGATCAGTTGGCTGCGGTCGCGAGGTCTCAGAATCTGATCTGTGAGCAAAAGAATGACAAGATCACGGAATTGAAGGTAAATAACAACATGGAAAAACTCGCAACTATCCAACGGGTGATGGAGGGACCAGTGTCGGAGTGCTAAAAGAAACAGCTCAAAATTCTCATGAGTTGTTGGAAGACAATCGCAATCATAATATGACTACCCTTCCGGCGCCAGCTGCGGGCTCAAGGCTGGAGCCGATCAAAACAATCCCTGATAACGACTATGCTGAGACTGTTCCTTCCCATCCCATGCAAGGCCACCTGGGTTGGCTGGTAGACTGTTTACTTAGCCTGGCAGGGCGAAGGACACTGTCTCCGCTGAACTATGGACACGCATACACATACACTTACACTGATAAGCAAACACTCATCCCCCTCCCTTTCCAAACGCCTTCGATGCTTGTTTCCTGCGGGGGAACACGGCGGGTCTATGTGCCGCGCTGGAATGATAGCGCTGTGCAGGGCGGCTGCTGTGTTCGCTTCGGATAACTCCTCACCCCCCACCCATCCCCATGGCTTGTCATGTCCTTCATAATGTTGTGCTGTGGACATTCATGTGCTTTTTTGTGCAGAGGAGTTTTTGTTTCCTGTTCTCATGCTGTCCTACCATGGAAGCACAGCATGAGTAGGGGTCTCTTTTTTTCCTCTTGTACTTTCCCATTGTAATGTACATTTCAATGTTTTTCTCTAATGCTACCAATCTCCGACCGGTATCCCCATGTAATGTCTGTGTTGTATGTGTAAGGTCGGGGGGGGGGGGGTCCCATTTCACTGCAGGGCAACCTGCATGTGACGAATAAAGCTTTGATTGATTGATTGATTGATTGCTTGCTTTTTGTTGATACCCAAGTTTTGGTTCCTCGTTAATTTTGTGTCTGCATTTTGGGTCCTCTTTTCAAATTCCTCAAATTCTGCTGCCGCATACTGTGATAGCTCGTCTCTATGTGTGTTGGTGTGATCCCCATGAAGGACTGGCCAGCTGTGTAGCTGGTATAATGTTAGCTTATAACCAGCCTTTTTATTGCCCAAACACTATTTCATACCTGTTATCTTTGGTATTTTCATAGATTAATGCTTGAATGATTCAAAGGTCAGTGATAAGGGAGTCAGCAAATGACAAAACATTCCTCTGATAATGGTTAGACACAAGGGCTGGACTAAAAATGAGTGAAAAAGCAGACAATGACATACTCAGAAATAATGGAGAACTGTTGTTCAAAAACTCTTTAAAAAAATAAGAAGAATCACAAAAAACAAACAAAAAACCCCCAAACACACCACACACACACATCACTTCTTCATAGCAGCTGTGGAAATATAAATGGGGGTCTCGCTTTAACAAATCACCCACAACAACATATCACAATGTTGTTAACGATATGTTTAGGAATCCAAAAAGTTGTCTAAAGTTAATTTGGTGAGTTTGATATGTTTTACTTATAATGTTTTTATTATTTATTGTTTGTTTTTCTTCTCATTATGGACTTTCTGATAAGGCTTTTTTGTTTTGCTTTTTCTGGTAGGTGAAACTGAAAGAACGGCGTGAAAGAGCGAAGCAGGTGGCTGCATTCAACCTTCAAATGTCAGAGAAGGAGCTGGCTCCGCTTCATGTCAGTTCTGGAAGAGAAACAAAAACTGATTATTCCCACTTACAACCATTTACATCACAGTTTTGGTCATTTGCAGTTACTGTTCAAATTTCATGTGAAATGACTCAGTGAACAGTGACTAATTCTCTTATAGACACTTGTCGCAAATTTTAAGCAGATGACGTCATGACTCATTTATGACTCATTTTTATTTACTTTGTAACTCTCTCCCTCTTTTGAGAAACAGTTTGTTTGTTTGTTAATTTATTTCGATCATGTAAGCAATATACAGGTACATTTAGCAAAGCACGGTATTAAGATTTAGAACATACTCTGGGTTTTCTGTAGAATTCGTTCATCTTCCCGGCTCGGCCACTCACGCCTCCCAGGAGTATCCAGCAGCATCGTTACATGAACGAGCTTCAGATTCAAAGAGACAGACGACAGAAATTCAAGGCTCAAGGCGAACAGGAACGTCGTTTCATGGAGTGTTTAGACCAGATACATCTGACTAAGGGGTGTGTAAAGGTGCCACAAGCCAGATGTTTCAAATAATCATATGTTGTGATCACAAATATATCATGTAATGTTTACCTGTGTGGTTTAGGGTAGCTTTGCAGCAAGCTCAACAACTCCAACGTAAACGGGAAAAGGCTGAGCAATACAAGAGAGCTCTGGACACCCAGGCAAGTCAAAGTTACTTTCAAACTTGACACAAAGGCACAAATTCTTGCAAAGAATTGTGTTAAGTCGCATGGTCTTGGTAGCGAATATGGAATGAATTCAGCGCAAGCAATTATCGGTATAAAACTAATGTACCATATTAAAAAAAATGTTATGAATTTAATGATAGCAGCGCACCTTATGCTTACCACTGTGCAGCATGCCCTCTTCTTTTAAAAGTCCATAAACGGTTACAAAAAAGGTTACAAAAACTCATGGGTGAGGCTTTGGACCTCTAAACACAGCACGCAAAAATTATAGGTAGAATGTAGGGAAACTGTCCAGAAAAGTAGTTTTCAAATGTTTTTGTCACGTGACCATCTGCATTCAGTCTAAAATCTAAAATCAGACTGTTTAATTTGCCCTTAGATGTCTGAAAAGAAGTGCACAGAACCTCCAGATTGCCACCCTGACAGCTCCACGTTCAGCCGCTGCGAGAAAGCAGCGTGCAAAGCAGAAAGCCGCGAAAGGGCACAGAAGGTCACCATCCCTCCATAACAGTTTAACATTTCACTGTTAGCCTCATCATACTGCAACAACAACATTAGTCATACATGCTCTGTGCATATTCAGTCCACATTGTTGTATTAAAACTACCAAGTGTGATGTGTTTCACACTGACAGATCTTCCAGGTAAATTTTAGTGCTGCCACCGAGAGAACGAAAGAACTGCACAACCATCAGGCACAGCTGGAGAAGGAAAAGGAGATGCTGAGACGCAATTAAATGGAGTAAGTAAAGGCAAATAAAAGAAATGGACCAAAAAGTACATGCAAGGAAAAAGATGACAGAATAACTATGGAACGTACTTTCTTCTTCTCGTGGTTTCGTTTCTGTCCAGGCTAATGCACGATCGTATCAGACGCTTTGAGAAGATGCAGGTCATCAGCAAGTCGCTAAAGGAAGACTGGAGTCGCAGTGTGAAGCACAAATACCAGGAAGAGGAAGACGAGAGGCACTTTCGGAGGTGTGCGGGTGCAGGATCACTCTAACTTTTATAGTTAGTCAAAGTTTTGGACCATCTGCACAGAAAATACAGCACTTGTTTGAACATTGATGTGATTACTGACACTGATCTTCTAAGAGTCTCTGGACCTCTAATGAATCCAAGTCCAATATTTACTCTCTTTTAGCCCTATTTTTGAGTCTTACTGCCTCCTGGGGGACATATTTACCTCTTTAGCTGCTTGATGCTCCTCTTTGTTCGACAGATAGTCACTAAATCTATGTCTGTTCTGTCCAGTCTTTTATGTCATTTTCACTAAATATACAAATATATTAAAGTTGATGTCTGATGCATGATACACATATGAGAAAGAAAGTGCACCTTCTTTCAATTCTAAGGTTTTATGTATCAGCACATAATACATTTGGTCCTGCAGGTTATGAAATTATTTCAGTATATTCAGATAAACAGCACTCCCTGCTCCCCTGCCATTGATTTAAATAAATAATATTTATGCTGGTGGCCAAATTATTACATAAAACAGTTATTAGGCAATCAGATTTTTGGAAATGTTAGAGCTCAAAAACTGCAGGAAGGTGTTCGTATCTGAAGGATGGTTAAAATCTGAAAGCATTCCTCAGTCTATCTGTATACATGGCATGACTAAGATAGCCTAGTATCCAGACATGCTGGGTCATTGTCATAGCAAGTTCAATAAATTAAGCTTCTTCAAGATTAGGCAATCCGTCAAAGTAACAAATGATGGAAAAGATTAATCACTTTGTGAATCTTCAGAATTTATGAAGTGGAGTCAGACATTATAGCACGAATCGCGTAAAAGTTAGATTTTTCAAACTATTTATTTTGATTTATATAATATTTGCTAAAAGTGCATTAAACTGTATCACTACTTCCGTTCTTTATTAATTCAATTTCATCCTAATTGAAAATGAAAGATATTTTCAAAACGAAACATAAAAAGAGGACGTTTGGCAACCATCACTAAGACTGGTGTCAATAGAAAATTGTACTTAGTAGTCAGTATAATCTTTTAATAATATAAGTTTGCATATGATAGAATACTGCATGATGACCTCTTTATAACTCAGACTGTTTTTGATTCACTGTGACCCGTTATCATGCAGGGAAGGAGCAGTACCTGCTAGATAAGAGCTTAATAAGCAGTTTCACTTTGTACCAGGTAGAGGAGCCTCTCCTGGCACACGCGCACACACGCGCGCACACACACACACACATATATCCGCACATGCTCACGCATCAACATTCCATTGAACAAACGTATTACTCTTCTTGTGTATAAATAAAGACCAGGGCAGTGGCAGAGTGCGAGTCTCGGACTGGCTGCCCTTGCATGCAAGTAAAACTGTGTGTTTCTCCTCTCTGATTCTCAGCTGAAGAAGTGTCTTAGAGTACATCTCTTGACGACTGGTAATTATATTCAAACAGTAATTAGGCAACCACGTTTTTGTAATCATCAGCGTGCACGAACCACAAGAAGGTGCTCATTGGTGAAGGCAGTCCAAATATCCGGGAGAAATAAAACATTCCTCAACGTGTCGATGCTCATGTTCGCATCTATCATATGACTTGGAACAGCCAGTTTAATAAGTCAAGACAGATTCTTAAAGATGAGGCAGTCCTGTGTAGATGATATGATGAGCTGGACTATGAGAAATTATTTGCTCAAATGATGTTTTACCAGAAATCCACACAAAAATGAAAACAATATAACTACATCACATCACGTTCATGTGTAAAACCTAGGAAGTGAAAGCGCGTACTTTATTTTTCACATGACTGTATTGAGGGGAAACTGCGCAGTTGGGTGCTACTCCTCTGTTATTTACTACAAGCACAAACTTTCACATCAGTTTTGAAAGATCTCTAAATCAAATAATCATTGCACATATATCACCTCTACAATAGAAAAAAATAGATGTCACATATTCTCATGCTTTACATTTCTTTTCACTCTTTGAGGTTTAACTGTTTCTCCTTTAATTATGTCGCACCCAGACTGGAAAACACATTCTGGAAAATGGTAGCGAATGGACACATGCACTAGTTTCTCTGATTTTTTTTGTCCTCACAGTCTCAACTTGAACATGTCCACCATTCAAAATACAACTCATAATAATTCTGTCTTCCTGTGGTTAGGTCTGCTGGTCACCTCCTGGTTGATAAGCTTGCAGAGTACAGGCGTTGTAGCCAGTGTAAGAGGAGGACCACCAACTATGGAGAGACCAACATCTGGAAAGACTCTCATTACCTGTCTGGTACACAGTTCATGATCTGAGGACATGAATGTGAATAAACAACCAAACCTCAACTTATTGTGTGATGGTCACCTAAACAAAAATTACCAGGTTATGTACAGTGGTGTGAAAAAGTGATCGCCCCCTTCCTGATTTCCTGTTTTTGTATGTTTGTCACACTTAAATGTTTCAGATCATCAAACAGATTTAAATATTAGACAAAGATAACACAAGTAAACACAAAAGGCGATTTGACTAGGCCACTCCAAAGTCTTTATTTTGTTTTTCCTAAGAAATTCAGAGATGGACTTGCTGGTGTGTTTGGGATCATTGTCCTGCTGCACAAGTGCGCTTCAGTTTGAGATTATGAGAGATGGTCTGACATTTTCCTTCTGGATGTTTTGGTAGACAGCCAGAATTCCTGCTTCCATTTGCCACAGCAAGTCTTCAGAGTCGTGAGGCAGCAGATCAACCCCAGACAACTGTTGCGCCAAGGGCGTAGATTTGGTTTTGGCATTGGTGGGGACGGATGATTCAACCACCGAACCCTACCCTGTTCCTTTTCTTTTTTTTCCTTTTTGTCATTGCTTCTTGCTTCTTGATAAAAAGAAGGAGAAATATACTTGTCTACATATGCTATTCTTTTAAACCATTTAAAATTACAGTTCATAGTTTTATATGTGAATTATATAATGTTAAATTACTATTAAATAAATGACTGACTAAGTATTTTAGACTTAGTTTACTTCAGCCATATTCCATATAAATCAGGTATCATACAAAAATAAAAATAGCTTCAAATACAGTCATGACAATAAAAGAATATGACTTTAAGGACTTAAGAACATTACTTCAGTTATAGTACACCAACATCTCTTATACATTGGCACTAAGGGAACACTGAATGACCTGGTGGTTTTTGTCCATAAAACTACTCATCTAAGATTACCACAAAATTATTATTATGTGCTTGATGTGCCTCACCTTTGGCCCTGGCTCTTCCCCTCTGACTGCACTAGGACATATTGCCACTTGATAAAATAACACATTGATTCGTGCCATATAAAAAGTGAGACTTGTCAATTCAGATTCTTTGTCAAATATACACTAATGAATCAATTTACATCAGCAGCCTAACAACTGTCATGATAATAAATACTAGTTAATCTATAGCACCAAATCATCAGTCAGTCACCTGTGACCTTGCCTCTTCACCTCTGTCCGAGCTACAACATGGCAGAGCTGCCTCTGTCACCTGATGAATAACAGTGAGACATTCCAAATACATGCAGTCACACATGTGCTTCAAATACAGTAATGAACCATCAAGTCATCATCCAATTTCACCTGTGATCTTGTATCACCATTACTCTCTGAGCTTTGTGTTGGTTCTTCTGTCACCTGACAAATAGCACATACATGACAATAAGAATAACATGGGTAGCTGCTTCAGTGTTTCTGTCAATTTGTGCAGATCTTGACTCATCAGTAATGTTTGTAGGGTGAGTGCATTTTTAAAACAATTTGTGCAAACTGCACTACAAGGTGGAATATTTGCAAAATCATGACTACCTCATGATATTTTGTCTCAAAAATCAACCCTATGAATATGTCAGTGCCATTAGGAAAAAATTATTGTGTCACCAACATTTTAACGTTAGACATATAATTTTAACAGCCTCTGTAAACTGATATCCTGGCTTGCTCGAGGCTGCCGTTTTCTCTGACACTTTCAGTCAAAATTAGAAATGCTACTTTGGGAGACTGAGATAACTAATAGTGCTGACTGTTGTGCAGTTAGTTTCCAAAACACGTTATTCATGGTTACATACAATTTTAGACTCATGTGGGCCAAAGCCTAGCATAGCCTGTAACGTTATTATGACGGACACATTTTATGAGTGAACTTGGCTTTAAGTGACTGACAGGTTTCTTTGAAAAATACTTTCTTATATCCAGGTTCTTCCTTTTTGTTGCCATCCTTCTCTCCTCCTTGCAGGTCCTCGCAGCACAGGCTTGGCGCTGCTAAAACTAAACAGAGCTCCCTGAAAGGCACAGCCAATCACATTGGCCATATTTGTCACATGAGGTAGGACTCCAGTAGCGAACGTAATTTAAATCTTTCTGCACCGTTGGGTGAATGAGACGTTGATAGATCTTTTTTTTTTCTATCGGGTTTGTTTTTCTTTACTTGAAGAGAACAAATTATTGGTGGGGACAATTCAATAATCGCTGGATATTGGTGGGGACATGTCCCTTCCGTCCATGCCAAATCTACGCCCTTGTGTTGCGCTCTATAAGTAGTTATAAAACTTAAATTTTCTGAATTGTTGGGAAAATCTCTAAAGACTATTCTTATTTAATATTGTTTTATTTTTGGACACATTTCTAGTTCATTTTTGTAGTTCACTAGCTCCAGGAGCTTAGAGTTCAGACGAGTGATGTCATCAGTAAGCGCAGAAAGAACGGGAAAAAAAACAGTGTCTGAGACATGAGAGCAATGTTTTGCTGATGATACGCTATACTGCCTGTAAACTCCAAACCTGAACTGAGGAGAATAAAGTTGCCAAAAGGAGAATGGAGTCATGTCTCTCTGAGGGTGCAACACAACCACACTGCCACCACCATATTTTATCAGATCATTCCATTTTTATCATCCATCCATCTTCTTCCGCTTATCCGGGGCTGGGTGGTGGGGGCAGCAGCCCCAGCCACCTCCTCCAGCTTGTCTGGGGAAACACCAAGGCGTTCCCACGCCAGCCGAGAGATATAATCTCTCCAGTGTGTCCTGGCTCTGCTCTGGCGCCTCCTCCCAGCATGTCCCGGGCATATTTTATCAGATCATTTCATTTTTATCACTTCATCATATTTATACGATGTTCGTTTTCTAAAATGCTGTGTTAGTTTTATGCCAGATGTAACAGGACTCCAACCTTCCTTTTCATGATCTGAAACATGTAAGAGTGACAAATACGAAAAACACTAGGAAATCAGGAAGGGGGCAAACACTTTTTTTACACCACTGTATATATGATACTTTAATGGTGTGATGTTCAGGGTGCTGTTGCTACCTATTTTTGCATGTTAGAAAACTCACCTTTAACCATAATCTCTTCATTTCTCTGATATGCCACACACGCTGACTGTACTGTACCACTATTTCTTGAATAGACACAGATACATGCAGCTACATGTCTCTCTCTTCTTTGCTGGCTGGTAGATTTTATGAAAATGGTCTGTGTTTGGGCATTAATCGTCTTATGAAGAAGGCACAAGCAGTTAGGTCCATAAGTGGACAATGACAGCATTTTATAAAATCCACCACACTGGAATTTAAATCCAAGAATCCAGGAATCAGGATGTGACAGAAGTGCAGACTTTCTGCTTTAATTTAAGGGAGTTAACAAAACTTTTGCATTAGTAGGAATTATTATTATTCCCTTATTTTTAGAGGCTCAAACATAACTCAACAACCTACCATAAATACACAAAGTAACTACAGTACAAGGACTGTTTTAATACTGGAATGTAAATCCTTTGTTTTCAGTAACTCCCTGAAGTCACTGACTGCAAATAAAAATTACCTGTTTGTACCACATTCTAAAGCTGCGGGAGAGGAGGTTCATTTTTATTCTCCCAAATTCTCTCCCTCATGTGCTTCGAAGTTGTTCCATGTAATAGACGCAAGTATCCCATAAAAAGTGCTTGTGGTAAACTTGACTGTTGCTTTTTTGTATTCTTAAAGATTTATGATCACATGGAAAGCGTTTTATACTGAGTCTATGAGCACTGGGCCTGAGTTGACGGTAGCAGCGATTCAGAATGAAAACAGCAGGAAAAGAAAAGGAAAAGAAAAAAAACGTGGGATATTTCAGGTGTTTGTTTTAAGCTTCACCTGATCCAAGACATCGCACGAAAGTTTGGATTACTCACAGACAAGATTTTACAACTCCTTAAAGGTCAAGCTGTCAACTATGATCTTTAACGACATCAGTCCCATCCTGTTTTGTTCGTGCCAGAGTGGCCGATCCTAACTGAATTTACAGCTGCTTTGTTTTGTTTTTTTTATTTGACCTTAACCGTGACTGTTATTCACTGCTGAGGGTGAGCTGCTTGTACATGTACTGAACATGTCTGGTGTTTGCATGCATGCAGCCAGTTTTTTTTAAAATGTTAGATCACTTTGAATGCAGCTGAAATGCAGCGACGCCTACCGAATTTTCCTACAATACCTTATAACCGCGGACAACTGCTCGGGGTTCCAGGCCAGTGGGGGGCCTCCAAGAGCCAACAAACTTCAAAGTGCAACAGTAAAAAGGTGCAGTTTGCCTTGACAGCAGGAGAGACCTGGCCTGCCCCACCTCACTTGTTTCACTCACTTTAAAAGTGAAAGGCATTATTTTGTACAGCTCTACTTTCAATAGCACGCAGTCTTTGCATATGGAGGTCATAATAGAAACACTTCATCAGTAAGAAACTGTTTACATTTCACATTTGGTTTGTTCATGTCAAAATATTTATAGCATAACTTCTGTTACAGCTCAAAGGCTTGAGCAGACGTTCCACATACCACAGGCTACAGCACACCACCCAAAAAACAATGATTAACATGTGTTTGTGAGTTTTTCATTAGAGCCCCAGCAAACTCTAGAATCATTAAAACACCCCACGTTTTAATAAACTGCAGCCTTCTGCACTGCACACAGACTAGACGCTGCACATATTGTAAAGTTTTTTATCACCAATTTTCCTACATAGAACAAAAACACGTGTGGATTTCTTCAAAACTTTAAGCCTTTCCCAAATTGTAATCCTGCTGTCTTTTTTGTTGTTGTTTGTTTTGGATTTTCCAGCAATGTGCTGTAAAAAATGTTGCACTGTTCATGAAAATGAATTAACAAATATATGTTCAGTGGGTCTCTTTTGGTTTGGTTCAGAAGTCCATTGTTAATAAGAGTACTTCCACTGCATTCAGAATACATAACAACACTCGTACTCATGTCCAGTCTAGAAACATAATAATCAATATTTGCTGTTTCTCAGTGCTGGTCTTTTCTCTCCGCATTCCCTGAACCCCAACTGCTTGAGGCAGATGGCCATGGAGGTTTTTCTCTTAAATTTTTTATCTTTTAAAGTTTTGTTTTGTTTTTGTTTTTTTCTAACACACGTTACTATGTAAAATTCTCAAATATGACTCATGCTGTGATTTGGTGATATGTAAGTGCAACCAAGTAGAATAACACTGACTGTAAAAAAAAAAGGAAGTAAATAAAGGAGGCGTAAAAGAGCAGATCTGAACACTGAATGTGGCGTTCGTCAGTGCAGCTCAGCAGTCAGATGAGTAATGAAGCCGTCTGTGGTGAAGTTCCTTCTACTTTGACGGAGCTATCCCACATGTGATCCTCAGCACAGGTGTGTGACTCAAAATGCACTGAAAACATTACAAAATGATGAAAAGCAAGAGGCCCCAAGTTTGTGAGGACTGTGTGGATGGAAATAGAAAATAGGAATAGCTATGGATTTTTTTCATCTGTCATTAATGTAAAAACAAATTGAAGCAAAGATAAGAGTGAGGAAAATGGAGCAAGATGATGATAAACCATTTCTTTGGTGTGGGAGGATGTGTTCTGGCAGTGGGGAGTTTTTATAGCTGATAAATGTTGCGTTGCAGAATTGTAACAACAATCTTCTGGCTGGAGTTGCAGTTTTCCGATTACCCAAAACTCCCTTGATTAGCTCGTGAAGGGTTTCTGAAAGGTTTAAAACACAGCTGTAAAAAACTGGCCACACATTCTGCATGAGAGTTTACTAAACAGCAAACTGTGCTGTATTATAGGAAAAAGACTTAAATAGTGTTTTAGGATATAGACTGTGAAAACAAAATGTCCCCAATCTATTCTCTGCCGTAAGTGTTTAACTCTCAGTGTTTGTACTAGCTGCACTCTAAGACTTTTAGTGAGTTAAGTCTGTTAAATGTGCTGGAACCACTGATGTCAACAACTATCACTCATGATTTTTCTTCAGGGTCACCTGATCCACACAGAAAAAAGGGATTGGCCAGCTCTTGGATTTACATAAGCATCTTGCGTGTATTTAACACAAGTGCCTCATGCTTTAAAGTTAAGTGTAACTATATAGTGTAGAAACTACATGATATGCAGAGAGGCTAGATTAAATTGTTCATATCATGTACGAGTGAATTAAGTCAATAATATAGCAGTGTTAAATCCCGCAACACTGCACGGGATTTCAGTCTCATGCGCTTTGGATTGTGGTTTCAGGAAGGCATCCATCTCAGTCAAGTCGAGCAGCCGCCTCGACTTTTTTTGGTATACCGAAAAAAGTAATTTGGGTGGTTGTTACATTAAAAAAGTCTACCTTGTAATTTGAACACAAAAATGTTTCTATCTTGAACCTAATTAAATCATGTAGGATCTGTAGGAACAACTTAATTTGTTCTTGTTGAGATGACATGATACAATCTAGTAAGAGTGGTTAGTTGCTGAACTCGTGAAATTCACAAGATCACATTAGATTTCAAACTGCAGGGAAATCACTGGAATTATAAGAGGCAGACAACTACACCACGTGTATGTTATCGCTATTTATTGTGGTTTAACCTGTCAAGGACAAAAACGTACAGAAAATTCTGCATCAAGCCTTGAAATCATAGCTTTCCTACTTTCATTAAGCCTGGATTGGTGGCATGGTGGCCAATGCTGTTGCTTCATAGTAAGAAGGTCCTGGGTTCAAATCCACAATCCGGCTAGTTTGCCGTGGTTTCTCTCTGGGTATTCTGGTTTCCTCCTACAGTTAAAAGTCATGCAGTTATTAGAGTTAGGTTAATTGGTGATTCTAAATTACCTGTGAATGTAAGTGCAAATGGTTGTTTGTCTCTATGTGATTGGTAAGCTGTCCAGGGTGTACCCTGCCTGTTAACCTATCATTTCAGGGTTATGCCCCAGCCCCCCTGCAACCAGGATGAAGATAGGAGGATGGTAGTTGTTGTCAATTTTTATGGTAACCGGACTCTAGACTTTGTTGAACATTATGTAATATGAAGACAACATGTAGTATTTAAGTGACCAAGTAGTACTGGGCTAAAAGTTATTGAATAGTGTTGAAATAAAATGAGAAATTTGTGAAGGATTAAAATATTCCAAGAGCTCAACTTACTTCATCTAAACATGTTTCAATCGCGTTTTATGAACACAAAATGCACATGTTTACTGAATATGAAAAAGTTGCATTGATTTAACTCAGTTGTTGAAGTTTCTGCCAAAGCAAAACATTTGTGTGCAACCAATGTCCACTATTGAATTAAGTAAATCCAACATGGCCTTTTTTCAGTGCAGTCCTAAATATATGCTTCACGTGCATCACTCTGAGACATGACATTTCTAATTTTAGAGACATTGCGCAAATGGAGGAAAAGCACTCATACATATTTGTTTAATATGTGCACTGAAGGACGTAGTCAAAAATGACTCAAGGAACACTCACAATGTTACTGGAGGACAAGGCAATGCCATCCAGTATCTGCTTAGATACCACATTTCTAGGATTTTTAGTGCCAAGTACAATAACCTGAGTTTTATCTGAATTTAGACGCAGAAAATTAGATCAGGTCTTTATGTCTTTAGACCTGGATGACCTCTAATTTTCTGGGTCAAAGTGTTTACTGGGGTTAGCAGGTGCACACTTGCTGAAGGGTTCCTGTAAGCTTGCAGCATGGGGGGAAAAAAGTAAAGCCCAATATAATCTTATTTTGAAAAACATGTTTAGAATGTTCATGAGGGCTTCTGGAGCTACAAACAAGTAAATTACTACTCCTATTATGGTGTATTATTAATGTTCAAATCATGGCTGTATATTTGTAAAACATTTAAAATGTGTTTGTTTGTTTTTTTATTTGTGTGAAATATAAGATACTGATCCACCACACAGAGGAAAACAGCATACCTTCTCAGATTACCGAAAACAGGAAGCAGGAACAGGAAATCTTTCTTTTGAAACCAGTGGAATTATTTACTCATCTGCACTGCTGACCTGGCTGACAGCATAGCAGCCTTCCCCTCATTTGATAAACAGTCATTCTCAAAGAGAAAAGAAAGCTTGTTTGTTGATTCCACAACAGTTCTTTCCATGATCCCGATTTCAACCCGGACTTGTGTGCTGGACTTGTGTGCTGGACTTTTCCATATGGAAATCGTTCATTGCCGTCTTTTGTAGAGGGCACTACCTCATAAGACATCTTTCCTCCCCTTTGTCAGAAGACAGCAGGAGAGCAAGTGACAACATACTTAATGCACTTTTCCTCCCACGTGACGATTGATGGTGGGTGGAAGGGGTTATGTGAGGCTGAGCAGTTTTGTTCTGCAAAAGCACAAAAATGCCAGCAACATAATTGGGTCAAATGTGATCACAGTGCCTGTGGAACAAATCTGTGAAATGTCTGAAATTATAGAAACACAAACCATATGAACACCCTCTACTCTCTGTTCTCCCAGCTGTTTTTCATTTCCATATTCCAAGGGATAGTAGATCAAGTGGCTAATGGACAGTCATTACAGTTTTACTGGCATGCATGTAGTAGTTGGGTTTCTGACAGCAAGTGTCCAGCTCCACTTCATATCCAGAAGTTCCCACCCTGCCTGCAAACCACATTTACCACAAGTACAATCTCCACAAAGCAAGCAAATCATGAGTGGAGGGAACTGCTGTGTCACTGAGCGACAGCCAGAGCAATAATGGATAAAATCAGTGTTTGCAGGGGGAAAACATGTACCACTACAGATTGTCTCAAGATCATTTGTGACATGTGATTTTTGTCAGCATTGTTGATGTCTGGTGTTCACAAATAGCGTTTAGCATTTTGCTCAATAAAGACTGATGCTCTGTGTTTGCTATGTGGATAAATACTCAAAAGATCTAACATTCATTTCAAATGTTATCAAGCAATTTGTCATGTTAATCTGACAGAGCTTTTATCTGTATACTCCAGAATGTGCACAATTAGTGTTGTTATTGATGAGGCTGACCCAGATATAAAGTACAGGGTGGGCAATTTATATGGATACACCGTAATAAAATGGGAATGGTAGGTGATATTAAAGTCCTGTTTGTGGCACATGTGACACATCAAACTGTTTGATGTGTCACATGGCCCTCTTCCTATTGAAAAAACAAAAGTTGTATCCAAGATGGCCGACTTCTACATGGCCACCATGGTCACCACCCATCTTGACGAGTTTGCCCCCTCACATATACTAATGTGCCACAAACAGGACTTTAATATCACCAACCATTCCCATTTTATTACAGTGTATCCATATAAATGGCCCACCCTGTATAACTCATCTAAGACTCATCTGGCCCACTCGAATGGGTAATATAAGATGATTGGAGAAGAAAACTGTAATCAGCATCAAAAGTGAGCTCTGTTATTGATTAGAATCGTTTGCAGGACATCTGAGAACCAAAACCTGGAGTCCAGAAAAACCACACCTGCTCCCTAGGCCCCTGAACAGCACGTCCTACATGTGAACATGTGAGAATGCTCACACTCAAGGGCGCACACAGTCTCCATCATCATGTGTCACGCAAACAATGAACTCACAAAGTCTCACACACACACACAGTGAGGGCATCCCATGTCGCACGCTCTGCATTGCAAGAAATGCCATTTCCTGAGAAAAATAGAATGTGCTGTTCTGCTAAAGCCTCCTCCTTTCCTGTTCCCCTCATAACAGTAACACACACCCTAATGTTTCACACTTAACCTCAGTTTTGTTGCCTAAGAGCTGCTGTGACAAAACTTGCTTCCAACCTCAGTTTCCCAAATGTATCTGCATTTCAAGCGAGAAGCCCATCTTGGCAACAAACCGGGATCAGCATGGATTTGCCAAAGCATGTGTGCATGTTGTGGTTTGTGGTACAAAGTGCCCTCAGAACTAATTTCTCAAGCTAACAGTTGTTTTACAGCATTCAACAGCTCGGGCAGAAAGCTCCATTTAGACTAATAATTTCTAATCAGAGGATGAATTAGCTGCAAGGCTTTGCAGACAGCATGTTGTGCTGCGTTTTTACTCACTGAAAGACGCACTTCAAACTCTATTAAGCGTGACCTTGCATTCTCACACATGCATAGGTTCATGTTAAATCTGCTTGTTGCTCAGAATTCAGCTGTTCCTCATGCCTGTTTATGGTCAAGCTATGCTAAGAGGGTCGCTCAAAACACAGCCAGAGGGCATGGGAACAAGAAGAGAGAGTAATTGAGTGTGCAGACACAGAAAGAGGGAGGAACAGAGGATACTTGATTTATATATGTATAAAATTAAATAAGAAGCCCCCCTTACTAACAAATTTGACACTAATTTTGTGTTCTGCCATAAGTTCAACTTAGTATTTTACACACAAAGCAGCAGCAGGCATGATATCCACAAAATTTAATCGATAGTTAAATGGATGATAGATAGATTGATAGTGTCACAAATAACTCTGTGACGTAGGCAGGATAGGACCCAAACACAGACTCAAGGAGATAAAAATAAACTCAACTTTATTACTGGTCCAGAGAAAATACAAACTAAATTGGGAAATTACTAAACATAGCAGGAGACACCGCCATGAAGGATGAGAGAGAGAGATCACGACAACAGACAGAGGAAAACAGAGGCCTTAAATACACAAGGAATCATGGGGGAACGAGAAACAGGAGGGAAACACAGCTGGGGCTAATCAGACACAACGAGACAGGAAGACAAACTGAACATAACACACCTTCAAAGTAAGACAGGAAGTGACATGCACAGTGAGAGCCAGACAAAGACATGTGAGCTTGACAATGGCACACGCAGTGGTGATGGTAAATTTGATTCTTCTTACTGAATCGAGTTTTAATGAGTCACTCACCAAAGTGAATCGGGTTTTTTGAGTCATTTGATTCACTGAGTCAGTTGACCAGAGAGTGCAAAAAATGTACATTTTCACTCAAACTTAATTTCTTTTCTCTTTTCATGTAAATCCTACTGCTAAGATGAGTGATTCTAAAAGAAAACAACTATTTTATAGAGCAAAGAAATTTCTAAAGGGAACATTTATTTTGTTTATTTTTATTTTATTGGTATTTTCCTTAAATGTGTCAAATATATATTTTCTCATCTAAATGTCCACTGAGCTGTGAGCCAGGGGGCGGTAATGCGCCTTAATATTGGTTGCCAACCAAGAAGAAGAAGAAGCTGTGAGCCAGGAGGGAGGGGGTGAGTGAGTGAGTGAGTGAGTGATTCGTCTTGATGCATTCTCAATCATCCAGGAAAGTAAATCTCCAAAAGTTGAATCTGTTCATCTGGACGTAGCGTTTTGTGGGAGAAACGTTTCGTCACTCATCCAAGTGACTTCTTCAGTCTCAGCTGACTGCAGGTTTCCCCAAACCTTATAAACCGTACATTTGCATAATGACTGAAACCAGCCCACTGAAGGAACAATGGGCTGTGAGGTCAGTTCCTTAATCATAATTATGCAAATTCCCATGACCATTGATCAACAATCACTGACCAAAACCCACTGATCAAAGAACACTGATCAATGGCCATGAGTACCATTCACAGAGAGTTGGGGAATGGCTGCAATCACAGCATTGTAAGATGACAGCTCACCCAAACAGAGAAAAACATCCTTGCTAAAGGGTTGAATTTTGCCGTCACACCGAGACAAATCCCTCTAGTGGAGCTGATCACAGCCACAGAAACAGCAATTCGTAACAACAATATTGCAGAAGTGGAAGCAGAGCAACTACGGACGAAAGTTTCGGCCTGTCTCAGCAATGCAAAGCCCCCAGCATCCAACTCCATGGAGGAGAGGAAGGCACTCATATCACTTAGTGATGACAACAACATTATCATCCTTCCGGCAGACAAGGGTAGGTGCACAGTATTGCTTAACCAGAAAGACTATCATGAGAAGATTTTGTCACTTCTCAGTGATGAAAATACTTATGAGCCCCTGAAACGAGACCCAGGAAGTGGCTACAGGAAGAGGGTCATAGACTGTCTGAAGCAGTTAGAACAAGACAAGGCTATCGACCGGACCTCATACCACAGGCTGTACCCAGGGGAGTCTACACCAAGTCTGTATGGTTTACCGAAAATACATAAGCTGGGTGCACCTTTAAGACCTATTGTCTGCATGATCAACTCAGTCACCTATAACATCTCCAAGTTTCTGGCTTCGATCCTCAACCCACTGGTGGGCAGCTCTGAACACCACATCCAGAACACCCTGGATTTTGTTGAGAAGGTAAGAGATGTCATTATGGAGGCAGATGAAACCATGGTCTCGTACAACGTTACATCTCTCTTCACTTGCATCCCAGTCACGGAAGCGTTGGAGGTAGTCCGTAAGAGATTACAGGATGACACCAAACCTCAGCAACAGGACCACTCTCAGCATCGACCAAGTGTGTTTGCTTTTGGAACTGTGTCTTCATTCCACCTACTTCACATACAAGGGTCAGTTCTACAGGCAGAAACATGGGTGTGCCATGGGCTCCCCAGTTTCACCCATCGTGGCCAATTTGTACATGGAAGAAGTGGAAAAGAGGGCGTTGCTATCCTACCCTGGAACACCACCAAGCCATTGGTTCAGATATGTGGATGACACCTGGGTGAAAATCAAATGTCAGGACGTACTACATTGGACCAACACATCAAATTCACCAGGGAGGATATGAAAAGTGGCAGGTTAGCCTTCTTAGACTGTGAGATTTCCATCAGTAATGGGGGACATCTAAAAGCTGACGTGTACCGTAAACCCACGATACGGATCAGTATCTAAGGTTTGACTCTCATCATCCACTGGAGCACAAACTGGGTGTCATCAGGACGCTACAACACAGAGCGAACACCATCCCCACTGACACAGCGGCTAGGGAGGCAGAAGAACAGCACATCAAGAAGGCCCTGAGTAATGTGGTTATCCCAGCTGGACTTTTGTCAAAGCTGGAAGGCACCTAAAGAAAGCTCCAGCCGATCCAGGAGAGAAGGACAACCGCTGCCCAGGCGAAAACCTGTAGTGATCCCATATGTGTCAGGAGTATCGGAACAGTTGAGACGCATTTTTCTAAACACCGGGTCTCTGTGGCTTTTAAACCCCAAAATATGCTGCGCCAAAAACTGGTCCACCCTAAGGATCGGGTCCCCGACACAAACAGAGTAACATAGTGTACGCTGTTAAGTGCCAGGAGGATTGCCAGGATTTATACATCGGGGAAACCAAACAACCTCTAGCGAAGCGGATGGCACAACACAGAAGAGCTACCTCATCAGGGCAGGACTCTGCAGTTTATTTACACCTACAGGCCACCTCACAGCCCATTGTTCCTTCAGTGGGCTGGTTTCAGTCATTATGCAAATGTACTGTTTATAAGGTTTGGGGAAACCTGCAGTCAGCTGAGACTGAAGAAGTCACTTGGATGAGTGACGAAACGTTTCTCCCACAAAACGCTACGTCCAGATGAACAGATTCAACTTTTGGAGAGTGAGTGATTCGTTCGCTCAGTAGCGGTTTTAGATACAGGCGACACGGGCGGTTGCCCGGGGCGGCATCGTGGTGGGGGGGCGGCATCACGGGCATCGGCAAAAAAAAAAAATTGCTTGTACTCATGCTGCCCCGACATCATGCCAGTGCATATTGGGAATGTCATAGGCACCGATCGGTTTTCTACCGCCCATTTGCTGGGAGTAAGGGCGCCCTCCGCTTATGCAGGTGCGCCTGCTGCTTGCGGCACAGGGAGGAGAGGGCGGGCGGCGGGGATTCTCTGGCTGGCTGGAGCAGCATCTAATAACCAACTCGCAAAATAAGACAAAATAAAACAAACCAACAAACATGAAAACACCAGACATCATGATACAGACTTATAATTTGCAATCCGATGTTTTTCAAAATTCTATACGCGGAAAGTGAGCGCGAGAGCCCTCGGTGCGCCTGCTCGCTGCTGAAGTCAAAGTAAACTTTATTGTCATCTCCGCTACATACAGTCCAGCATATAGAGAGACGAGACGACAAGGCTCCAGTTACAGCAGTGCAAGGAAACAAACAATAAATATTTAAGAGTAAAAAACTAAATATACACTTTAGGACTCGGGGTAAAGGGATCAATAACAATTTAAAATGTATATTTTATATTTTGTTGATTTAAAGTCTCACACACAACCCGTTTTTAAAGTTTAAAAAAAAGAGAAAAGAAGAGGAGTGTAGCGACTTCCACAGTCGCTAGAGGCCGGGGACTGAGCCTGCCTATTTGCCTGACGCGCTGTCAACTTTACGCAATAATGCGAAAGGTGGAATTGCTTGCTTGTTTATTAAAGTGCTTGAAAAGTTTACAAAGCAATGTGATCGGCTCGCGATTCAAACTCTTAAAACGTCACAGGCTCTAATGCAACAAGGGAAACTCACAAAGCGGTCAACAAAACTACAGCTACCCAGCCCTGCTCTGACAAAATCAAACCAGTGAATGACAGACTGACAACGCCCTCTTAACGTCACCGCTACCACCCACGTGACTCCCGTTACACATCACCATAGCAACCAAACAAATGAAAACCCAGTGATTATTAAAATTCAATACATTTAATTATGGCTCCTACATGGAGAAAGATACAGGTAAGCAGATGCGTCATTGGATAATGGCAGGTCATGTATCCTAAAACTTTCAGAATACTTTCTTAATTATGTGGGTTACAGTTCCTCCAAGAAGAAATGGTAAAAATAGTAACAGTAACAGACTAAACTCCAAACAATATATACAATAATATAATATTAATTAGTCAGTGTCAATTGTTGATTTGTCCTGTTCTCATTGTACGAATTATGATGTCTGTTTAGTAGCCGTTTGCATACGTGTGTGTGTGCGTGTATGTGTGTGTGTGTGTGGGGGGGGCGCGCCAGAGGGGGTGTTCGCCCAGGGCGCCAAACAGGCTAGGACCGCCACTGCGTTCGCTCTATGATTCAGCACAGGAGGGAGGGGGTGAATGAGTGAGTGAGTGAGTGATTCGTTCGCTCTACGATTCAGCACAGGAAAGGAGGGGGTGAGTAGCTCAAATGTGCTGTTAGCATGTTAGCAGAGCGATGCTACTGTGAACCGAGGAGCTATTGTCTTGATGTGAGCTTCTACTCAGGGTTTTTTCTTCCAGTTCAGAGCAGAAATGTTTTTGTTAAGATACTGGATGTTGTGTTTTTCTCCACAATTTTAATTATAAGCTAGATATATTGCTGCTAACAGCAACAGGGATGAATCAGTGAGTCAGTTGGGCTTGTGAATCATGATTCATGAGTCAGTAAAGTGATTCTCGAGTATTGAACGATTCGTTCATGATTCGCGCATCACTAACACGCAGGCATGAAAGCATATGACAGACTGGGGAGATGAGATGGAACACAAGGAGAGAAACACGGGAACAGGTAAGGGAGACAAAACAGAGACAACGCTAAGAGGATAAGGGAGAGCGAGAGAGAACATGAGAGAGCAGGAGAGAGAGGCATAACAGGCTGGGGAAACATGGGCAAACATGACATACAGGGGAGGCATGGAATAAACGCGAGGAGAGGAACATTCCTAAATGGGGAAAACCCCACGCACTTTAAACAGAGACACACAGAGAGGGACACAGAGGACAAAGACACAATGGGAGCCTAACATAGAAACTATCATAGAATAAACTCAGGACTAGTAAATGAACCTTAAATTATAAACCATAATACAAATTGACATAAAAAATACCAGAAACTCAGAATGCTGGGTAAAAATAACCCATAACCATGACAAATACATTACTTTGATAAATGCAAGCACATTTACACCTTGTGTTTAGTTTAAGTGACCTGGCACATCGCTGAGCACATGAAGACAAAATGATTATCAACCCATCATAAAAGACCCTTTAAGTGAAGAAACTGGGTAGTCCACTAAAAAATGTGATTCTTTTCTACTGGGATGACTGGTTGCAATGTGACAGAATTTTCCAGTAGCTATTCCTCACATAGCTACTGGAAAAAAGGGACTCTGTAATATTAGATCTGAGAAATGATGTTCCTAAGCCCTCCTTCTTGCATACACAAACACTTCATGGTACTGCATGCGGGTACTGCATGCCATCACCTGTTAATCTGCTGCAGTTCGTGTCCTCATGTCTCTCTGCACTTGCTCTGTATTCTTTAATAACTGGGCGTCTCCTGACATTTAGATCTAAAGGCTCCCAGTGAGCTGCAGTAACAGGCCGTGTCTGACACAATAAGCCTTAATGCATCACTTTGGCAGAAAAGACCGTGAGGAGCCTTCAGAGAATTCAGTGTAATTCTCTTTGTGTGGTTGTTTTAAATTAATGTGTGCCTCATTATCTAAGACATAGAGATATAGTACTGGAAGAGTACTTATCCCTCCTCCATTATACCGCAAGAGGGAGCATCTCCTAAAATGAGCAGCTGTAGTGGGAGTAAACCTGCCAGGCCACTCACTCTAGCAGTGTGCCTACCAAAAGCCTAGAGACTGTATACAAATGTGTAACGGTTACTATGTCTATATATTTGCAGGTAAGCAGATACAAAATAGTTAATAAGTCCACAGGTTTGCAGGGAATGTGGGAAAGTTGGCTGTTAAACCCTTTGTGTATGTTTATTATGTATTTATCGGTTAGCTGTGTAGATTAGCCTTGAAGCTAGCAATTAGCAGCTAGAGCTAATTGACTAGGCTGCTGCAGACCTCATGAGTCTGTATTTATATACGTACCTGTCTGTAGTTACTGTGAATTAAGACTGAGAATCACAGTATCTTTATGTTGATGTTCATTTCATTTATGCTACTGTAAGGAGTATTGGTTGTTTTGCATTGGAAAGAGGCCAGGCCGCTCACCATAATGCAGTGAGCCTAGCAAAGGCCTAGAGACTGTGTAC
This sequence comes from Oreochromis aureus, assembly GCF_013358895.1. NCBI lineage: Eukaryota > Metazoa > Chordata > Actinopteri > Cichliformes > Cichlidae > Oreochromis > Oreochromis aureus. The sequence goes on along the minus strand of NC_052942.1, from coordinate 15,598,382 downwards.
AAACATGTAACAATGTGCTATATATTTGCAGTATATACAGTAAAAGTGGACTCACAGAAAATTAAAACAAAAACTACAGAATTTGAACAACTAACTAAAATAAAATAAAATAGAAGAAACAGTTGTAGTTGCCTCCACCAAGGAGGTTATGTTTTTGGTAGTATTTGCATGCATGTGTGCCATTCTGTTCTAAATAGCACTAAAAGTTTTGGCTAGATTGTGATAATGTCATGCTCTGTTTGCCTCTCCCCCTCCTTAGTAACAATCAGGAAATGATACTGGTACATGGGGATTTTAAATATCACATTATTTTGCATCCAAATATCACCTGTGATCTAACTTTTACATTTCACATCTGCCTTTCTTTCAAGTTGACCCCAAAATGTGTTATTTTTCACTACACTACAAACTTAAAGTACTTAATCTAATGCTAGCAAGCCCTGACTAGCTCCCTTTCTAATTTTTCTGCCTTTTTCTATTTTGTTCACAGAATTATTCTTTAGAACTTTCAAGTACATGGTTTTGTGTGATGAAGGAGTACACTAGCAGTTTACAATAATGACAGTGGATGAAGTAAGACACTTATTGTAATAAGCTGCAACAGCTTCCTCCACTGTGAACTCATTGGCCTCCTATCATATCAGACATTGTTTCACTGCCAGCTCAGAAATGAAACAGACTGAGTAAGATTCACTTTACTGTGAAATTTCACTCTGTGTGTCCAGTGTTACAACACTTGAACCGCAGCTTGATAGATTACAGTGAAAAACAAGAGAACTGCAATCACTTTCATAAATACTACAGGAAGGGATCCCAGGAGGAGCTGCTGGAGTTGGCGTGAATTCTACTGAGAGACAAATTGCAACACGTCCATTCATCTTAATCAAAAACGTCTTGTTCAGATCCTCTTTTTTTAAACTGGATTAGTTTTACAAGCTGTGTCTACAAATCTGTGTGTAGAAAAACCAAAATACAGAACGATAAAGTTATTTTTTTAACAGAATGAAGATGTCAAAATACAGATGACATGACAGGTAACGATCGCGTGAATAAGTAAAGTTAGGACCATAAAATAACGCGGCAGTCACCCATTTCCTATGAACTCTGGGAAAATTACATTTTGTTCGTTCTGACTCATTTTGATATGCGGAAATATTTCACAGCTATCGCACACAATAGACGGAATAAAATGGGCCGGATGGAGCGAACAGGCTGTAGGAACTAAAAGAGTAACACTGGAACAATATTCCCATTGTCATAAAAACAAGGAAAACCCCTTTGTTGGCAGAATGACGCAGAGGACTCCCTCCTGCTGTGAGTGCACCTCTTCCCACACGGAAGCTCTCATTAACCCAAAATGCACCACTCTTCCTGCTGGTTGGTAATTGTGACTGGGATAAAAGCTCACTGTGGAAACTCTTCTTATTTTTGTGGAGACAAATGAGCGAGGTTTAATGATGACTGCAGAAACAAAGACTCAAGTGCAGTGAGGTAACTGACCTGTTCCTCTAACAAATTCTTTAAAAAGCTGCAGTAAAAAAAAGAAAATCTGTAAAAACAGACAATGTGCCTACTCGTAATGCACAGGAACATAACAGGAAGCTTTCTGCTGGACAAAATGGAGTGTACTGATTGGTATAGCAGGTCCCTGCAACACTGTAGAAAACAGCTGTCCGTAAAAACGCCCTTAATCTGTATGCTTTAGCACATTACGCTACATGAAGGCTCCCTGCAGACCTTACTTTGAAAAAAACAACAGCAATTGTCTTCTGGAAGCAGTACAATACTTCCCATGCACTGTCACAGCAAACACATCATCAGATTGACGTTATCTGTGTTGCTTTACATAACAGCAACCAGCTAAAAGCAGCTTCTGCTGTTTACCAAGTACAAAGCATGAAATGTAAGAATTTAAGCTCATCATGGACGACACTTATATAACCGTTTCTACTCTTAAGGACCAATCAGACACTTCATGTAGCATGCATCCAGTATTTTTTTTTCCTGGGTTTTTTGTTGTTGTTGTTTTTGTTTTTTGCTGCTCTTTAAGTGGTTTATTTACAATAAAAACATTTACAAACAATAAATAAATAAATAACAAAGCAGTAATGTCAAATGATGCTTATTACAACTCAACAAACCCTGTAAGAGAAGGCTTTCTTTCCACACTCTTGTAAGAGGCTGTAGAGTGTTTGTGGGAGTGGTGGTAGTTTTCCAGCCCTCGGGCCCCATATTGTTCTGGGGCCTTTCGCACTAAACTTGAACGCCTGCTTTTGGGTCACTCCAGGGAAACTCACTCAGTGACTCAGTGATGACCTCAGACCCTCAGAATCAGTTATTTTTTATACATTAGCTTAACATGTTTATAACTTCACCATCGTGAGTTCCAAGTTAAAGGCCCTAAAAGTACAGTTAATACATTTAACTCGCACTCCAAGTGTCATTAAAGCCACTTTTTTTCTGTAACAGCTTTTGAGCATCAGTGTTTTAAGGTGTGCTAGGTTTTAATGGCAAAGTTTCTCCAGTTTACCTGTATTTTTATACCAGGATCATAACCTTGCAAGTGGAGAAACTAGATTAGTGTTTAGTCAAAAATGCTTGGAAAGAAAAGCGTCTGGACTTGTTGAAGTTGCTTGAGATTAGTGTTTACGTGCTTTATATAATAGTTTGGACGCGTCACATCAATTAACAACTTTAGGCACTGAATATGTTTTTTTAAAATCTGAGCATGCAGAAGGGGCCTGAATCACAGAGGGTCTCAGGATAAATCAGTTTGCAATTTGTTGCTTCATTGCTTGTTCAGCTTGTGGCAATTTTCTTTTGGCAAAAATGTAAACTTTTAAGGGATCTGTTTGTTGATTTTGGCCCATGTTCTTGGTTAACTAGCAATGATTCATAGCATAAAGCTAAAATATTGCACTCCTTCTTCAAATATACTAAAGCTGTTGTAAAAAGTAATAATAATCTGCTCATTCTGAGGAGGTCAGATGGGAGCTCTTCTCAGATTTGATTGATTTCATAAAGAATGAGGCTACAGGGAGAAGAAAATCCAACTAATAATTTGCACCAGAGTTTAAAAACTCCGTCATTTGCTTATAAAAAAATCACCTGTGAGATTTTCAACAAAAGATTTGCACCCAGAGAACTGCCGCCTACTGAGAGGCAGCAGTTGAATTACACCACCTTGGTTGAGGTACTAACCTTAAAGCACTCAGCTGTAAGGCCTTTTAGAGCTGGTAATATGACAGCTGACTGCCTTTCTTCTAACTTCTGTTTTTTGGGGGAAAACAAAGGTCGAGAGAAAGTAGCAATAATTTTCAATTCAGTTTTATTTATATAGCGACAAATGACAGCGACAGTCACATCAAGGTAAAGCAAGCATTCAGGGTCACCTGATCCAGCTCTAACTGTATGCTTTGCGTCAAGTCTAAAAGCCCACTTAAACATGAACACATCCTTGTACACAGTTTACCAGAAGAGCAGAAGAGTTTACAGGTCAAGGATCTGGAACTGACTGAGAAGTCACTAACCACATCATCAGCATTCCTAAGCCTCCCACATGGAAGCACAGAGAGGACAACTGGGTCTGGAGCAGAGAAATCGAGATTATTTCATCATCAAAAGTGCAAAAGGAGCCGATCGCAATCTCCTGAATGTTTTCTATGGCCAGTAGTGACTTTACTGGGAGGCTGACTGAAATAATAACTTGTGTTGTGTGCTCACACTATGTCTCATGTCTGGAGGAGTTTACCCTCTGACCTTCAGCACTCATTTAATCAGAAATAAAGAGTAGTGACCTGAGAGAAAAGAGGTTTTAGAATAACAGGAAAGCTGACACTGAAAATGTTATTGTTCTGATGGTATTTGGGTTATCTGAGTCACACTGTAAAAGGTTTATGCGACTTACATGAACGGTTCCTGCAGCTCTGCAGGGATTAACAGCACCTCCTGCACAGCAAATCCTCATTTTGCAATGTACCTCATACTCTACCACTTGTTGCTCTCTAAAAAAGTCCACTTGCTCACACATGTGCAGATTTAGGTGCTCTGAGAATGAGATAATTTCTGGTTAAAAGCCCTGGAAGGTCCTTTGAGTTTAAAGAAGGATTCGATTCACAGGCATTCCTGATATCCGGGGGTCCATGTGGTTTACATGCTGCCACTTTTCCTCAGTAAGGGATTTGTCTCTCAGGGATGGGTGGGTACTCAGTGTGACTCAGCTTGGAAGCTACCAAAAACAAAAAATGGTGTATATATAACAGTGTCTGAGTCACAGCACTCTTTAGCAAACTGTACATCTTAAATTATAAGAGCATGTAGCTGGAATTCTCTGACAGCACACGTGGATGGTATGATAATAAAGATTTTGCAATCAAAAAGTTGTGTTTGTAATTACTGTCTTAATGCCTGGGGGACAGCTCTCTGCATCATTGAACATATAAATATCTTAAGGGTTAGAAGATCTGATCACCACTAAAGAATAAAGAGCCAACAAAAAATATATACATTTTAAAGCATTGAACAGTCACATTAAGGTTTGCCAGTTGTCCACTTGCTATTAGGAAGTGGAAGTGGAAGGAGTGTCAGTGGCCTGACGTTCCAGCATCTCAGCAGTGTACTCACTTCCATCTGGACCTCTACTCCACCACAGAATGGGGTACTATATGTGGTGCACCACTGCACTCATCCATCCAACCATTTTTTTTAACTGCTTTTCAAAATGAAGCCTATGCATAAGTTCAGTGAGGAAGATCTGTAGTCGCACATCTGTTTGTTTCCCAGGTGCTAATCTAAGTTTTACATCATTTCCACTTTCCCATGCTGTCAAGTTGATTGTGACATCACTGGTCTAGTCCAATCATCTATCTGCTAGCCTTCTGAGGCTCCATTCAATCCTCCATCTTCATCTCCACCACCAGCATCTAGACTCCGGTTTGGTCCTGCTCTAATCCCTGTCACCACTGGGTCCTCTTTTCCTGTGCTGGGCCATCCGAGTCTAACTGCCAGAGTTTTAGAGTTTTGGTTCCTGTATTGACTTCTTGTTTGCTCTCGTAATTAGTTTTAGTTCCTATAATATTGCGTTTTCAGTTCCTGCTGTGGTGGTAATCTATATCTTCTCTTGCTTCTAGTGATTTTGTAGTTACTTCTTCAGTCTTGTGTCAGTGATAGTGATGTGTCATTTACGAATGAGCCAGCTCTAGCAGCAGTGTAGCAGCTCGACTCTCCCCAAGAGCAGACTCCTCTGGGGGAGAGTCGAATCTTCAACCGCTCTTGTTCTGCCCTGCCGAAAATTTCTGCTGCATTCCAGATACCTCGGAACTCGGAAGTGACGTCACTACAGAGTTAGCATGTTCCAGAAAAAGTGAGGAAAAATGGGATTTGTTTTGGTCCTTAGAATGGCAAAGCCATCAGGTATCACTAGTATTACAGCATAATACTTTTTTTTGTGCTTAAAAGACACATTTGTGGATAGAGCCTGATCAGTGCTCCATGTATGGTTTATTTAGTGAATCAAAAATACAACAGTGGCAGTGCAGAAAAAAATTACTTTTTATTATTGTTTACATTTAGTGCCACCATCTTCAAATGCTAACTTGGGATATAATGGTCTGCTCCGATTTTTGGAGTGGGAAATCCAAGTTAAGAGGGCGTCCACCAAAGATTTTCAATTAGGACCTCAGGATTTTGACATCTGGCTTTTGGTAAGCAAAGGAGGTGCCTTATTTTAAGGGTCACAACATTCATCCAATTATATGCACGATGCACAGACAGACTAGGATCCATACCATGGATCCGAGTGAAAGAAGGAGGGGGCAGAATATCCAAAGACAGCTTGACAGGTCAGGTACACAGAACAATAGAGAGATGGGGATTTCCATTTAAATGGAAGTACGTTGACAAAATGAAGACTTCACTGCCTGCTATTCCTGTCAGCTGAGAACAGGAAACTAAGGCTACAATTTACAGATCAGATCAGATTTTGACAACAGAAGATCATAAAATTTTTGCCCGGTCTGATGAGTCTCAGTATTTCAGAATTTGGTCAGAATTTGGTGTAAACAATATAAATCAGTCATGACCACAGCCTACACATTTTCTGATGGCTGTTTCCAGCAGGATAACATCCAATAGAGCACCTGTGGGATGTGGTGGAACAGGAGATTTGCATTAGGCTCCATTTTACCTTAAAGATCTCAAAGTACCATATCAACCAAGCAGAGCACTTTGCTCTCAGGCTGCTGGCTTGCTTGTGGTTTGGGAGACAGACATGCTCTCTGGTTTTAATATTAGGCTTAAAACTTTCCTTTATGATAAAACTTAGAGTTAGGGCTGAATCAGGAGACCATGAATCCTCCCTTAGTTGTGCTGCAATAAGCCTAGGCTGCTGTAGGCTTTCCATAATGAAGTGTTTCTTGTTTACTCACCTTTTTCACTCAGTGAATCCAGGTTGTATTTGACTGAACCTTGATTAACACTGACAGGTATATGACTGAGTCACGATGAATAGTCTTTTCATATGAGTTATTCTAAACGCATCTGTAACCTCTCACCAAAGCTCCTCAGGTGTCCTCCCCTCAAACTGCATCCTTCATGATTTAGTTGGAATCAAGTTTCAAAGTATATCAAACATCTTCTTCATCACATGAAACATGACTGGTATGAAATAATCCACTTGAAAATGAACTAGTCCAAAGCGGGAACCTATCACAACAAAATCCAACTTTTGCATCTGTCCCATACTTTCACATTTATATTACCTAGAAAGCTTACAGAGATTTTACAGATAGCAAGATGACAAGGCTGGAAAGGAGAAAGAGCATGAAACCTCAGCAAAGAAGGCAGATCAAAGCGATCTCAGGAGAGGGCAATATATTTAGAAAAATAAAACATTGAGCGGCTCTCGTGATTCCTTCGGCGTCTGTGCTGTCAGATGACGAGCGATTAAACTGCACCCATGACCAGCATTCCTGTTTCTGAAGGGTAAATACCACCGATCTTTTGCATTATGTGGACATAATGGATGTTTTGATCAAATTACCCTGTGATCTGATTACAAGCACTGGCCTTGTGAGTGAAAATGACTTCAGTGGAGAGGAGAATTCAAGATAGTCTTTACCTACCGCATGAACCAAATTAACTTTGCAAGGACATCAAATCATATCAAACCCAAAACCGAAGAACCAGAAACAGAAAACCACAACTCCTGAATGATGTCATACATGATTTGACATACCTCTCACAAGGATATGAGTCATTTTCCTATAAGCTAGAATATCACATGCCCTGCCAGATAACTGTGCTCACCCATAGTAACGGTGCAAAACTGAATGTGTCCCTTTAAAAAAAACAAAGCTGTTATTGGAAAAAAAAGAATCCCTTGCGTCACATTTGTGGCACGTCACATTTGTGGCACGTCACATTTCCCAGTTTGTTCTCCTTATTCTGTTTAGCTTATAGGCTGAAAGCATTATGGGGTGAGCCACACTCAAAATCCTATGGAGGATGATCACTGCCCTCTATGGTCAAATCTCAAGAAACAACGAGTTTGCTGTGTTCAGAAATGTGGTCTGTTGCTTTGAATGTGGAAACAGGGCATGAGCCACTCCCATAAAATCTCAAATTTTGCATTCTTAAAGTCTGACTTTCAAATTTTATTATATGTATTATTTACAACAAAGTAACTCAAAGAGAATTTTTTTAAAGCTCATCAAACAAAGGTAGAAATGACAGTTTTCACATTATTTAAAGGAGTACTGCACTGCACTGCATACTGTGCTGTAGAGAAGTCAGCTGAAAAGCATGCTATCTGTAGAGAGACCCTTGAGAGAACAAGAGAGAAAGAAGACTCATCCTGTTTGTAGTAATACACAGCTGTACTTCAGAACTGCGCAGTGTTAAGGTGTGGTTACAGGTATAAATAGGAGAGGCAGTAAGCACTGATTTTCAGCCTGGTGTTAAGAAACTCTTTAAAAAGTTTAGTGTGAAAATAAAGGTTTACATTTTGACTGCTAACAGCTATTTGGAAGCACAGCTTTGATGGGAGGATACCTGAGAGGGATGCCACAAAGGAAGCCAGGCTTTCTCTGTGTTAGTTGCCTCTATGAAACTGAAAACACCAGTCAGTCTTAACAGGTATGACATCGGTGTGACGCCCGGCTCTGCTTTAGGTTCTGTGCTCACATAAAAAGTTGTCTATGTAGATCATCAGTCATCCAGGTCATGGTAGTCTAAGAAAGAATGCCACTGGACTTCTGTAAGTTTCATAAAGACTCATCCATGAGGCTTTTTCAGTTCTAAACTAAAGAAGCCTCATGGCTGAGACGGAGAACTTCACTAAACCTAAAGAAGTCCAGCTATGATTCATGACTCTTGCACAAAGTGATGCCATTATGAGACAATCAGTCACAGACATTATCTGATGATGATGATACAAAGTTGACAAAAACCTATAAGTGAACGCAGTAAAATGCAACATGACTGCAAATTAGATGATTTTAATGCTGTTGGAATTTAATGTACAGAGCACTAAAAGAAACCTTTTTTTAAATAAGTTAATTGTTTTATTGCTGTGCTGCTGTTTATTTCTAAGGTGAACTGGAGACATTTAAATACAAACTGCTACTATGTGCCACAGCCTGATAAAAGAGATGTGGAAATCACTTGAGCTTGTAATGATGAATTTGATTGATTAAACAGCTATTGGTGTGTGCTCTGTGTTCTAGTAGCTGTAGTTCCAGCAGTGTATAAGAAAACAACATTCACATAGAAAATGTATCCCCTAACAGAGACTCTATGTGCATTACACTTAAAACATGCTTTAATAAAAAAAAACTGTGAAATCTTTCCATTTCCAGATGATTATAAATGAAACCTGTCATTATAACTGGCTCCTGACCAGAGGGGTGCGCTGTGAAGTGAGATTGATGGGTTAGCAAGCTTAAAGTCAGAGTTTTCTGTGTCATGCAAATGGCTTTTTCTTACCTGGTTAAATCATTGTGGTAATGATAACCTGTGTTCAGTATAAGTTACTGACATAAGAACCTGCTTCTGGTCAGGATCAAATTATTTTCTTGGTTTTAGTTTAAAATCATGTGGAAGCACCACACTGATTATTTCATTCACAGCATGCTTAAAGTGCAATACAGTGGTCCCTCGTTTATGGTGGGAGTTATGTTCTAAAACTAACCTGCGATAGGTGAAATCCGCAAAGTAGCCAGCTTTATTTGGTACAATTATTATAGATGTTTTAAGGCTGTAAAACCCTTCACTGCACACTTTATCTTTTCTCAGACAGGCATGAACATTTTCACACTTTTCTCTCGTGTTTAAATACTTTGAAAGTTATACCTTCATAGAAGAATAAGACCAGTATTATAGAATGAAACCAAAGATCAAACCCTGTTTTCAGGTCCAGAACATGGGAATATAGCAGCAGCGAGAGAATTCAACATTAATGAATCAATGGTACGGAAGTGGAGGAAGCAAGAAGAATGAGTTGAATAAAGTTTGACTTATCCTACTGCTTTGTTTCGCTTAATGCAGCTTATGATCCAAAAAATACGGTAACGTCTAACTTCCTTTAGCATGTCCAGAAGAAGTTTTTGTGCGATGGTTAGCATCTTCCTCTGCCTTTTGGGTGCTACCGCAGGTGCCCTTGACGGTGCAAAACGTTTGGTCGACATTGTTGTGTTTGTTGGGGAGAAAACATACAAACATACAGTACAGCACTTCAGAGTCACACTGCTAGCGATCAAAGATGTATGTAAATTTGACAAGCTGAACGCATTCTGTAGTGTACAGGAGACACGGCATGGAGGAGATTTATTGACAATGGTCTACAGCCAATCAGGACACAGAACACAATGCGCTGTAAGAAAAAAAGAGCATACAAAACTGCACAAACAAAATCCACGAAACAGCGAGGCCGTGAGAGGTGAACCGCGTTATAGTGAGGGACCACTGTAAATGAAAACTGTCATTATAACTGGCTCCTGACCAGAGGGGTGCGCTGTGAAGTGAGAGTGGTGGGTTAGCAAACTATGTCGAGCTTAAAGTCAGAGTTTTCTGTGTCATGTTCTTAGTTTTAGTTTAAAATCATGTGGAAACACCACATTTTCACTGATTATTTAATTCACAGCATGCTTAAAGTGCAATATAGATTCTATAATGGTGGAATATGTTCTAGGTTTCGTGTACAACTTGTTAAGTCATAGCTGCCGGACTAAAACAACTGAATAAACCACCGCATTGCACTGACATACTTGTTCAGTCAATCATTTTTAATCCATTCCACTTTGATCTGATCCAAAAAAAACCACACAAAATGATTTCATGTCTCCTGTTTTTTGCCACATGGAGCAAAAATGTTTCATGTTTAAATGAAGCCAGTTTAAAGTTTCAGAGCTCTGATGTGCAGCTGCATCTCAGAAATAAACATGAGCACAGAGAGTGCCCTCAACAATAAAATTAATTTGAATTAACTTAAACTACTCTGTGCCGCGTTAATGATTTTCTGCTGCACTGATGTCTTGTCTTATCTGTAAAAATGATGGATTTTTTTGCTATATTCTTTATAGTCTGATAACATCTTTGGCTGGAGTTGGTGGCGCTCATAGGGATCAATTTATGTAGAAGAAGAGTCACATGATCCATAAAATACCCATTTTCTTGTGAGCACACAGAGAGCCTGAAGCAGAGAACCTAGTTTAACAGAGAAAGATACCCTGACAGCTACACTTGAGGTTTTAGGTTTTGTTGAGCCAGCTTGTCCAAAGAAAGCCTGAGTGTGTTGAACTTCGTTTCTCATTTTACCCCTCAGGTTATGTATTCAGTATAAGTCACCACAGTGATTCAGCCAGGTAAAAAGGGAGCCACTTTCAGGATACAGAAAACTCTGACTGAAAGCTTGACAGAGCTCACTAAGCAGTTAATCTCACTTTGTAGCACATCTCTCCAGATTATTTGTAGTTTGTGCTTTGCATTCTGCACAATTATTTGTTATTCTGTTGATTGAAAGATGGGAAAGTTATGCACCAACTGATGCCAGTCAGCGTAAAAATAAAGGTTAATATCATAAAACACTGACACGATCAGTCAGTGTTAGAGTCTGAAAACAAATTACCATTTGAATCTTAGTTTATTGTGGTATTTCTTTCATTTATAGACAAAATCTGTCTGTCTGTCTGTCTGTCTGTTTGTTCCTTGTCCACAAACTCTTGCTGGATGATCAGAAGTTCAGCAACCACATTCTTAGCTATTTTATATATCATGATGTCATTGTGTTGCCTAGCAGCCACATTGCAATAGGCAAAAATGATCATTTTTTTAATTTATGCACCTATAGCACTTTATAAATTTATCCTTTTATTTTGATTTCACAACAATAACATCTCATCTATATTCACAAAAGCTGAATTATGCATACTGTACTATTACAGCATCATTGTGTTGTCTAGCAATCAACTAGCAGTAGGTTAAAATTACCCATTTTTAGCATTAAAAAAAACATCTTTTTACTATTTTCAGTGTGATTAAATCTTTTTGCCAAAGCAAAAATAGGCCAAACAATACACCCACATGGTCACTAGTTTAATATCTTATATTATATTTAATATAAGCTTTGAAGTGAGAAATAATAGCACCAGCATGTCTGTGAAGGTTCTCAGTCATCCAAGTCATCTTGGTCTAAGGAGCTTGGAAAGAAAAGCATCTGGACTTCTTTAAGTTGCTTGAAGACGTTTCACCTCTCATCCGAGAAGCTTCTTCAGTTCTAGGGTCAAATGGTGGAGAGTCCCAGATTTAAGCTCTGTAAGTAACCCCCCAGAGGGACCACTTGACCCTAGAACTGAAGAAGCTTCTCGGATGAGAGGTGAAACGTCTTCAAGCAACTTAAAGAAGTCCAGACGCTTCTCTTTCCATAGCACCAGCAGTTTTCCATTATAGTATCGCTTGATCACCATGTTGGATTAACAAGTTTAATTTTTAACCTTTTATGCTCGTCCTTACTTTCTCTCATATATATCCTGTTACAGTGGTGGATGCATCATGATTATATATGAACCACTGATAGCGATGAGCAATATTTTCAAACTGCTTTTTTTCCTATTATTGGCTCTATGTGATGTCACTGAGAGCAGATATCCTTAATTTGGTCACCTTAGGAACACAGCAGCTCCACACTCTGTACTGTGGAAAGCTTTTGCTTATGAGGGGTAACCAATCAGAAGAAAGCTGGCTTAAAGAGGGGGATACAGGAACTGGAAAGGATGAACTGGGGAGCTGCACTAAAGCTCAGTATAAAGCATATAAGACTGTGACTGGGAAACATGTAAAACTATTATTGCAATGTCCAAGAAAAGGGGATATAGGGCCCCTTTAAATTACTTACAGGCAGGATCCCATCAACCCAGCTGTCTCTACACAGTTGATTTCCCAGTGTCGACATTAAAGTGCATGAGAGCGAGTTCACTATAGTTTGCTTTCAGTATGTGGAATGTTCACCATGATTTCAGGGCCAGCAGGCTGCAACCACTTTAGGAATAAAGTTGCTCTATTGGCATTGCTTTTCAAACACAATAATTGTGGTTTTTCTGAAAGCAAAGACTCGAAACAGGAAATTAGAAGTCTTCATCAGAAAATAACTACGGGAATGCACTTGGTGTGAAACGTGGAGATCTCTATTAGCTGCAGCTGAGCGAGCCAGTGGTTATCATCTTTTATAAGAAGGAATTATAAATTATGTTTCAAATCTTCTTGCCAACAGTCACATTATCTCCCTTTTGGCTTTGCCTTGAGTTTTACATGTGTCTTAAACTCACCCCCAAGTTTTCACAGCGAATAATTTCTCAAAGAACCTCTGTGGTTATCTCATTTTGCCAAACAGCTGTTTCGTGGCCACGAGGGACGAATGAGAGAAGAGGTCCAGGAAGGGAGAGATTTTTCAAACTCGAGAGGCTCGGAGACGGGAAAATACAAAGAGGGTACAGAGCAAACAGAAAGAGACACGAGGACATGAAGGGACAGAATTCAGACGTGCGAGTCTGTCCACACTTGCTTGATTGTGTCTGCGGCCAGAAGCGAGAGGAGGACAGTGGGAGGAATAAAACAATTAATATGAACAGTACTCTGGGGAATGTTCGTTTCCTTGACAACAGCGGGCACAGCCAAACAAACGGGCCCTTTCATAACCATTCAAAACAAACAGAAACTTTATTAGCAACCTAGCATTAGTTTTTTTTTTTAAAAAAGAGGCGTCTCTTTCTGTCATCCTGGAGACTGAATTCATACATTTTGCCAAATTGAATTCAGCTCCCGTGCTCCTTATTTCAAGTCATTTAATGTGGATTTGCACAGTTTCTAAAATGTAGTCTTGCATTCATGTGAAAGTGTGAGAAACAAGCCGAGCCTAGAAAGGCTATGGAGCTGATTAGAGGTAAGTGGGAGGAGGATGAGACCCTGACCCCGCTGTTCCAGATAGTGGTCCACAGAGAGCTAGAGGGAGGGAGGGAGATGTACAACAGGGTGAGAAACCAAAATGAAAAACCTGAACCATTGATCCATACAGTGAGGGGATTCTGTGTGTCCGTAATGCATTTCCCTGGCTTGGCCTGGATCTGGTCTGGAGTGATAGCCTTTTCTGTCTTAATGAGAAGAATCCGCATCAATAGTGCACTAGGGGTCAAGTGAACGGTATGATAATGTGATTCTATGCCACAGTCACAAGATCTCAGACCATTGAAACTCCTACAGGGGAGGTTTGCACTGGTGTGTTAGACCGTGCTACCATCACCAAAGGAGGAATGCTGTTTTTAGAGTTTCAGACAGTTGGAAGATCGATGCCAACACCTACTGAAGCTGATCTAATACCACATAGTTGCCCAACAACCTTTCTAAGACCCCCTTTTGGATTTTTTCCCCCTTGAACTTGTTGCCTCGTTTGCATGTGTGTGCCTTTTCTTTGCAAATTTGTGTTGTTGGATGGGCGCGGTTATTGTTACTCAGAGAAGTTTTATGATGAGCCAGCCAGTACGCCCTGTTTCTTGGCAAAGGTGATGCGCTTTAATCAGCTGCAGGATATCTTCAACAATGGCTCAGCATTTTCTTTCCTTTCTTGCACTGAGTAAGAAGTGAACACAAACTGCAAAGCAAACATACAACTACAGTCAACAGCTGAACATATGGTAGCACGTGGTATAAGGTAAACCCTCAAAGCATAACCTGCTTTATTCTCACTTTTTAAAAACTCATTCAGACACAGTTTGCAAATCAAAGACATTCTGTATTCAATAAGCCCTAAAACTGTTGACTTGGAACATAAACTCACTGGGAAAGTGTTTATTGAGGTCATAGATCAAGTGAGCAGCATTTTTTTTTACCACAGTCTTCAATACAATTCAATACAATCAGCCTTCTTTACTTTTCATTATAAACCTCCTAATTCAGAGCAAGAGGAAGAAGATAATGAAGAAGAAAAAGAGGACGAGTGTATATGGAACATAAAAGGTGAGGTTCTGAGGTCTTTTTTTTTTTTGTTCTCATTTTTTTGCCCCTGTGGCTCCACAAACAGAAACTAACCACACTCTCATGACTAACACGAATGAGTTTTGACTGATTTTAATTACAAAGTCTATCTGTGAAGGCTCTACACAACAGGCAGGGATGGGCGGAGGTTTGCAAGCTGGTTAGAGAAGCACAAATCCCACCATTCACCCTCTAGTTATGTTCTTCTTTCTCCAAGTCTTTCTGGTGGCTGTCGCTCCAAATGAAGTCATAACATGTACTAACAGCTTGCACATTCAGCATGGGTGGTTTAAATATCAAGCAGGCTTCCAACATTTGCATCAGGAGCCGTTTCTTCCCACTAGATTCATTTCTCTGAGTCATCAATGACAATGGAAGGAAGCTTATAAACATACAGTACATGTCAGTTTTTCACGGAGAAAAAGAATAAAAAATCACAGCTGCAGGATGTGAAACGAGACTTTTATTGTGAAATAAACACCTTTCCCCGAAGCTGGCTGTTGCCAAGAGTCACGAGAGTGATCGCCGCAGTTCAACATGTCTGAGAGTTTGTTTAGGCAAAACACTGATGTATGCGTGTTACATAGTTATCTAATGAGGCTTTTGACAAGTGTTCGCGGATGTACTTGAGTTTGATACAGGAAAGAAGAGAGAAGGAATCTGGTCATGTTGTCCCAGCTAAACAATGGATGTGGGTCAGTGTTTGTGTGAGTCGGTTGAGGTATGCGCAGTATCTCAGTTTTTTTCTCTCAAACACCAACAAACATACACTCTTCAGTTTCCTCTGTCGTAATCCTCTCTGCACGTTTTCTCATGCGACTTGGTTCAGGTGTGCCAAGCTTAATGTTTTCATCTGTAGTATTTGATCCGTATTTGCACAAATATAAGTTCTACTTCTTCTACAAAGTGAATGAATTTGCTATATTTGTGCATTAAAACCAAACAATCAATGTGTTTTGACTGAAAGTGCAGACTTTCAGTTTTAATTTTAAGAGGTTTAACAAAACTTTTGCATTAAGTGTTTAAGAATTAAAGCCATTTGTATACATTTATACTTTTTCAGAGGTTCAAAATTAATGAAATAACGTAACATCATTTAAAATATAAGGATTGTTTTGATAGTTGGATGAAAGTAATTTTCAGTCAATAACTGAAGAATATAATTTCTTTGCCTTAAGAAACTCTTGGGTTGCTTTTGCACTATATTTTGGTTCATTATCCATTTTCACTGTGATCAGGTTTTCATCATGTGGCTGAATCAGAGCAGAGATTAAACAACTGCATCACACAATTCAATCTGCTGGTTGTAGCAGCGGCCACATCATCGATAAGCACTGACTCACGTCCACTGGCAGCCATGAAATTGCCTCCACATGTTTGACAGGTAATGTGATAGTTTCATCTGTGGGGAAGTTTATTTTTCTTTTCCAGAACTGTGCTGGCTCTTTTAGATGTTTTCTGGTAAACTCTAAATGGTTTTGCACATTTATATTAATAAAGGCATCTCTTGATCTTCACAATCACACCTTCCCACAGAGTGCTCTTGGCTTTGTTAGATGTTTTGAAGTTGTTTTTTTTAGCCAGGGAAATAATTCTATTATTATGCACTTCAGATGTCTTCTGCGTTTTTTCAGGCATTTTTGGTGTTGCTGAGCTGATCAGTGCATTCCTTCTTTTTAACAATGCACCAGATTGTTGATCCGGCCACTCCTAAAGTTTCTGCTCTCTTACAGATTTATTTTGGCCTCCCTCATTTGCAGTGACATCTCTTTGGATTCAAATTTAAAATGACAGTGAAAAAAACTAAATTCAGTACTTTGAATCAGCGTCTGCTTCAAAACTAAAAAAAGAAATGGTGTCTTTGTCCAACAAATTATAAACCTAAGTGTAGTCAGTTTGCCTGTGGCCAGATTTTACCGATGTGATAGAATTGCAACCATGCACATGACTTTACATTTGTATATCTGACATTACTTTGTAGGCACCAAGATAGATGTTGCAAGACAGATGGTCTCGATACCAAAAACAAAAAAAATATAAGTCAATGAGGGAAGTAGATTGCTAGATTATTTTTTAAAAAGTGTAATAAAAAAACTTGTGCGATTAAAGTTCAAACTCTTGAGGTGATCTCAACTGCACACCTGCTGAGGTAGGCAAAACTCTACAGTCACCATTTCAACAGCTTTGCACTTATCTGACAGATAGTTTTCCTCATAAGCAATTATTGATCAGAAACATTTTAATTGCTAATTCTTTGCATCTTGTTTTAAAGGGTGAAAATCCACGTTTTTCTCTTTGGGAGCACGTGCGCGTTACATATTGGTGGGTTTCTTTCCGAAAATGTCGTTATGTCACAGACAAACTCTGTCTTTTTCTCTGTTTGGTCATCGCTGCCAGAAATTCTACAGCATAAAATCGAGCTATTGATTGTATTAAATCCAGATGCAGAAGCGACGTGTGATACGAAAATATACAGCACACACACTTCTTTGGATTTGATTTTACGCGCAGCAGAAAGTTGGTAACCAGCAGCTGTGATGGGAAAAGTCACATGACCGGGTGGTTACACTCACTCCGCATCGGATGTGACTGCTTGACTCCAGACAGGCAGGCAGGAGAGCACCTCCTACTCCTCCTCCTGTAGCAGCAGGAGCGCGCAATGATTCAACGCGTCCGCTGTCGACTCCTTTTTGGATTCACGGCTCAAGCAGCTGAGGTCTGCAGTTCCTGAGTGAAGAGCTGAGGGAGACGACTGGTTTGCTTTCGCAGCAGGAGTTCTTCACCGCTTCAGCTTCCATCGAGGGCGCTGTCTGCTCTGGTTTGAGGGGTATTGCCCCTCTGTCGGTGTTCAGCCAGCAGCTCACCTGCAGAAACTCCTGACAATGTCTCGCTCCCAGGCGGAGCTCCCCCGGTAAGCCACCTCTATGGCAGGTTTCACCCAGTTCATAGGAGGGTAGGAGGGCTGGGTGTGAACCGTGAAAAATCTCCATAGGGCGAGGTTGTAAAATAAAGAAATAAACCTGTAAACTGAGAAGTAATTACCGCCGGCAATTAGAAAACCAGTGCTGAAAATCGATATTTAGCCTTCTGATTTTATGAGTTCAAAAGATAGAATTTTTTTTAAATCCAAGAGTCAGATATGGATTTTTTTCTATCACCGTCCATGACAGCAGTGTATAAAGTAGTTGATCTGACGGGAGGCAGAGAAAGGTCTGAGCGTGTTTAAAATACAATATTCAGGCTTTTATTACCCCTATTTACAACTAACAGAGCCTGTATTTAGTTATTCCACCACTCTGGCAGGCTTAAGGCCAATCCCTCTGGCCACTTTAGGAATTTTCCATCCGAGCACAGTACAGCCTGATCTTTGCCCTTGTTCGTGGTATCTGCCGCATTTTTTTAAGTGGAAGATTGTGGCTGCCAGATTTCAGTGGAGTTAAAAATTCTTCAAGCTGAAAAAAAAACCTCTCCTGGCTGTAGTGATGTAATCTGAAATGCATTCTAGATGTTGTTTTTAGTTATGTTTGCTGAGGGGTCTGAACATCCGGTCACGGTATGATGAATTTTATCTTTTCAGTGCAGCTGTTCACTCATCTCTCCTGCCTCTTCTCCGCAGGTTGACCGGCCTCCTTGTTCTCATTTTCCTTCTACCCGTTTTCCCCTTTTCCTCATCGTCATCCTCCTCCTCTCACCCTCAGTGGGTCCTCCAGCGTATCCCTGTGGTCATCCCCCAGCACACGGACGCTCGACCGGCCCCTCATTTTCTGTCTCAGGCCCGCTTGGATGTCACCTCCCCCTGTGACCCCGAATGCCACAAGAAGGCCCCTCGTCCGAGCTACTGGGACCTGCGGAGTCTCCTGGCATATGAGACTCTCCACTCTAATGGTCGGCTCACTGAGACTGCCATTGGGATCTATGGCTACAACCCCAACTCTAACACCAGCCCAGCCTACTTAACTGGGTCCTCAGGCAAGGCTGAGAGGTCACATGTCAGAAGAAAGCGCCAGATCTTTGGCCACGATGGGCGATTTAGTATTGCTGGGCAGGACTTCTTGCTTAAATATCCATTCTCAGTGGCTGTCAAACTGTCCACTGGGTGTTCTGGTACACTGGTGGGAGACCGTCATGTTCTCACAGCTGCTCATTGTGTTCACGATGGTAAAAACTATGTGAAAGGAGCTCAGAGGCTCCGGGTTGGCTTTTTAAAACCTAAGCAACGAGACACACAACAGTCTTCCTTCCACCTTCTCTCCAACTTCACCAACAGTGTCGAAGGAGATACAAGTCCCTACGCCCCACCTACCAGTGACAAAATGAAGTTCCAGTGGATCAGAGCCAAGCGCACCCACGTTCCCAAAGGCTGGATAAAAGGGAATGCTAATGACATAGGAATGGACTATGACTATGCTTTACTTGAACTCAAGAAACCCCACAAACGGCGCCACATGAAGCTGGGAGTCAGCCCCCCTGCTCAGGGACTGCCTGGTCGCCGAGTCCACTTCTCAGGATTCGATAACGACCGGCCAGGACAGCTGGTGTATCGGTTCTGTCGTGCCGGTGAGGAGACTTCAGACCTGTTGTACCAACACTGCGACGCTCAACCCGGGGCTAGCGGCTCGGGAGTCTACGCACGGATGTGGGATGGTCGGCGCCGACGCTGGGAGCGGAAGGTGATAGGTGTGTTTTCCGGGCATCAGTGGGTGGAGCGACAAGGGGCGTCCCAGGAATTTAATGTAGCGGTGAGAATCACGCCTCTGAAATATGCTCAGATCTGCTACTGGATAAAAGGAAACTTCATGGACTGTAGGGAAGGGTGAAAACAAAAACATGAGGACCACACAAGGGGTGTAAAACCACAGCCACAAATCCTTTTGGCATAACAGGAGCTACACTTTTCAACCCCACTGCCTGCAGCACTGATATGTTAACATAAATATGCCAATATCTACACGCAGACTAGACTCAGATCCAGTAATGACATTAAATTCATCAAACGGGACACTTTAATTTTTGCCTTTGCTTAGTTTTTGATCATCACTCACATTTCTAAGAGATCAAGAAAGTCTTTTTCTCCCTTTTAGAACATTTATCAGGATAACTTAAGTTTTATTTGGGCCCATTTAATCTGAAACATGGACCGATGGGGTGGAACCAGAGAAACTGTTTATCTAAACACTGCAGCATTTTAACTGAGCTAATACTAAAGATTGCACTGTTTTCTCTACTGAAATTTATATTTGTGAATGAATGTACAAGTCAGCTACCAAAGTTGCCAACTGTTTCCTTCCAAACTTTAAACCTCTCAGTGGAAACAGTAGTTATCTAGAAGCATAGCATGCTTTATTTACAGTGGGAGGCGGGGTGGAAACATTTTACAGTGGTTGGTGCTTCAGGACTTTTGCAAGTCTGCAGATTACTTGGTAAATGAAGCCGTTTGTGGAGTGTTTCTTATTGCCAAGCGCCATCTGCTGGCCACATAAGAACACTGCAGGTGTCCACATGAACATCATGGCAACCCAAGTTAGTTTAGGCCTACATAAGCACTTTTTACTTATTTGTGACGTTTCTGAAGAAACCAGAAAACTGGCAGACTTAATGAAATATATGCTTTGAAATAAGGCAACAGTGTCTTCTATTTTTTTCCCAGTCCGCTCACGAGACACATTAAAACAAACACAATGTTGGTTTGACAAGTTGTTTTTATTTCCAATTTCAAAAAAAAAAAAATTGGAATGCTGTGGGGAACCTGAACACTGTAAAAAGCCGAAATACGAGGACCAGCTCCTTTGACTTCTCCAGCACTGACATACTCAACGGGTTCAACCAGGAGTCTGAATGTGGAAACTTGGATATGTCATGTTTTTTTTTTTAAAAGTATTTGAAGTAAATGAACAACAAGCTGACCAAAATCAAGACAGTAGAACAGTAATAAATTTAGAATCTAGTCAAATCTCAATTCTTCAGCTTTTATTCAAAGCGGACTCTCCACAGAAGCAGGAGTTACAGAGTTAAATTGTGTCATTTCAGAATTACCCTGGGCAAATTAAAAGATGAGAGCCATTCACAGCTCATTTCAGCAATGGCGCTCAACTGAAGGCAACAGCACAGAGAAAGAAAAAGAAAACAAAACATACCGATTCACATCAACGGCACAATTCAGCTGCAAGACTTCGCTACATTCAAGTGTAAAGTGACCACAAAGTATAAGCACCAAAGAAAGGGGTGACGTTTGCAGACAAACTACAACACGTACAGCATGTGAATTAGAGGATCTATCAAACCTGTGCGCTCCACATGTACACTGGTTCATCTCAAAGGTAGTTTCCTCAACTATTTAACACTCAACCTGAAAGCAGATGGTAGCAATTTGAAAAAAAAATCCACTTTGTCAAACTAATGCTTAATACTGCCTGAAGTACGCACTGGCTGCAGACTGACGCTGGTGATGGAGAGGTGGAGGAACATAAAGGCAAAACTACTGACAGGTAAGGTGTTGATCGCAAAGTGTGGCTACACAGAAAGGCAACAACAATGCAAGGCAACCTGTTTGTAACACCATTCCGGTAACTGAGAATACATGAAGTGGCATTGAGGTGGCTGTCTTTCCACACCCTGTGATTACGCATTCACTCCCCACTGAAGTGTCACTATTAAACATCCTCTGCTTTCAAACCTAAATGAGAGCATGGTGACAGTGACTTATTTGCAGTGGGTGAAGGGTGAGGATGAAGAATGTTCCAACAGAATACATCGTAAGCCATATTTGTTTTGCGATAAGCATCCAGTCCACAACAGACACAGACCTGATGTGATGCAGTCCTATATCCCATCATACTTTATTCAAGTGACTGGATGAACATTAAGTAACATGGTGTATTGTAGCCAGATTTCAGTGTGTGAAAGTGTGCTCAGGCATCACCCTCTCACAGCAGCAGCCTTTCTCACTTTAAGTACGCATTAGTGGGACGGGCAGGACTGTACTTGGACTTTCATGAGTGCGCACTGAGTTTAAGGATGCCAGACAAAAGATTTTCCGTCTGACACTTGTGAGGTTGTTTGGAGACTGGTGCTGTTACTCCCCCCTCCAGTGATATGAAGCAAGCAGATACTAACTGTGAAAACATGGTTAGAAGCTGAATGAGAAGAACACGGCATTGTCTGCGGAGGCCGCGGATTGGAGTACCAACTGTGTTTTTCTTCCAGACTGCTCTCGAGTCAGTTTGCATGAACAGTTTATTGGACTTTGTGTAAAAAAATAACATACTGAGACTTTGCTTAAAGGAATACTTACTTTTAGGAAATGTTTTCATCCTTTTACATTTAGATAATAAGATTCATATCACACTCGATCGTAGCTTCAGCTACGTTTTAGCGTAGGTTTAAGTACAGTGGAACAGCTAGTCCAGCCAAACCTGTACAAACCAAAACTAAAATTACCGATAAAGACCCCCTAAAGCTCATTAATATGAACATGTCTCACATGTACTGACTGAACAGATTTATTTTTAACCTTTGGCTTTTGTTTCAATTAAATAAATAAAGTTGTTTTTTTTTTTTAAAAGTCTCACTCACAGGGAATCAGATTCTGCCATTATGTTAAAGCCGTCTCAAAGATATAAACAAAAAGATGTCCTTTAGGGTCACTACAGAGGCAGCAGCAGTGGAAACAGTGATATATCTAACACGGACGCTTGTACAGGAGCCCTTGGCATTTAAATTTAAACGCCTTGGGAACCTTTAAAATGTTGCTTTTCTTTAGAGTAAACTTTCCAAAGGGACATTTAATCCAAATCATGAAAAATGGCCAATAAAGCCAAACCAAGTAAATAAAAACAAAAGGGCGGGGGACAAAACACAAGCGGTCTACTACTTCAGAAATTTCGGACACCTTGTGCATAACTCATTCAAATCTTATGTGCATCTTTGTGACGGCAGAGACTTGTAGCAGAACAGCAGGATTTGACTCCCAGGTATGAAAAGGTACGGTAATAATTTGTCAGACTAGCCATTTTTCTTGTATTTGCTAATGTTAACAGATTGAGTGTCTAACTTTGATCAAAAGACAATAAGCACATTTCCCAAAAATCCCAAATTATTCCTTTTAGAGACAAAGAGGTGCATCAATACTGAAATAAAGAAATCATGCTACCCCCCAAAAAAAAACGCCTGTTCCAGATTTAAGACTGAAGCAGAATAAAGGACAATCAGGACCCAAGCATGAAACCTCCCTCTGCTCTGAATCGCTCGCCTGTTTTAACCGACTGTCAAAGGCAAAGTCTGCACCGCCATTGGCCGTCTGCACTTAAAATATCTTTGGTGAAAAGTCACTTCCTGGCATTCCCTGACTTCTCTGTCGCCTAGCAACAACATAACACAACATGCTAATGACATGAGCGTGGTAATGCCCGGTGTAACTCGAAATAGTATACAAAATAAAAATATTCTTTTAAATAGGTCTATATATAAACACTGCATTAAAAATTGAACCGTATCAAAACACAATTTGAGTTCACAGTCTGTCCCTTAATCTCCAAGCGCCTTCCACTTCCATCAGGCCTCCATCCGTCTCGCCTCCGCGTCCAGAGTTTATAGCAGAGGTCTCGCCGTGCAGAGTCTTTACTGCGACTTGAGCCCCAAACTGTTGGAGGACAGAGGGTAGGAATAGGCTTTGCCCAGCACGATGCGGTCTCGGAGTAGTTTGAAGAGGACATAGTAGTTGCAGAAGAGAATAAGGCCCAGAGACAATGTGTGGTTCCAGCGCTCAGAGCGCAGCAGAGAGTATAACTGGTACAAAACCACGCTGGACTCGATCCAGATCAGCAGGTTCAAGATCCGCAACGGCTTGTGGAACAGGAACTGGAAGCCAAACAGACAAAGAACGGGGAGAAAAAATGACAGAGTGTCATAGATTAAAAAATAAATAAATAAGCTAGAGGCAACAGCGCTAGGGGCCTTTCTGGTTGGAGTTCCCCTGTTAACACCGTGCCTGCACAGGTTTCCTCCCACAATCCAAAGACAGGAAGGTTAACTGTTAAATTTAAACTGGCTGCTCGTGTGAATGAGAGAGAGCGTGGGTTTCTGTCACAGTGTCCTGGACTGGCTATAGCTTTGTGGGGTGGGAAAGCAAAAAAAAGACTGAATGAGTACACATGTATGGACACTTCGCAGGTTAGGGTGACAGGCAACTTAACCTGCTGTGGACTGTGGGAGACAGCCAGGGCACTCAGAGGAGGCGGCGGTAAATAAATATTCAGAAATGTTGGGCACAACCAGACGCTGAGCAGCTTCCTAATCACTTCACCGCTGTGTGAATCCAACTGTTTCAGGGAATCCCACTAAAGATCACATCTTACTGCATGTTTTTCTTCTCCAATATCCGTTTAAAGGCAGTCTGTGGCAACCTGCTAACTTATGCCATGTTCACTCTAGAAGCACAAAAAGTTGCATTATAATTGTCAACTAAACTGAGGCTGAGTTGCCACACACGTTTTGCCGCAATGCTTGTCGGCATCACCACAGGCTGATGATTTGTTGAAGCTTGGCTTCAGAGTCAGCGAAAAGTAAAGATGCTAGCTCAACTCTATCACCTATCACTGAGTGAGAAGTGCCATACATCAGCGCTTCTGTACCGGCAGTCTGAACACTCTGAGGAAACTCGCACTTTATTCACTTTATTCACTTGTTGCAGTAGCTTGTGTTTAGAAATGGGCCACGTGGAGCTCTGTTCTAAACATCTGGGGTGAAGACTCAGTGAAGAGCTACATGATGGACGCAGCAGTAATGTCAAATCTTGTTTTTGCTGGCAGGTAAGAGCCCAAACCATCATTAGTGTTACTGTGGACCCTTCTGTCCAAACCAGTCAAACAGCTTGATTTTCAAACCCCAGCCCAAACATTCATACCATGATCTGAACACGCTATATGGGCCTCTTGAATCCAGTATTTTGTGTTAATGATCTTTAAAAAAAACAAAGTGCAAAAGCCTGTTACAATCCAAAAAAGTAAAAATCAATTTAATACCATCTCTATTATTATTTTTTTTTTTTGTGCAGCTTAAAATGTGGCAGAAGTCATTTCTACCTGATGGATAGACTTAAAGAGTTTGTCAGTTTAGTTTATTCAGGTCTACTGTATTAAACAAACAGTTTCTAGAATATCGCTCTTAAATTCAAGACAATTGTGAGAAGCCCCGCGTCTTCTCAGGAGAAACTGTTGGTTTCAACAGCAAAAACGAAGAAAAATCTCATTTCATCCACTCGGCAGAAACAAGTAGGAAAATCTAATTTTATTGGTAAAGCTCTAATATCCCGTTTCCATAAAGGCAGCATGAGGTTGTGCTTAGTTTATGAGTACTGTGGCCAGTCCTTTCTCTTATTTCCAAACACATCATCACTGCCCACACACACAAACACAAAGCCCAATCAGCTGATCAGAATTATGGTCAGTTCACGCTCACGCTCACGCACAGACACACACACACACACACACACACACACTCCAATACAGTAATTTACCTTGGCAACATGTAAATAAAGCGCTTGAATTCACTGGAGCTGAAAATGTTATATATATACACACACCAGTGATGTTTCTCCTAAAAGACATTGACTGAGTTAACACTAGACTAACCTGCTGAATGTTGATCATAATCACAGATCAAACAGAAGTCTGCAAAAAATAATCACCCAGCAAACAATAACTGAAAAATTGAAGTTGAACCAATTTTAGATCTCCTCTTTGATCGATACCATGAAGTTTTGTACAAGAAATCAACACAAGTCAAAGTTTTTGTGAGGAAAGCGCCACCTCTTGGTGACACTCTGTCACTGAATTTTCATAATCAAAAGTAAACATGCCTCAGTAGGAGGGAGGAGGTCTCCCAGGAATCATGAATAGGCTTGGGTGGCATTTCTAAGTGTGTCTGTACCCAACCTCCCTTCAGTGGTGATAAGCTAGTACTCTTGTACTGCTTGCAAGTAATCAAATACTGGTGTAAGAGGGACACTGCTGAACAGCACAGAGCAGTGACTACATAATAAGGAAGGCAGTTCCACCAGAGCTGATGTTTTTTGTTTGTTTTTTCCTCATTTCTGAACACATTTGAAAAAAAAAATTCATTAGAAACCAGAAGAGAAAATGGTGAACATCAGTGTAGTTAATATGGGAAATTCACCGGTACTCACATAAAATCTTGCATGGGAAACATCAGAGGGGAGAGCCACATTATAGGGACCGACCGCCTTATACAGACTTCGACTATGTCGTACTAAAACCCCCTGAGGCCAAATGGTGCTTTCTGACCACCTGCAAAACATTAACAGCACAGTTATACATAACCTATTAGAGAAGTTTAGAAATGACTTTTTAAGTACACTGGGCCACTCACATGTGCTGAGGTGCGTTACTGTATGAGCCGTGCTCCAGCTTCTGCCAGCGGCCGAGGTGAGCCGCCGAGCGATGAAGCAGGTCGCAGTAGCTGGGGGGCAGCAGCTGGCTCATCAGCATCACGAATGCGTTGATCCACACCATGATGAGATGCTCACATGACCAGCGCATGTCATAGTACTGGGTGCTCTGTAGGAGTAAGAAGAACGAGTAAGAAACCAGACGCAACCCTACGCAACACGAGGTCGGGAATTTATAACGGAGAAAGAGACTTAAGTGAAACACCCACCTTTACGAAGCACAGGGGCAGAAAGGCTACGTAGTAAGCGCTGAAGAGCGAGTTGAAAAGCACTTCCTTGATTCGCCGGTTGAAGTCGCTCTTCAGCTCCTCCACCTCTGCTCGAATCAGCTCTGGTGTGTGAGAGTGTGTGGGTGGCGGGCAGGTGTGTGTGGGCATGTGTGGGGGGCTAGAAAACTGCTCTCTGAGGTTCTCTCGTAACAGGAAGAGGAAGTCGCGTGGTCGGAAGAAGGGGGTTTCTGTTAGGTCGGTCTGCTGGTGGTCAGCTGTGTAATCGCAGTCGGCTGGTGCCGCCTGGCTTTTCCCTCCCTCTTGATGGAAGCAGCAGAGTGGGACATAAACACCGAATCTGCGGAGGAAAAACAAATAAACGACACAAAAGCATTTTTTACCTTCAGATCAGGATGGAATGACAATTGAGATGGTAAATACCATGTCCACATAGCCTTACAGCTATCTGAATCATTTCCTTTAAAAAAATCTGGTTAATCGCTAGAAAATGTGTAGTAGCTAAATTATTCCTTTTCCAATGCTTTTAAGTTTAGGATTTTTTTCCACTGCTGCCAGCCATCTCATAAACCGTGTATGTGAGCAAGGTTTTCACTTTTACACAGTCCAAACAGAAAAATGTCTTTTTGAATTTGATGCCACAGCAAGCAGGAAAAAAAGACAATTGAAGTTCTGCTGACCGATGTTCATTTGACAGTTGTGGCAACCATTTGTGGGAAGCACTTCAGATAAAGCGCTTATCAGATCACCACACAACCTGTGCACAATTTTACAATACTTCATTCAGGAGCCGCACAGTCCAGTTTCTGTTATTTCTTTTAAAGCAACTGACCCCTATTCCAAATATAAAAATTATCCCCATTTTTTACAATTTGCATGCATTGCGCCTCTGATAGCAGACTTTGACTGCTTCACTCCAGATAATTCAAAACATTTAGAAATACTTTGCTTTGAGACAAATTATTCAGTGGTAGGCTGGCCTTTAGAGAGTGAAGTGGACCAAACACTCACGGATATCCCAGGAAGAGGAGGTTAAGCACTGAGTGGTTCTTGCAGAGGTTGACCAGCGTCCAGCACAGCACCCAGCCGCACAGGGTCAGCAGGCTTAGCCGAGCTGCGATTAAAAGCACGTAGCGCAGCAGAGACCCCCCGCTGCTCTGAGACACCTGGGCGAGACAGAAGCAGAACAACACGCCGTTATGAGAGAGAGCATGGCAGCCACACTGACATCATGAGGGATCAGGTCCCTACAGTGTGCTTGCTGATTGCTTACAGAGATAGAATCTGTGTTTACCTCAGAAACAATTGTCCAAACGAGCCTCCTGGCCAGCATTACTGTGATGAAGATAACCAGGTGGTAGTCCATTAAATGAAAGTTCTGTTGTAGGGAGATAAAAAGCTAGAGGGTTTTTTTTTTCTCCACAGAGACATTTTTGCTTATTACATTAAACCTCTTAATAAGAAAGTGGTACGTTATGAGTTGGGGAAAGACAGGAACATACTGATGTAGTTTTACTTACAATTTTAAAAATGTAATAACAGAAAACTGAAATGATGACCTATTTTTAGGACTACTGAGGGAACTGGTGGGAAAAGAGTGTGTCAAGTGTTCTTACGAGCGAGGTAGAGGCAGCGGGGTGGCTGTATGGGTACCACCACACTGTCCTGTAGATGTTTATGTACTGGACAAACAAGGCCACCAGCAAATAGAGAAAAAGCAGGAACTCAAACAGCAGGCTGCTGTCCAATGGGAGCTCGGGGATCCTCGAGTGACGGACCGGCTCCGGAGTAATGAGGGCTGAGATGGGTGGAGCAGATAGACCCAGCGTGTTACTGCTCCTGGAGACAAAACGAGAAAAAGAAAGCACACAACACAGGGAGAGAGGGAGAGGTATATAAAAACTCAAACACATCTGGGTGTGTGTTTAAAAAGTCACACCTACTGCAAGGTAGGGTAGGGCAATATGGCCAAAAATATTCATCACAATATACATTTGAAAATTTGCGATAATGATATAACTGACAATATAATTGATGGGAGACAAAATACTTTACAACTCCACAACTTTATTAGTGCAAAAAAAAAAAAAAAAAACCATCAATGTATTTTCAATTAAACAAGTGGCTGTTTATTATATGCATTAAAGCTATATAAAAAATTAACAATGCAAATGCAAATTCCTTGCTGACAGTTTAGCCAAAAGGCATTTCCAGTGGAAATGGGCTGACATGTCCTGAACATAACCATATATAATATCCACAAAAATTAAATAAAGAGGTGCTTTGCAACATGCAGTGTGCCAAATAAATAAGTCAAATACATATTTTTCGGACCATAAGGCGCACGGGATTATAAAGCGCATTAAGCGAAACAAAACAGTCAGATAAGTCTAACAACTCATTCTTCTTGCTTCTTCCACTTCTATATCATTGATTTATTAATGCTGAATTCTCTTGCAGCTGTGTGACTGATAGCCTTGAGTTCAAAATCTGCTTCATAAGCATGTCTCTAACTCTTTGGGGTCCTTATACACACACAATACAATAATATTATGTATGTTATTTTTTGACACATTGGTTTGAGGTCAGTAAACAACCAGAATTCATACATGAGGCGCACCAGATTACAAGGTGCACTGTTGATTTTTGAGAAAATTAAAGGCTTTTAAGGGCGACATTTAGTCAGAAAAATACGGTAATGACAACGGTCCGCTTGCATGTTCTACAAAAAAAAAAGTGCTTTGGTGGCCATCTGACAGACAAAAACCAAACCAGTTCCACACCACCAATTCTGGTTCATCCCTTTCATTCAACGATCCGCTTTCGCCCTTCTCATTCTCCGCCGCCGCCGTGCTTTTTCCGCCATATGCGTATGAAAACAAACCCATATTCTAACGCGACCTTTCATTTTCTTATCATTACCTAACATTGTACTGGTATTACCGTGAACGGTACAATATGGCCCAGCCCTACTGCAAAGTGTGTATTCAAACAAAATGGGATGTGGAGACGAGTCTACAACACCCTGGCAACTGGTCAGCCAGGTGAACTCATTCCTTCTAACCTCCTTGTGATCACCAACTAGTCAGGTAATACTTGATCAGTTTCTTCCCTAGCAACCACTGGTAACTGGGGGCGTGGGGTGGGGTGGGGGTCAGTAGGGATGTGTAACTGAGGCTTAAAATAAACTCAGTTTAAAGTTGTTGTTTTTTTTTGTGGTAGGGATGCAACAATACGCCAGCTGAATAATCTGCATATGCAGACACTGGCTGATGTTGACTGCTTTGACTGCTATGGGTGAATCATGCAGGGCTTCCTCCTGAACGTTGATGCTTCAAAGTCATCACAGGTTAAAAGACGGTGTGATAAATCACAATAAATGTCTCATTTAGATGAAAGTGACTCATGTATCATCAGACTTCTGACTTTCACCTCACACAGAAAGTTGGCATAATATAAGAAAAAAAATTTTTATTTTTTTATTTGTGAATTGGCTCAGAATTTCTTAATCAGTCCTGCTTTAAATACAGAAATGAGTCAAAATCTCTTTATTACTGCATCCTGACAGAACTGAGAGGCTCTCTGTGTGCATACCTGTTCCTGAGGCCTGTACCATTCCCAACGTTTCCTCCAACCAGAGTCTGCAGGGACGGCAGAGCGGAGCGACTTAGCTGCTGTCTGCTGGGACCCCTGCGACCTCCTGGCATGGTCGCCTATTACTGTGGCAACCAAGGGCAGAGCCCACCAACCAAAAGCCACTGGGACTTCCCCCTTCCTCCTCAGTGAGCCACCATGTACTGCCAGGCCACTGTGAAGCAAACCAAAAGAGAAGACAATGTTTCATAAGACAAAAAGAAAGATTATGAAAAACCCACATCACACCGTTCAAACTGAACTCACACAAACCCGAAGCCCTCTACTCTGCGAGAACAGAGCTTTGTCATTTGTTTTGTTAAATCACTTTAATTGTATATAACTGTTTTCAGAATGAAAGGCAACTTCAACAAGAGTTTACAAGCTTGTCAAAGCTGCTGTGTTTGATACAACTAGCACATTACTATGTAATGTCAAACATTTTTGAACTATACTTAAAAAAACCTGTTAAAGCCTAAGAGGAATAATACACAAGGTTGTCTTCATTCACATATAAAACACTTACAGGTCCTCTGAGCCATCTATGCCATCTTATCTACAATAAGTGGAATTTCTTTGGACTGTTATGAGGATAGTTTCTAGCTGCTCTTTTAACTCACAACCTTACTTAAATGACAGAAATGGAACAGACAAATTATCTGACACACTTTCGATTACAACACAGTGAAAGCTCCACCACAAACTACAGCCACTCAAATGAGCTCACAATGGTTCAGCACTTTATTGAAAGATAAAAAAGTATAACAGAGATTGAGACTCATAGCAGGGCTGCTGAATAGCTTTAAGCTTGGCTTGCCTAATAAACTTGTATATACACATACAGAGTCATCTGCACTGCACATCACACATGCTCTGCAGTCTTGGACGCTTGTCGGCACTATCTAGTAGTGAAAATGTAAGTGTCTTACTCAGCTGGATTAGCCTTCAAAGGGAGTTTAACTAGTGCAAAGTCTGTGTGAGGACAGAGCAGGAAAAGTCCTGTGAATCTACAGGAAGAGTCCTCCTGCACATTCTACTTACATTATTTGTGTAGGATGTGGGGAACACAAACAAAAAAAAAAAAAAAAACTTCAGATGAGATCTCAATTCGAATTTTGAGTTGCTGCCCATTTCATCACCAGTCTAGGTAAAAGCAGCTATAGAAATAGACACAGAGATCCCCTTTATCTTTCCAGAGGCTACACTCTCCTGTCAAACCCCCTGTTAAGCAAGGCAAAAAGATGCGTCATCGCTCTCCAACTGCACAGACAAGGAAACCTGAGCATAAGCAGTTTTGCCTGCTTATGCCGATTTTGGGGGAAAAAAATGCCTAGAGGCATTTACAAAGTGTCTTCATGTCAAAGAATTCAAATGCTAACACACCTCTGAGGGTGTGTGCAAACGTGTTTAGTGAGACTGATATACACAGAAAATGACAACCTGTCAGACAAAACCTACTCTCTGCTCCTTTAAAGAACACAAACAAATGTCCCTGTGCTTACTCATGCCTGGCCTAATTCACGGGCTGTTATTGTTTACACCTGAGCTTTTTCTATCAAGGTGCCCAATGAGCTGTGGTAACAGGTCAGCTAGGTCATACTCCACAGCATACATTTAGAAAATAAAAGTCCACAGATAAGCAACTTATTCTAAGTTTAAACTGTTCCACAAAATGTTCCTGTGTGTGTGTGTGTGTGTGTGTGTGTGTGTGTGTGTGTGTGTGTGTGTGTGTTTTTAAAAACAAGTTTGCGATCGTTTTCCGCAAATCTCCAAGATCTCTGTAGTCATGTCAACCAAAGAGTAGTAACCTTACAGATATTCAGCTTATGGCACATTTAAAACAGTAAACTGGTCACATATAAAAAGCTGTAACTGGTTCATTTTTATAAACATTAAATAAATATTTGAATACTCTTCTGTTTAACTAGCAGTTAGGTGACTGGCTGGTTAACAAATATAACTGAGGGGTTTTTTTGTTTTTAAATCAGTGCATTGATGAGCTTACTGGCCAAGTAAACACAAAAACTTCTATTTCTCAAATGTGCTGCCTTTTCTGTTTTATTTTCATTGTAAATTAATTGTTCTAGCCTTTCTGTGCTTGCTCAAAAAAATTTAATAATAAAACATGAAACTGATGCAATGAGACAATTTTTAAAAAAATCTGATGGTTTTATCTCATGGTTTTAACACTGATTGTGTTAATCGGACATTACGTCTTTATCTGAGCTGAAAGTCGAGCTAAACAATTCTAACAGCAACTCTTGGCAGCGATATGTGACGTGACACATGTACGAGTTTTTGCCAGTTGAATAAAGTTAATTTAGTCCAGTTGGACGTCTGAAAATATTAAACTACGGGAGTTTAGAGTTGAAACAATGAATCAATAAAATAATACAAAAACAAAGGCTGGTTATTATGATTAAAGGCCTTTACACACCGGGTGCATAAAATCTGTGCAAATGTGTCCTGTGTTACAAATATTTTTCAGACTCACCTATTCTTAATGGAGATGTTCAACAACCAACAGTGCAATATATATGCAGTAAAGTGCAATAAGTGCAATAAAATCATGTATATTATATAAAAGAAAAGGGGAATTCAATGTAAGCCACTTTTAACAGCTCAATAATTTAAATAATTTGCAATCAGTTCCAGATTTTTAAGAATTTGCTGCAGTTTTATCTCGTGCTCACTAGTTACTTTATTAGGTACACCTTACTAGCACTGGGTTGGACACTCCTTTGCCTTCACAACTGACATAATTCTTTATGGCACAGATTCAACAAGGTGCTGGAGACCTTATTCAGATTTTGATCCATACGGACATAAAAGCATCACGCAGTTGCTGCAGATTTGTCAGCATCCATAATCCTTTTGTCTGCATCCATAATCCTTTCTACTACGTCCCAAAGATGCTCAACTGGACTGAGATTTGGAGACTGTGGAGCTCATTTGAACACAGTGAACTCAATGTTTTATTGAAGAGTTTGACATGAAATTGAGCTTTGTGATATTGGGTGTTATCCTGCTTTTACAAGGGTGATTTATTTATTTATTTGCCAATGAGTAAGTTTGTTAATAATGATGAGGTAATACAAGCAGTCAACAGAAAAATAATAATAATAGCACTGTTTTAACAGCACCCTCTTTCATCGGCGAGCAAATGTCCCCTCCTCAAGTTAGTCCTGTTTGAGTACTTTGCTCACACTACACGTCTGCACAAGCGCCACACCGCTTTGGTTACATCCTTAGGTTTGCCTCTTTCATCCCAAATTGGCGACTTTATTTTATTTTTTTTTCTTGCTGTCAGCATTAACGTGCCGTCATCACGACTAACGCGATTAACAATGAACCCATCTGGAGCACAGACTGAGTCAAAATCCCTGAAATGTCTCTGTCAACGCATTTCAGGCAGTTTGTCCAAAGTTTGTTCATTCTGCACTGCAGATGAGTTGAGCGCTTTAAAATTTTTAATCGCGTTAATCGTGATGACCGCGTTAACGCTGACAGCCCTAAATTTGGGGGGAAATTAGTTCGTCCATGTTTGAACTTCTGTGTTGTAAGCGTGCAAATCAGTCCGTGCGTGATTACATTGCTCCGCCCATCAAAAAGTGTGTGCATGCGTGAATATATCGCCAATCGTCAATTATTTGACTGAAGATTGTCGGTTGGAAAATTTTTAGATATAGCCCCAACCCTATTACACATCAGTTTCCTGTTCTTAGCTGACAGAAGCAGCACCTACTGTGGTCTTCTGCCGCTGTAGCCCGTCTGCTTCAAGGGTGGAGGTGTTGTGCATTCAGAGATCTCGTCTACATATCTTGTTTGGAATGAGCTGTTGCTTTAAGTTACTGTTGGCTCCCAATCAGCTCAAAGCAGTCTGGACATTATCCACTCCACTCCACTCTGGGATCAACAAGGCATCTTTCATGAGAAAACCACAGCTCACGAGAAAGTTTCCATTCTTCTGACCATTTATGTAAACCATAGAGATGGTGATGGGGGAAAATCCCAGTAGATTAGCAGTTTCTGAATTGCTCAGACCAACCTGCCTGGCACAACCATCTTACGTTCATCATCACCTTTCTTCCTCATTCTGATGGTTTGAATTTCAGCTCGTCATCTCGATCATATCGACATAACTGAATGCACAGAGTTACCACCCTGTGACTGACTGCGTAGATCTTTTGATTAGATATCTGACTGATTAGACGTTTCCATTGACAAGGAGTTGAACAGGTGTTCCTAA
The DNA here is from genome assembly GCF_013358895.1 of Oreochromis aureus. Classification (NCBI taxonomy): domain Eukaryota; kingdom Metazoa; phylum Chordata; class Actinopteri; order Cichliformes; family Cichlidae; genus Oreochromis; species Oreochromis aureus. The sequence continues at coordinate 15,564,289 of NC_052942.1, read as the reverse complement.
TGAAGCAGCCAGTGAGAGTGTACATATTATTCTGTGGGTTTCTCTATTTTGTTTTTCCTTCTTCTGTCGAGGGGATAGTGGCATTTATGAGAAGAAAATAGGCTGGGTATATGTGCGAGCCTGTTCACTCACCATTATAGAAATGCTGTAAAACATGAAACATATACTAAAAGCTAAAATAATGATAAGCTACAATAAAAAGAGAAACTTTTGAGACTTTGCTGATTGTACACCATGAACTATTGAATTTATGTCTCCTAGGCATTGCATTGTACGATTTTCTTCCCCCACGATTTTCTTGTTTGCTTGTTGCAAGTCTGCAAACAACAAAAATGTCACCTGAGGAAGTGTAGCTACAACTCAAATACTTGTCACTCTCATTATATAGATTTGTATCATTGCCCAGTGACGTAAAACACACACACACACACAAACCAAGAACGTAGTCCTTGCTTTTTTCTCATCAACCAGAGATAGGCCTCTAAAAGAAACGCAAACCAGAGCCAGATAAGCAGCAGCCTCTATGTATACTAACATTTCCTTTATGCTGATGGAGCTTGTGAAACATGATGGAGAAGATAAAACAGCTTGCTCACAGGCCACTGTGCGGCATCAATATCGAGCATTGGAGCTGACTGTACAAACAGGAAACCGACGTTAACTCACGCACACGCGACTCAAACAGAGCATAGGGACGCAAGATGACAACTCAAAAAAAAGAAGCCAAAAGTGAAAACAGGAACTGAGGCTTACAGAAATGAACTACAATGAAGGGATTGCAGGATGGTGTTTAGCAATTTTGTGGAAGTGCAACATGTTTCTTACTTTAAGTGCGACTCCTTACAATTGTGAAAGGCTTTTGTTGCACTGTTGGACGCTGCAGAACATTTTGTGAGGTGTTGTTTTGATGGGGGGGGGGGGGACTTGCTAAGACATGCACTGAAAGCTGCTCGCCTGAATCATGACATAAGGCAGCGTTGTATCCTTTTTTTAAGACTGCGGAAACTTGGGAGCGCACTTTGAAAAGAGCGCTAAAAACGGACACACGCAATAGCTTTAAGCTCGGTGGCAAACGTGGAGAGTCTGAAAGCTGTGTAAAAGCCGTCGTTACTCACAAAACATCGACAACATGCGGGCGGCTGAGCTGGACGAGGATGCATCAGTCAGTTGTGCGGCGAGTCCGGGTTGTACCGAGCATTTCTCCGCCTTTCAGCTTCAATTCCCCGGACTGAGCTGCTGTGGTGACGGGCTACAGCGGCGAGGGCGACGCTGGGGAGTTGCTTTTTCTCGGGGTGAGAGCACTAAACGTCTCAAAAAGTTAGCCCTGGGCTGGAAGAGCAACAGTGTAAATGCGTTGCACAGAGACCGACGTGGCAAACCCGCACCGCCTCTGCGCGTGTCGTCATCAGCGCGCGACTAAAGCAAGCTCAGACTGCACAGTCGCAGTTTGATTAAAAAAATTAAAAAAAAAAAACAATACAAAAAAAGCTGATCTGGAGTCAGTGCATCGTTTTTTCATCTTTTATTCTTAGTGCTGCACTTCACTCATGTACTGTACTATCAGAACATTTTGCATGCACATGATTTTACTGCCCATACTGTTGTTTGTAGTGGCAAACTATGCAGCTTTGCCCCTATGCCCACAGTCTCTCCTACTGCCCTACAATGGTAAAATACATAAATAATAATAATAATAATAAATTATGGAATTGCGATTGAAGATAACATTTCAAAAGAGAAAAAGAAAGAAAAAAATCGAGATTAAATATCCTGTTTTTCTAAGAATTTAATTCATATTCAGCATAATAAAAGGGACTTAAGTGACTTTGAACAAGACGTATTTGCTGGTCTTTTTGCTGGCACCACATTACTTTTTAATGTTTTTTGCATAATTATGTGTGTGCAATTTCTAGTATTTCAGAAACTGCTTATCTACTGGGGTTTGCCCACACAAACATCTCAAGGGTTTACAGAGAGTGGTTACAAAAAAGAGAAAATATCCAGTGACAGGTAGTTCTCTGGGTGAAAATGCCTTGTTGATGTCAGAGGAGAATGGCCATACTGCTTTGAGGAGGCAACAATGGTTGAAAGAGCCAGTTGTCCCAACCAAGATATGCAGAAGAGCATCTCTGCATCACCAGGTGTGGTATTCTGCCTGTACACAGCAATAGAAGATCACACCTGGTACCACCCCTGTCAGCTAAGAACAGGTAATTGAGGCTACAGTTCACTAAGGCTCAACAAAACTGGACAAGAGAAGATTGTAAAATTGTTGCCTGGTCTGAAGTTTTTGTTTTGTTTTGAATTTCTGCAGAGACAACTAAATGTTAGGAGAATTTAGCATAAACAACATGAAAGCATAAATCCATCCTGCCTTGCATCAGTGCTTCAGGCTAATAATGGTCTAGTGGAGTAGGATATTTTTTTGGCACACTTTGGACCCCTTGGACTCAGCATTGTTTAAATACTACAGCTTGCCTGAGTATTGTTTGTGACCATGTTCGTTCTTTTATGACCCCACAGTGCCCATCTTCTAATGGCTGTTTGCAGCAGGACAACATGTCATGTCACAAAGTTCAGATCATCTGAAATTAGTTTACTGAACATGAAAATGAGTTATCTGTACTCCTTCACAGTCAAAAGATCCCAATCCAGTAGAGCACCTGTTGGAGGGGGTAGAACAAAAGAGTCTCATCTTAGATGAGCAGCTAACAAATCTGCAGCAACTGTATGATGCTGCCATGTCAGTATGGAGCAAAATCTCAGAGGAATGTTTCCAGCACCTTTCTGAACATATGCCATGAAGAATTAAGTCCGCTCTGAAGTCACAAGGGGATTCAACCCATTACTACCCAGATGTAACTGGTAAATTGGCTGGTAAGTGTACAGCAAGAGCATCAAGTGATAAACAATATTTGAGAAACCACTGTGTGGCTGCATTAGGGCATGCTGCTGAAACAGTGACAATGATAGTGCATTCAGAAGTGCTGTTTGTTTTTGCCTCATTAACAGAAGCAGGTATAATTAGTGTCTGGTTTCTCAGTTCAGCTCCATCATGTGCACTTTCAACAAAGACAGTGTAAACAGGAAACGGGGAAAAACAAAAACAAAACTCATGCACTTTTAAATCTGAGAAAAATACATATTATTTTACATTTAACTGTGCTACTGTCCTTTTGCCAAATAAGCCGTTGAGACTGAAGAAGTCACTTGGATGAGTGACGAAACGTTTCTCCCACAAAACGCTATGTCCAGATGAACAGATTCAACTTTTGGAGACTAATTAGCCGTTCTTCCAGTTGTTTCTTTTTAGTGTGAGTTACTTTCAGTTTTTTGTTGACCCTGTCCCAGGACTTCTGAGATGAACTGCTGCCATCAAATTGAGAATGAGCTCATGTTTTCCATGAAACGGTGAAGTATCCTAGTTTAAACATTTCACATTTTCTGTGTCCTGTTTTGAATAAAATAAAACTTGAGATTTCCAAATCCTTACATTCTCGTTTTTATTTACATTTTACACAGGTTCCCAATTTTTGGGAAGTAGGTTTGTACAATGACTTTACAGAAAACAATTTCATAAAAAAATTAAAAAAAAAAAAAAACAATAAAAGCACCATATAACAGAAAAAGAAAAAACCAAGCTGAAAATGACATTAAGACATGAATAAAAAAAATCTACATTAAAGCGCCAAAACAACTGACTTGCTTTGCCAGCATGTGACAAACCCCCAAACAAAAACCCCCAAAACTATAATTCTCCTGCAACACCTTGACCTTTACACAAACAGTCCTGCCATCCGCTTTAATTTGCATCATATTTCAGCTTTATTTTACAGTTCTACTGTGAATCGTTTTGGGGTTTGGGGTACATAGTCGATGTCTGATAATTTATAGCTTTTGGATACATACTTTGATATTGCTTTTGCATTTTAGGCTATATTTAGGCATGCAAATAGTTCAGAATATCAAAAACTATGGCTGTCAAGAAAACAGTGGCAGTGTGATCACATATCACAACCTACTCTGATGATTTCTCTCTACATGTGGAACATCGCAAAGATTTGAAGCCCTTACCGACACAACATGTGCGACTATCAAGTTGCTCAAAGGTCAAACAGGAAGAAGAGCAACTCACAGGTACGTTGTACCCCAGATGTCAAAGATTTATTGAAGTACTATGACAAAGTGACTGTACAGTTCTTTAAAAAGAGAGAAAAAAATAGCTTTTTAATAACAGTGAATGAATCAAAAAGGTCTGTCACTCCATTGACTGTATGACTAATTTACTCCTAGTATCTCCTAGATATAAGTTATGCACACATGCATTTTCTAACCATAGCCAAGTAATGTATGCATTTTCCTTTAAAATATAGCAAATACAAAAGACACTAAAGACATTATGGAGATGTAAAAGCAATATTTTGTGATTTAACAAAAGCATAAAATGTAATCATATTGATGTTGTTTAGACTATAAATGATAATGTAACAAAAACAAAAATGTTTACTCACCCTGAGAGACTTTTCTTTTGTACCTTGTAACGTTTGTTTCATGACTTTATCCCTTATAAGAATTAACTACCAAATAAATAGAGCTTCAGCATATAAAAAAAAAAAAAAAAAAAAAGCAACAAGCTTTTAGTCCAGATTTCCTTCTGAATAATTTCTTTAGACTAACAAACCAGCTGAGGGGAGTTTTACCACAATTTCTTCAGAAGTCACAATCATCATTTGGTTTTATTTAATTTAAAAGGTTTTCCTTCTCTCATGAGCCATTTGACCTCTATCCACCTGTAAGAGGGGAAAGCATGACGAATATCTGGATTTTTCAATCTCAGAGTTTATGTCCTTCATCAGATGTACAAAGAGTTATTCATTTCACAGATTTAAAAAAAAGAAAGAAAGAAAATAATATATATGTATATATATGGGCCTATAAAGGGTTTACCCAGAGCCAGACAACAGGCTAATGACTTGGCTTGCTCTCTGAAACAGAAGTCAGTGTGTTTCGTAGATGGAGGGCTCAGATGACGATGCTGTTGCCACTGCGAGAGGCCTTGTCCTGAGAGAGACATACTAACTTTAGATTCACTGCAATAGCAAACAGAGGTTTTTATTTTTAATAGTGACTGCATGTTTGAGAAATGTGTGATACAACTGCATTTCAGTTTGTAAACTAAAGCAAGGTTTTTCTTACAGAGTAATAATCATTTCTTCGTGCTCCTGGTTTCTGTCCCGGCTCGTACTCTGTGTAGCTGGGAGGTTTATCGGACCAGCCTCCACCTCCTCTCCTCGCACCTCCCACCGCCCCTCTTCTGCTTCCCTCATCTGAGCTCCAGGACCCTCCCCTCGAGTGTCGTGATGCTGGGGGAGAGTAATTTCCTCTGGACCTGCTGTCAAACAAGTCATCCCTGGAACGGGATCGAGGGCGGTCCATGCCTTCTCGTGCCCGGCTGCGACCCCGCCCATCCAGTGACTCCTCACTGTAGCTACGGGGAATACCTCTAGATCTGGTAGGTGATGGGTAACGTCTGCCCGCGCTCCCTCGCTCATCACGACGAGTGTAGCCACTGCGGCTGCTCTCACTGGAACTCGGTGGCCGAGTCTTGGGCGCAGAAGGTGGAACTCTGCCTAACTGCGACTCCCTTATTGGTGGAAGTGTAATGACACGACGCTCTGCTGGGCCATCGTCGAGGCCAGAGATCATGCTGGGGGGGCCTGGTGAAAATGGGACATTGACGGGCATGCGCTGGGAAGGAGGTGCATACTGCTGGGAAGGAGGTGCATACTGCTGGGCAGGAGGTGCATAGTGCTGGGCGTGAGGTGGGGGTGGTGGCTGGGACTGAAAGAAGAGAGAGATACGAAGAAATAAATATAACTAAAACTTAAAAAAAATAATAAAATAAACTAAAACTGTGCCCAGGATCAATGCTACAAATAGAGTATATACCGTTATGGTAATTGCATCATAAAAAAAAAAAATCAATCAATCAATCAATCAATCAATCAATCAATCAATCAATCAATCAGGGACTTATCGTCAATAACTCAATATGATAAACCTCAGAAATGAAGTGAACCACTACAGGGAATTTCAGGTTTAGAAAAGCAGGAATGTTCCACCATTTTAACAATTTTTGTTTCCTGAGGAAACTAAAATTACAAGGTTGAGGACACCAAGTCACTTGTGACGTTCTAAAGAGTAATATTTAATTTTCTAACACCATGCTGTGATTAACTTGTTGTGTTAAGTCTGAATGTCTCTAACTATATGCATTCTTGACATAAAAAGTGAAAGACGTGTTTAAAACTAAGCAAAAAGCTCTCTCTTCACTGTGGGTTTGATGAGCCCGTCTGAAACGGTCACACTTTGACTGATGTCATCAGAGAATTAGACATAAGTCATAAAAAGTAGTCGCAACTGACTTGTGTTAGCTCAAAAAACGATACAGAAAGCAAAAGTATTCAAACAAGTGTAACGCTTATGACGTAGTAGGCCATGAAGCATAGGAGACATTACAGTTCACAGATTATTGCCTGTAAACCAACAAATACAAATACAACCTTTGCCTCAAGCATATTTTAAGTAGAGCCCCACTATCTCAGGGTTGGGGAATTAATTCCCCCCCCCCAAAGGGGCCACATGAGTAACTGGGACTGCTGTGGAGGAATGCAACAATAAGCAATACAGTTATTTTAATATCAATTCTCCTTCCTCAACAGCTCATTAGTGCCACTTGGGGAAAATTAATTGCCCATCCCTGCATTAGATGATCACCATGTGTAGGCTTTAGAAATTGAAACTGGCCTGTAGAAAATGGTAGAGGAGAATTTTCAGATGTTCAAAAAATAAAGAAGAGATTTGAATGTGTTTTTTTGTTTACATTAAAAGTCGTGGGAACATACCTGTAGAAGAGGACTGGTCATGTCCAACCCCCTCACTTGGTTCTCCAGGTAGTCGAGCATGTGATTGTTATTGGCTGGTGTGCGGTTACCTTGGACACTGGGAGGGGGCATGCTGTAAGCTGAAGACTGAGGAGGAGGGAGAGGCATTGCCTTTAAAGGGATGCTGCTCCCTGCAACAGATCCTAAAGAAGGGGGGGGGGGAGCATTTAGAAAGGTCAGAAAACAGAAAATTAAAAGCTATTTACGTCTGTCATTTTAATATGTGCAGATTAATGTGTGCATGTACCAGGGTAGAGCATCGGGTTGGGTTGCATCTGGCTGGAGACGTGGCTCAGTGGTGCATATATTGGTTGTCCTCCTAACCAAGGATTCATGGCCTTCTGAGCCTGCTTCACCATACGATGCTGCATCACAGCTAAAAGATGAGAACAACAATTTCTAGTATGTAGGTTATCTAAAAGTATATGGGCTTTTTATCTGCAGCATGATAAGGTCACATGTTTGATTTCACTAAGGCTATTAGCAATAGGTACTTTCAAACACAAATGAAGGCCTGCAGAAAGGATCTGTTAATGACCAAACTGAGTGGAGCAATGGAAACAGCAATCAAACATTCACTAGATATACAGGCAATTAAATATTCTTCCTTCATGGGATCTGCTGGGGGGTTTTTTCCTCCTCAACTCCCAAGCTGCCTTATTCCTTGACTTCTGTTGTTGAAGCACCCTTAAATGAAAGCTTCTACCTTTCTCAGGACAGCAGCACCTCTGTGGGCAGCAGGGACAGCGGACATAGCAGCAGCATATCTGAGGGCAGCACTGGCAGCAGCAGATGCATAAGAGCAGGATGAGAAGGAGGGCACCGATGATGATGAGCAACACAGTTAACCAGTCTGAAGGAAGACGAAGAAAAAGGGAGACGCTCTGTGTTCTGTGTCTTAAGAAGCAGACTATATTACAGCACTAATGACATTAACAGAAGCTGCAGTGCACGCGATTACAGTATGTGTGTTTAATCGTATACATTCATATTCTCTTTCTTACTGTAGACAATGAGTTTGACTTCTTTGTAAGAGATCCCACTGGTGTCTCCAGGAGCATTAACATTGCAGACGTAGACCCCGTTGTCCCACCACATCACCTCATTGATCACCAAGTCTGCCTCTGTCCAGACAATGCAAACATACATGATTAAGTTTAATTCAACTTCCTCTGTTGTGCCCTATTTTCAGAAGCTCAAAGAACTGGACAGCATTCAGTCAATTCACTTCCATTCTAACAAATTAAAAGGCCATCAGGATAACATACTATTAATCTTTTATTTCTGCAAAAATTATCACATAATGAAAATGAAGGAAGAACAACAAAACAAAAAAAAGTTCTCACAGTTGTTTTATCAAAACTAACAATTCACATTCTATCAAGCAACTATTTTAAAGATTTATACAGGCAAGACCACAGATGAGGTGCTTCAGCTCAAAAATCACATTTAGGCTCATCTTGGCGTGAACTCACGGTTCTGGATGGTAATCTTTCGTTGCTGGTACTCTGCTCCCAGTATAGGCTGGTTGCTTCCTGTCCTTTGGAGCACAGTGCGTATTGTCCGTTCACGATCTGGACAGTCGTTTGACGGATCTTGTCCTAACTGTAGTTGAGCCTGGTATGCTGCAAAACCAGATATAAAAGCTTAATAATGCAAAGACTGACAACTGGCCACAACATGTTACTGGCTGTTTGGGATAAAACTGATGGTTCACAAAAGACAAGATCATCAGGCACAACCCCCAAATGATCATAGATGAAATTAATATTCTTGTTTTGGGCAGAAGACGCGTTGCAGCTTTGGGATGAGCAATGTTATGTTATTATTATGTTATTACTTTAAACTATAGCACAAGCACACACTCCAGTGCAGCAAATTTTTATTGTGATGAGAAATGTGTGCAGTAGGAAGCACCACGCCAACTGAGGTGAGAGTAAAAAAAATTTAAACAATAAAGAACTGATTGGAAAAAACAATAATTAGTTCAAATGAACACAGAGGGTAGAAATCCAAAGAAATGTATGTGAATTTAAATCTACATGTAAGATTTCCATCTCTGTCACCTATATGGGGAGTTTTTTTGGTACTTTTATATAAAAGGGTTTTTTTATATTAAAACAAAACAGCAAACTACTGTATAGGTTTCAATATACACAGAGGTCTGAAAAGCATTCATTATGGCTGTCTTCTTTTCCCCCACTCTCTAACTTGAAGCTGAAAATAGTATTTTATGCACTTGTTTTCTTTATTCACTTTCCCCCCCTACTCTTCTCCACTGTTCATAATTGGCATGGAGGCAGTTTCAGGCAGACCACATTTTGGAATTTATTGAAAAATAACCACACTTTAGCTGCCTGCTCCATTTCATGTCAACAGCGTAGTTCAGGGAGAGATATTTGTGTTACAATGCAAATGCAGCACCCTCTCTGTGACATTAAACAACTACACCTCAGGTGACAGTTGCTTTTGTACCTGTGGTGTAATACTGCAGTACAGGGTCCATGCAGAAGGACTTGAAAGTCCATGTGAGAATAACGTTTTGGAGGTCCGCAGAGGTGGAGTAGTCGCAGCGGAGGACCACTTTGGCAAACATAAGCGTGCTGTACTGCGTGTAGGGAACGTTCACCTGAACGCATACTGACACTGCAGAAAGACAACAGACAGAGAGTAACCATATAGTATTATACAATGATCCATTAGGTTACATTATTTATCAGCAAAAGTCCAGGAAGAAGAATAGTGGAAAGGAGACAATGAGTGAGAGCTACTATGAGCCAAGGAGTTAATGTCAAAGCAGCAGAACCAGAAAAACAGGTGGCACAGACAGAGACACAGGAAGTGGCCTACTGTGAAACTACCAAACAAACACTGAAAAGCTGGAATGAAACCCGATGAGTTCATCTAAGTGTGGGCATAGCGCAGTGGCTCTTTCCAGAGTGGAAATAAAGAAAATCGTTAGTTTAACTTTAAAGAGTGAATCAATGCTCAGGGTCCCAAGTATCTCTAAAGGGACCCAAATATTAATAATCTCCGACAGATAAATGTTTAAATCGGTTATAAAGACGAGTAACACATAATTTGCTTAACCAACTATGAAACAAGACGGTCATGTTTGATTGCTTCATATAAACACCTGTGTCATGTGACCGATACTTATGTTCATTTTTGTGTGTTTTTTAACATTTAATTGATAAACTGGTTTAGTCCACTTGTTTTTACACAAACATGAAGCTAACATGTAAAAAAATTGAAAAAATTACCTTTCAGAAGCGACAGCAGTACGACTGCGACAGGAAGTCTCTGCATGATTACCAAAGGGTACAAAAAAAACCCAACCCAAAACCTTCGGCTCCAAATACAAACAGAGAGGCAACACTCCCAAGATAAAATAAATAAATAAAAATAAAAATAACCACAAAAAACTCCACAAAACACGAGTTTCTATCTTCACTTTGGCCTAACCAAAACTGCTCATTGTTTCCGCCTACGAGTACCACTGAAGAGTAGCCAATGTTTGTAGCTGATCCCTGAGACTGAGCTCATCTGTGACTCCACCCCGAAACAGGTGAGCTTTCCTGTGACGCAGGCAGGTGTTAAGCAGCAGGATGCCACGATCATTTGCAAGCGCATAAACAGATATTACCTGTAACATCTCACTGGTCTTATCTGATTTTCTCTGGCTGTGGGAGTATTTTGTTTGTATGACACTGTGACACGAAGAAAAGTCTAATCCCCGAGCCCTTGAAGCGGTATAAAGTCTACTGGTTGCTAAAAATGGATTCCCTGGAATCATTTATTTGAAAGAAAGAAGTCAAAGTCTAGCATTTGAATTCAAAATGGAGGAATATTGTTCTGAAGAGGGGAAATCGAGGTTGTAGTATCTTCGCTGAGAGCAAAGCATCCCAGTTTATTAAAAAAAAGCCCAAAGATGGTGTTCTTATATTAAAATGTTTTCTAGATGATTCAAATTGAATTAAAAATACATTTAACCAAAAATAAAAATTTAATTACAAATCTTTTTTCAAGTAAGTGTTCTGAACTCTAGATTCAATCTTTTGACTTGGCTGGAGAGAAACCATCACTGGATTAGGAAAAAATATGTTCATCTTATTCCTATTGAGCAAATATTTGCTCTTGGAGGTGTTAGGAAATGTTTTTCGAAATCCCTTCAAAGCAGCTGTGTGACTCATGAATGAATAATACAGGAGAGGGAAAAACTGAAGCTGGGCTTTGCTCTTCATGCCTTTGTTTCCTAGACTAATCAAAGTCTTCTCTAAGTCTTTCATAAACACCACAACAACAATAATCTGTGTTTTAGTGAAAACAAATTACACTCATATAACCACACACAGATCCAACCTCTTTGGTATGTTCATATTCAAGTGTACTTACCAATTGTGCTTGTGTAAAACTATTGTAGCTTAACTGTTCTGAATGATCAGCATCATAATTTCTTCTATTCCAACTTCCAAGTGGAAACAGGTCTAATTGACCAAGTAAGTGAAACTGGAACAATCCACTGGGTTCATGAGTTGTGCACTGATATGTTTATTAGTAGGAGTCAGGGACTAAACAAGTGCCATTATTTCCAAGTTACAAGTTAAGTAATGATTTGCACTGGCTCCCTGTCAAATACCATATTAAATTTAAAATATTGCTGCTTACCTTTAAAATCATAAACAATATAGCGCCTAGCTATCTCACTGAACTCCTTAGACCATACACCCCTGGGAGAGCCCTCAGATCATCAGCCCAATTACTCTTGGTACAGCCTAGATCTCGGCTTAAGACCAGAGGTGACCGTGCATTTGCCCTGGTTGCTCCTAATTTGTGGAACAACCTTCCCATTGCTATTCGTGCGTCCGACTCCATCCAGACATTTAAGTCATGACTAAAAACTCACTTATTTAACCTTGCTTTTCCAGTTAGTTAATACTCCTATACTATCTTCATTTTACGTGCTTGCCATTGTATATATCCCTTCACTTGATATCCATGTATTTCTATTGATTATGATTTGATATTTACTCCTTATTTAACTTTTATTCTTGCCTAATTAGTGCCATTGACCTGCTAGCATATTTGGTACATTGCTAATGGTCTTTTTTATTATTCATGTTTTAATCCGCTGTACTATTGTGAAGTACTTTGGTGTACCCTTGGTCTTAAGTGTGCTATATAAATAAAGTTTTTGTTGTTGTTGTTAACCTATTGGATTAAGATCTTATAAGTAGCTAAATGAATGTCGTACTGACCAATTAACTCATTATGTGTGTACTACAAGTGTTTGTTGTGCATTTGTAGTTAGATGGAAAGTTTCTCAGTTCTGGCACATGCCTGCTATTTTAATGCGCCCCCTTATTACTTTAACCCTGACAGTACATAAATAGACAGTATACGCAAAGCAGCTGCTGATTGCAGTTCATGTTCATCAGTGTTTGCTGAATTCATTTCTGAAGTTGAGTCAGCGAATTAAATTTTAAAGCCGTATGCACTTATATATACACACATTACAGTACTTATTTCATCTTGAGTTAATTCATTCATATCATAAACACACAAATGAACTTTAGATAAAAATAGCAATAACAATATTTAAACAGATCCAGTGTACAAATAATTTCATAAGACAGTCTGTTCACATTTCTTTATTTGTGGGCTTTTTGCTTTTCCGTTTTCCCTGATCGTTGTTACGCCTTTGTGAGTGAGGCTGATATTGTTGCACTATGTCCGTCTGGTCCTCGAAGAACTGCTTGACCTAAGGAAAAGACAGTAGGGAGGTGTGTGTTACAATCTTCATTTTAATGTTTCACTGTCAGCTGCTCACCGTCTCTGCTCTGTGAAGGTACACACCTGCTCCAGCTGTTTCTCAGTGTCATTCACATCCACACCTTCCTCTCCTCCTACCTGGCCACCAGTCATTTCATACAGATTTAAAATTGACATCTTAATCTGTCCCAGCTTCAGTGTTTTCTTTGTAGCCGTTTCCTGTATATTATTCCATTTCTTCTCCTGTATGAACACAGGACAACCAGAGTTCATTCAGAAGACGCCAAGATCTAAGGCCGTCTTAGCACTGAAGCTGGGATTTTGATCCAGGATTATGTGTCATACCCATATTAGACCTTCAGAGCGTGTTTTCTCCAGCTCGGTCTGGAGCTGAGACAGCTGGTTGTTCCTCTGCAGCAACAGCAGGTTGTGCTGTTGCTCCAGTGTCAGCAGTGCTTTTCTCTGCTCGTCAGCCTGCTCCTGTGCCTTACTCTCCCTCTCAGAGAGCTGGCATCTGAAGTGGAGGAGACTCTCTAAATGATCCGTGAGCGCCGCCACATCTTCAAACTGTAACACAATTACACTCTCATTAAGGATGTAGCCTGAAAAGCAAATTGCCATCTATTTCAAACATGCCAGAGTTTGCCTGCAATCTGAAACAAATCCACTGCTATCATTAGCAATCGTTACCCCAAATCCCAAAAAAGATGGGACGCTCTGTAAAATGCAAATACAAACTGAATGCAGTGATTTGCAAATCCCATAAATCCATATTTTGTCTGTGTCTATTTTGTCTTAATCTATTTGGAAACAAGGAAGCTGCAGCAATTTCAGGAAAATGTTCCTCAAGGTTTGACTATATCATGGTCTACAGAACATATCAACAAAAGATTCAGCAAATAAAGAGAAATCTCTGTGTGCAAGGGACATGGCTGAAAATCATCATTGGGTGCCTGTGATCTGTTCCAACAGTGTGGCTTTGTAGTAGAAGAGTCTGAGTGCTTAACCGGCCTGCCTGCTCAATGACCGAGGCCGGTTGAGCAACTAAAATCCTACATCAAACACGAATGAGACAACATTCAATTCCCAAAATTTGAGGAAATGCTCTCCTCACTTCCCAGACATTTACTGATTGTTGTTAAAAGACAGGATGCTACACACTGGAAAAGGTGACTCTGCCCAAACTGTTTTGCCATGTATTCATGCCATCACATTCAAATATAGCTGATATTTTTATGAGACAGTCAAATATCTGACTTTAACCATATATGTTAAAAACAGGCATTAAAAAAATCAGATGATGCACTGAATTGAGAATAATATTTGTCACATTTATTGTAATACTTGTATTCAAAAGCTACAGTACCTTAGTTATTTTGAGCAGCTGCTCCATGAGATCTCTGTACACAGAGTGTCTCTTCACCTGATGCTCGAGCTCCTGTTTCTCCTCAGTCAGTTTGGCAAACTGCTCCTTCAGCCTCCCTATCTCTGCCTCTTTTTGAAGCACCCTTTTTCTCTCCTGCTCTGCTTTCTCGATTACTCGATTAGCTTCTTCATCCTAGAAGCAGATTGAGGGCCTTACTTTTTTTTTTCCTCCCATAACATTTATAGCATGTGACGTGATCTCCTGTCGTACCTTGTGATACATGTCAAAGCTTAAATGCAGGTCCTGTATTTCCTTTATCTTCTTGTGCAACTCCTCTTCACGCTGTTGCAAACTCTCCAACACCTACATAAACCCACATAACAGGGTAAAAAAATTAATTATGCCAAGAATTGTATGAGATTTTCGCTACAAGCAGATAAGCATGCCATAGTACTGGGCTGTAACTAAGCGTATTTACTCAAGTGCAGTTTAGAGATACTTAAATTTTACTTGCAAATCTTAATGCAAATCTAATGCAGTCCTACTCTTCTTCTTCTATAAGCACGGGTAACAAAATTAAGATATTTTTATACAAAACATATCAAGTGCTTATAAAATTAGTTGCTGTATATTAAAGTACACTGCTCAAAACAATTAAGACAAACATTTGATCATCACAGTAAAACACAAAGTCAGTTGCACTTAAGGGATCCCAATCTGCCCAGTTAGGAAGCATAAAACAATGCTAATCAATTTCACCTGCTTTAGTGCAAATAAAAGCGACAACAGGTACACTGGAGAGGCACAAATAAGACTTCCCTCCAAAAAGGAAATGGTTTTGCAGGTGGTGACCACAGACCTCTGGTCTTGTCAGAAAACACTAAAATTGGTTCTGGTTCACACTGAGCATATTTTACACAGGTTAAAGAGTCTGGAGACACTATGGCAAATGTTATGTTGCCTGCAACACCAACCAGCATGGTTTGGCAGTGGGTGCATGATAGTGTGAAGATGCATTCATATTCTTTGTGAATTTCAATCCAGCGGGTCCCCCTAAATGAGGTGGGTCCCTCATGCCTCCCTCATGGAGTCTAATTCTGATAGTTTGTTCAGAAACATGCACAAGTAGCTCACTGGAGGTAATTTTGTAGGATTTTAGAAGTGCTTGTCCTGTTCCTACTTAAAAGTGCAGCGGCTGGTGCTCCTACTGGGTTGATGCCCTTCTACAGCCAATATCCTATTATTTCTACTACTGAGACTGTGCTGGGAGGAACAACAGGCTTTCTTGTGAAGGCACATACAGCTCCTTCAAAATGTGTAATTTTGGGGAGCTGCTCAACTAGTGGAACCTCAATGGGCTGAAGGAATCATCTCATGCAACCACTAGTGACAAAAACTAAATGTATAGAAAAATCTGTCAGGGATAAGGAAAGAGCAAATATCTGTGACCACCAGCTGCAAACTGCATCGTTTAAATTCTTTAGTGTTGTACTGTAATGAATGATCGCTTAATTCTTTTAATGATTATGGCATTTATACAAATACTTCCTGCTATATCATGTAATATAGTCCTGCACGTTTATTGTTAAAATCATTGACTGTAGAAGACTGTTTTCTACAGTCAATGGTTAAAATCACTGAATGATGGTACAGCCCTGCCACTGCCTCCAAGTGGCAGATAATTGACTGTTTAGATAATTATTTAGGAATGAATAGATGCTCCTAATAACGTGCTCTTAATTCGTTTGATCAAACTTAAATACATTTTTTCGTTTTTAAGATAAGAAATACTTAAACATTCAGAATCGTTCATTGTTTACAGTGCTTTGGTAAAGTTCACGCTACCCTTCAGACTGACGCTTCGGCTATCGCGAGAAGTGACTGCCTCAGGTCTCGAGAAAAAAATTCCGCACCTGTTTGCTTTCCTCGTACTTAGCTTTCAGCTTTTTCTCCTCTCGCTGTAACGCCAGTATTTCTAAAAGGACACAGCTACTGTCGCGTCCCGCTGCTGTCCACATCCTGTTCACACACAAGCAGCGGCAGAAAGTTAGCAGCACTGACCGCTCAGATTGATGTTGGCTGGGCTTCACTCGCTCGGACGGGAAGAAGCAGCACACAAACTCACCGTGAAGCCGACTACTCCTCAGGCGTTAGCTGCGAGAACATGACTTTATGCGTTTTCTTTTCAAATTTCAGTCAGAATAAACTGTATGGTCTCCAAGTTTTACTCTCCTTCCTGCAGAAGACTACATTCCAACGCACGCCTCTGTAGCGTTTCTATGGCAACAGTACCGGGAACCTTTAAAGACGCAATCCGCGCAGTGGCTAAAGTTAGTGGGGGCTGAAAATGTAATGGCATCTGGCTGAAGTAAGGAAGACTTGTAGAACAAGAGAGTGACCCTGAATCAGTGCTATCAGCCTAGACAGTAGAAAACTGTGTCCGGTTATGAACTAAAAACTCTGGTCGTCAGCCTAAGCAGGTTTTATGATGGGTTGTGCATCATTATTGTGTTTTCTGTTTCAAATCTTCATAAACATCTTAGTCTTATGCATGAAGGCCACTAGGATCGCAGGGCTAACACAGAGAGGCAATCAGTCATCCGCACACTTATGGGCAATTTAGAATCTCCAGTTAACCTAACACCAGTAACTGCATGTATTTGAACTGGGAGGAGGCTGGAGTGAACCCAGACATAGAGAATGAAGAGAACCCGCTAACTCCACATAGAAAGATTCACATCGAGGATCTTCTTGCTGCGAGGTAACAGTGCCAACCACTGCAGCACTCTGCCGCTATATTTTGTGTTGTGCAAAAGTGCTTTCCAATCTTTTTAATTCCTCAAAGACTGTTTCGCCCGTGAGCACACCCATTCTGCACCTCCATCTGCCAAGAGCCGCTCTGTGTTTCCTGCTTGCTCAAGACTGAAGCCTGTGCTTGTGCTGAGGCGCTCAAGCATGAAGACGGCACACTCACTTGACGATGATTGCACCATTTTTGTGCATTTCATTTCATATCATACTAATGGAAAGCTGCAATCATTTACACAGAATACTTAAATATTTGTGGTTAAATTGTCAACTTAATGACACAGATGTTAAAACAGGTAAATTTCTATGTGTTTACCACTAATTTAAGCTGTGTGCAGTTTAATCAGATTTAACTTACAGTAACCAAACAGTCCACTGATTGCCATCAGATTTTTGACCAGTGACCAGAAACACTTGGTAGTTAATTACTTTCATCCACACCAAACCTTTAAGATCCGCTGTGGCATATGTTGATGTCATATTCCTCTGCAGTCAAGCTTCCTTACAGATGAGAGTTGCTCAGCAGCATTCCTGACATTTCTCAAGCTGTGAGTGGTCACTGGTTTATCTGAACCCTCCCATCACAAGCATGCAGTGAAGGAGCTCACATAAACTCACAGAATAAGAGGTCAAAAAGTGAATTATTAAAGTGAATTATTTCCTATCCTATCTTAAAAAGTAAATACAAACTGTATCCAAATCTTTCACTTGGGTAGAAGTAGCAACAGTAAAGGCCATTCTTGGGGGTAAGTATGAAGTCTTTATCGGGAAAAGGTAAAAACTTTGACCCAGAGTAGCTCTACTGTTAAGTTCTTATTTATTTATAGTTAGCTTTTATGCAGCAAGCTATCACAGTGTTATGGGAACATTATGGTTCAGTGGTGGCAGATGGGCAGAAAGTCAAACTGCATAAATATGTGGTATAACCAGTCACTGGGCTAATTTTGCTTGTGCTGTTGTTGGTCCACCAGCCACCCGTGGTGAAGAGTGAAGATATACAACAAGTGAAAAGTGTCTACAGCAGCCACTGCTTGTACCCTTCATGTTCTCTTTTTTTGGTCTTTGATGGTCTTTTTGTGCTTCATCTAGATTGAGCGGTGTGCAGCTGGCATTTTAGAGGACTTCACGGAAACACATTTGCGGTGGTTGAAAGCCCCTCTCTGTAGCCAAAGGCTAACGCAAACAGACACAAGTGTGATAGTAGAAAGCAAGTATACGTCAACCTGTTTTGGGTCTCCAAAGCTGCCCCTCCTTAAAAGTCCCCTTTGTTTTGACTGGTTGCCCCTCACATGCTAAACCCTCCCTCTGGAGGTGTGGCCAGATAACAGAAATTGCAACAATCTGACGTCAGCTTGGCCCAATAAACCAAAAAAAGAAAAAAAAAATCTTCTAATTAAAGTATTTCTTATGAAGGATTATAGATTTTGATGATGTGTTGATTAATATGTAAGCAAATACATGACTATTATTGGTTTGTTTATACAGACATGTCTTTAGATGGACAACATTTTATTATCTCAACGTTCTGGTTAATGTTTAAAATATTTATCCACAAAAGTAAGTAGAAACGACAGTTACACAGTAAATGCAGTAAAGTCTGTATAACGATGCAACAGAAATACTAAGCAGCATGAAAGAGAAACACCCTCCACTGATGTCTCTGCAATTTAAAACAAGCCATCTGAACTTTAACCCTGGAGTTTTATTTCTGCTGACTTTATTTTGCTGCAAAGTCAAACACTGCTGGCCTTAATGTTTGCCACCCTGCAAGTAGGCGCTTTAGGAACCTACTGTCTGCAATTGTTGTAACAAATGTGGTATGTCGGCGACAAACAGGGAGGATATCTGCAGCTTTGCTGGAAGAACCGATATGTGAGTGTCGAGCCAGCTGTGTAGTCAAGACAGGCAGTCTGTGATTAAAACAATGAACAAAGACATGAGTCATACGCAATCACACATTGTCTCCTTAACAGAAAAATAAAGAGTCATCTCTCTCGCTCATGCTAACTCCCGCACACAGAGTTGTCTCTACCAAACACAAGACAAAACAAAGGGGGAATTTTTCACCAACCATTAAAAAATAATTACACTTGTCTAATAACAAGTGTCACCAACACGGGAGTGATGAATTACTGGATGGGGTAATATTAGAGCAAAATATTTGATATGACTGTTCCAGTAAGCACGCTTAGTGTGTGGCTGCTGATAACATGGAGTTGGTTTAACTGCTAGCTCGACAGTGATAAGCAATGGCTGAATTATGGTGATGGAAATACAGACTTCATCTTATGTACGTACTTAAGTGCTTACACAAACATGATCATTTACAAATTTTAAAAACAAACACACCATGTGCATAAATAGTCCCGTACAAAAGTGTAGTAGAAAAATCTTTCAAAGGCAAGTTGCAGTTCAATACCTTTAAATGTTTACAGATAATACAAAATGTAACTTTTAGTTATAAATCGTAACATGTTTCTAATAGAGGAGGGAAAGCTCCACAAAGTAATGTTACTGTCGCATAATAATCCTGACCTAAGAGTAAATCTATAACACTAATGTGGGGTGATTTTCAAGCCACAAACAAAAGGAATATCCAATGGAATTTTTTTTGGGGGGGGGGTGTCATTAACGATTCGATAATTTTTCACTACTTTCATACCGTTTCAGTTTGTCATGTATTGTTGTACATTAAAATATTTTGATGGGAAGCATGTTTTATCGCATATATTAAATCAGGTAAATATATACCTGACATTAGTGATAGTGTTAGAAAACTGCACATTAGTGTTCTGGAGTTAACTGCATCACTGCTGCTAATGCTGCAGCAAATGTGGGTCAGAGGTCAGTATAGGCAAAGTTAATCCACACCTTCATTACTTTAGTGCTGCGTCATTGCAGCTTTATCTTTTTATCCAGACTTAACAGGTATTTTAAAATGTTTAAAAATGCATAGATTTCTGTCATATTAGGTCATTTACAGATTATATTCAGGCAGCTTAATGCTCAAATTTGTAACCACCTACAAAAGGCTCATTCTGAGGTATCCTGTTGCTATAAACTTTTAATAGTAGACATGCAAAACTTAATCAATTCAGATGTTTCTAGCTGATACATGTTGCTACATGGAATTAAACCGTATATTATAAACCTCATTCGTATAAGTGACTATGTCACTCGAAGTTACCACAAGAAGTTACCATTCATTTGGAGTTGTGTTTTTACCTAAATAATGAATTTATGTTAGATATTCTCCTCGTGTAGCTCTGCTTTGTTACTCTTTGACTTCTGAGAGAACCTGTCCAGCATCTAATCACTAACTGTGCCTCTAATTGATCTGGTGCTGAACAGTGTGTTTATCTCAGCTCTGATGAGAGGGAAGCTAAAGTGTTTATAGCATTTGTTACTTTTACATTTGAGCTACTACGGGGCAACTTGTTGACGGTCTTTAATAGTTTGTTTTGTTTTGTTTCAGATTGCTGGTGTTGTGTCACATTGTCAGCATTGTCTCATTTCTCCTATCGTAAGTCAAAAAAGCTTTAGCTCCTTTGGTCATTTTAGTTGTATTCAGATGATGGATCCACATTAGCTCTGTCAGAGCTCTGTTGACCTCTGACGCATAACCACTGTTGTTTCATTCATGTCAACTGTCCCATAAAATAAATAAGTGTAAACATTTGGTAATACTGATTACTGCTGAAGAAGCTTTCTGACTAAGGTGCCTTAGTCCCTGAATACACTACTGAATGACACAGAAGGTGACATAGCTGTTCTTCACAATAACAGCGTTGTCATACACCCTCAATTCTACAGCGGTTCTTTTTTCATTCACGTAACTCATAAGATGGAAATGAATGCAGGCATTGTGTTGAAAATGTAATGTAAATCTCTCTGCTTCAGAGCCTTTTCTGACAGTAACAAGGGGAGACCAACAGCGCACTGCTTGCAGGAACGGTCCAGGTCATACTCCCTGCACGCATTAGCTCAGTCTTAGTCCACATAACACACAGCCAGTGACTTCACCATGACATCATAAGCAGAACAGCTGAGTAAAAATCTCGGGTGCCTCTGCTGTCCTCGTCTTCACTCATCAGTACTGATTCAGCTCTCCCACAGTCTGCTGTCCTTGACGTTATCTTTATGAATCCAAGTTCGTCATCTTTTATCAGCTGACAAGCAGTTCCTGTAGAGCATCAAGGCTGCACGACGATTCCAGTCTGTACTGAAGACTGAAGTCCATCAGACGATAAGGGAGTCTCGGCTGAGGAGAGTGCTCTGATGAGGATAAAAAAAGTATAAGTGATCAAAGCAACAACACAGCATATTTTACTGAACAGAGTGAGGCAGTAAAGAGAGAGTGGACATTAGCCAAACGTGGTTATTATGGTGAAGTGGAACCTGGGACAAAGTGCCTTCAACTCTTTCGTGAGATCACTTGACGATTCGTTTCAAGACCTTACTTGAGGTCAAAAAGCAGTCTCTTTTCAATCAATGTGTTTTGTAGAAGAAGTCTTTGACACTACATAACATTTTGACCCAGGTTTGTCAGTAAGGAGACAACCAGTTATTATTGTTATAGTGGAGTTGGAGATAGAACAGAGTCTTCTACCTAGTTTTCATTCTGGTAGCATCTGAACCTGACCTGTCAAAGGTACAACAACAACACTTACTACAGGCCTACAAACCTTTTTTCATCTCTTCCCCAGCCAGCTCCCTGAAGAAGACATTTTAATATGAGGCAATTTTGGTTATAAAATACATTTTCTGTATAATCCAACTGGAGCGTTCTTCAAGTTCAGGAAGTCACGAAAACTTTGAGGCCTAAAAAATTCTAAGTCCACATGAGCAAGTTTTGCATATTTTAGCCACTGTTGCCTTTTTTTGAGGTGCAGCAATCAACCAGCCAGGGACCAGAGTCAGACACTATGTCTCATTACAAGACTTTCAGTTTTTGTGCAAATGCAACACACGCACAGCAGCGTGAACAAATAGTTGCTCGCACACTCCCAGCCATATGCTATGAGCAGCCAAACTTTAGCGAGTTCTTCACTGTGAGCGACGACACAAAGTTTCCCAAAGTAAACCATGGGGACAACCACCATGAAAATGTTTGTAACAACAAACCGAATGAGACACTTTCACTTTCACCAAGCTCAAAATGTTAAAGATGCTAACCAAAGATAAGCAGCTAAAGCTAAAGCTATCCAGAAGGAGAATTTTTAATCTTTTGAAGGTGTTTTGAATATTAAGTGAAACCTACCCAGAGTTCAGCAGAGCTAAGACTTAAGCAGAGGCCTGCTTAAGTCTTCATTCTGAGCTTCATTCTGTAGAATGAAGCTCTGCTTAGCTCTGCCCAGTTTTTTGGGAAACAGAAAAGAACTTTAACCTAATCTGTAAAACCAGAATCATCAAATATTTCTATGAAGTGGCTGCTGTGTTCGACTGCCCTTGTTAACATGACACTTTGCCCTCAAACTATTGTACAGAATCTCTAAGTACCCTGGATTAGCTCATGAGTTCCTCAACAGTTTTGTGGGCTCCTAGCCAAGTGCATTTTATTGGAAACACCTTCAAAAAATGGGGAAATACAGCACTGGGTGTTTAGCGCTTTGAAATTAGCCTAGTGTTATCATTTTTCTAGTCTGTATCTTTATTAATTGCAACCAAGAAAAAATATTGAGTATACTCTTTACTGTATCCTTAAATTTGCATACAATCCCAGTAATTCACGATGTTACTCACCACTTTCCTGGACTTGTTTCTGGGATCCTCTCTGTGACTCGCTAAGGAATGAACGGGCGGCTGAGGGGAGTGAGTGTTTCCTGGAGACGACCTGTCAGTTCTTACTCGCTCTGTCTCAGTGTGAGGAGGCAGCAAATCTGCGTCGGGCCTGTTACTAGGCGAGCGACTGCAGTGCTGACTGGATTCTCCGCTGCTCTTTTTCAGGCTGCTCTTCGAGGGTGTGTCTGAATCTTCATTGCCCCGAGCCCCAGTCCTCCCCTGGGTAACCCCTCGCAACTTAGCTTT
Source organism: Oreochromis aureus (assembly GCF_013358895.1). NCBI lineage: Eukaryota > Metazoa > Chordata > Actinopteri > Cichliformes > Cichlidae > Oreochromis > Oreochromis aureus. Next base: position 15,541,372 of record NC_052942.1, on the reverse strand, counting down.
ACGCTCCAGCAGGCTGTTGAGGAAGGTGGCATCATAGTCCTTCTCTTGAGAAGAAGTCGAAGGTGGACCTGCTGTGGGAGGTGGTGGGACAGCACGCTCTCTGTCTGACGTGTCCCTCCTCTTTTTGGGTGAAGGTAGTGGGCTGATGTCATGTCTGTTTTTCTTGATCCGCCTGGGTTGCTCTTCACGGTCGCTGATGTCCTCAACGTCATTTTCATTACTGTGATAATGCTGCGGTGGGGCATCTCGGTGAGAAGGGTATCGGCTGTACTCCAGATGCTCCATCTCATACTCTCGCTGTTCTTCGTCCCTCCTCTCTGCCCCTCTGCCTCCTCTCTGCTTGTAACAAGCGGCAAACTCCTCCAGCTCGTCCAATGAGCCGGTTCGCCCTGCAGTTCGGTATGTTTTTCTGTGAAGGTGTTCTGAGCGAGGGTTCCACCTGGAAAAAAACGACATGAGTTAAGTGTACGCCTGTATCTCTGCATAAGGCATTCTGTGTAATAAGACAGTCCTCCACCTGTTGTGGTTTTCCTCATTGTTGTGATTTTGTTGCCGCTGATTCCGGCCGGGCCTGCGCGACTGAGACGAAGATGGAGGGTCATCGCTGTATCGCCGCGGAGGAAGAGGCTCGTCCCGGACGTGGCGGGGCTCTGGGTCAGGGTCATCACGATAATGGTGGGGAGATGGGGGATTATCCCGGTAACTCTGTGGCTCTGGACTGCGGTTTTCACGGTAGCGCTGAGGTTCAGGCTGAGTGTCGTGATCAGGGATGGCTGGCAGAGCGTTCTTCTGGATGTTGCGATATGTTTGGCGGAAGCCACTTTCTCCCTCATGGAGGGAGCTCAGTTCAGACAGGGCACAGGCTAGATAGGACAAAATAAATACAATTAATCAAATAAGTAACACCAGCCAAAAAATTAATTAAAAGAGCCCTTCTCCCAGAACAAGACCCTGCAGATGAAGAACATCAAGGTTTTAAAGAAGTTGCCTTAAGTGTGAAATGAGAGTCATTAAAAAAAAAAAACACTTTCAGGGAAGTAGGCATGCAAAACTGCAACTAGATCACATCCAAACTACAGGAAATTCAGAAGGCAGATATGCTGAGTGCAGAGAGTCATGCCAAGAGAAGAGAAAACAAATAAAAGACACTACCAAAGCTGCAGATAGCATCAGAACACTTTAGTAGTAGAGTAAAGCCACAGAGTAGGTTTATGAGGCTTACACTGGTGGCTGGTGGACCTGGCAGGGTTGAAGTGAGCCAGCTGTTTCTCTACATACTGTAGCACCCTGAGAGAATCCTGATCCTGAGGTGAAGGCACCCGGTAGGGAACCCCTACAGCGTGCATGGGCACTGCAGATACACACTCGAGTCATCAGAAAGGGAACTTGGATGTGTGTTTTATTAGTTTGAGGACCATACTGGTGTTTTTCTACTTTACCATAAACTGAATAAATCACAAATAGTTTATCACAGGGACATTTGGACTGACTACATTTTTTTCCCCTTTTTTCTAGCTCAAATGACAAGAAATATAGTTAACACATGGCAATCAGGTAATCAGGAGTAAGCCCCCACCTGCTGTGAGTAGAGTCCCATCTGAGCCGGGGACTGAAGATATCTTGTCCACCAGAGAGGGAGGAGCAATTGGGACCATGGTTGGGACACCAGACACGAAATACGGTGGGTAGGGAGGTGTCTGAGGGGAGGAGGTGGTTGTCTTTATACCTTTTCCTGCCTCATACACTTAAAGAAAAAAAAGAAGAAGAAGGAAAAAAAGGAAAATATAATCTCATTCAGAAATGCGTCAGTTCTCTGACCACAAACTTGTGCATCTCTGAGTGTATGTTCATACTCACAATGCCTGGGGCAGCAGCACGTGTCGGGGCAGCACCAGCAGCTGACGTAGCAGCAGCAGGAGTGAGGACAACACTGACACCAACAAACTCCAATCAAGAGCAGGAATAACACACTGCCAAGTGCCACTGCCACCACAAACACCCACTCTGCAAGCACACACAGCACAAAATCCTGCACATAAATAAATACATGTCCTACTCAGCACACTGATACAGGATCAGGTTCATTTGATCATTCCGGAGCCATACTGTATTCTGAGAACGTGAAAAATAATGAGTAATAACTAAACAACAAAAAAAACCTTAAAAAAAAAAGAAAAAGTAGCGTAAAACAGTTCAAGCAACCTGCTCATAAACACAATGGCCGTAAAATGTAATGCTGAGAGAAACCGAAGGTTAAAAATGTTATTATCAGCAGCAACTTTTATTCTTCATCCGTGTTTATATAATCTCTAAAGCAGGGGTGTCTAAAGGTAGGGACTAAAACTGGCTCAGCACAGGCTCCAATCCAGCCCCAGTGCACGGCTTTGGTAAATGTGAAAGAGAGCATACATATTGGACTTTCAACTGTTTTCTTAGCTCAGCTTTGGCTACATTCATACTTCACCAAAGTAACTAAGTAACAGAAAAACAATTAAATGACAGAAAGGGTTCTGTTTTTTAGTATCTACTTACTTTGTATCTAAAAATGGCAGGGGAGGTTTTTTCAGTAAGACAAAAACATTTGTTGTGAATTAACAGAACTCTGTTTTATAATTACAGGACAGTCTGACCAGTGAGCTACCAGAAGATTCAGAGCTTTTATTTTATTTAACACTTATTTATCACAACTGCAGCCCAAGGAGTCATGCTAACAGATTTATTTTAATCACTAAAGCAGCATTTCTCTATAAGGTAAAACACTGACATGCATGACTGACGGCACATCTTGTCTGTGTTTGTGTGTAGCCCGATTTAATTTTACCATTTTTTTCATGTGATGTATTTCCTGTCAAAGCAGGAAAAAGGAAAAGTGAACTGAAACGCACTGGGACATCACAAAGGAACAAAAGGCTGGAAAGCTGCAAGTTTATGTCCCCTCGTAGATTTTCTTGCACTTATTAACCTTGTCGGGTTTTTTTGGATAGGAAAATGGGAACAAATGACATCTTAGTTGGAATATGAGTTACAGGAAAAATGTGTTATTAAATACCACAGCTTTGGAGAGAAGGATAAAGTGAGTTCAAGAGAAAACCTACATGTATCTGTCTGGGGGGAAGGCAAAGTAAAGGGAAGGCGAGTGCAGATAAGGAAGTCTTTAACAATATAAAACTAAAGATGTTTTCTCTCATACAAACAAACTAAAGGACACCAAAAGAAAACACACACTCATGTGCAGGAAACCTGTTTTTGCTACAGGAAGGAAAAGGACAGTTTACTGAACGCTTGGCTGTTACGACCAAATTGCTTGTTATGTGATATCGTTTGGAACCATAATGACTCCTTAACACACTCACAGATACACACACGCACACTGTGGGAGTCATCGTGGACAGCAAGTCATGCTGGGAGTTGCTTCCATACACTGTGCACATTTATACATTTATACAAAAGAATCCGATGCATCATAAAGCCCTCCCCTCCTTCAGATTACTGTGTTTTCGACTTGATATTATCCAAATGGTGTGGGAATGCTTGCTGACCACAACCACAAATAACTTTAATGACCATAATAGCTGTTTTCCAGAGCAGCTCATCTTAGTGGAGCAACGACCAGCTCATTACTTGATGGGTGTGGATGAGTCTCTGAGTTAAAAGAAGGTGAATCACCAGCACTTGCTGTATTATTAAATGTTGTGGTTGAAGAACAGGTTAAACAGTGTTACAGGCAGTATTAGCACAGGAACCACTGAACATGGTGTAAAAAGTGATCTTTTTTATTCTTACACCCATCTACATAGTTCCTATATTTATAGTCTGAGCAGTAAGTAGTGTTAGTATGAATGAAAGAAAGCAGGTAAAGGGGGGAAATGCATTAGGCCCCTACCTGGCATTATCTTCAAATCAAAGTCTGGCAGGAGGTCTTCAGGAACACCTGAGAAACCTAGAGAGAGAGCACAGTGGACGAGAGGAGAGGAGATTGGAAAAGAGAGAGGAGAAGCAATGGAGTTGATATAAACTGGAATGACTGATTCGAAGAAAGTTATTGCAGCAGCGGCATGCATGCATTTAAAGTGATTTAAGAGAAAGACAGAGCAAAATACAAAGAAGGAATGAAAAAAGACAGATAAATAGCATGCATGAGAGGACATTGTGGTTTTTCTCTGAAACAGGGGTGTCAAATATAAGGCCTAGGGGTCTGAATTGGTCTGGCAAAGACAACAATCCAGTCCACGAGACAGCTTTGGAAAATAGGAAGGAAGATACAAATTTTTGACTTTAAACTGTATTTTTCATGTTTTACAGTTTCTATTAGTGATAAAAACATTTCCCACAGCTTTTCATATCACACCAAAGTAACAAAGATAAACAATTAAATGACAGAAAAGAGCTACCAGAGCTTAAGCTTTGTTACGCATCACCAGCGTTTATTGTTATGTTGAAAAGCTGAGATCTACTATTAAATTGACATGTCTTTTTCTTATATCTCAGGGATTAAATATGTAGTTAAACATCTTTACACTGACAGAAATGGAAGTTTCACTTATCTGGCACACTTAAGATCAAAGTGGGCTGTATGTGGCCCTCGGCGTACAGTTTATGGTCCCTGCTCTAGAAACCTTTCAAATCAACTGATTAGAAGATTGATTGTCTGACTGCTGAAAAAAAAAGAAAACAGACTGGAGTTTGAATGAGTGTCATCAATATAGCTGCCAAATCAATGAGACTTTGCTTTTATAGAAGCCGACAAAATTTACTAGAGAAAGTTCAAGTGTATCACGTAGCTTTTAGCTTCAAGAATTATAAATATCTTCATTCATAGTGCTGAAAGACGCACCTGAAATATTGAAGTATTTCCTGAAATGCCAAACTACTCCAACTATTCGGGTGAATAGCGAAGATTGGCTGTTGAGGTCGCTGCTACAGCAAAAAACACTAAAAATGTCAGCTAAAATCAGAACTCCAGATGGCTCTTCTTTTACTGATTCCTATTTATACAGTTACCTTTCTTATGCTGTTTGTAACACTTTGGAAACAATTTACCTATTAAGCAAAAGTTTTCTTCCAAGTACTTAATAATTACATTAACTAGGCCAGCTTTATTAGCACTGTTTTTTGGGCTGAAATAAAGACATATGTTAGATACCTAACTGCACAATTTTACACTTCATTTAATTTAATGTTTTCCACTAAAACGGCAGTGTGCTTGGTGATGCATGTTAAGGCTGATGTGTTGTCGATAATATTACATATAGAGTTTGTGCTTTTTGTCTTCCTCCCCTCACCCCCAACCAGTCACAGCAGATGGCTGCCTCTCCCTGAGCCTGGTCCCACTGGTGTTTTCTTCCTGTTAAAAGGGTTTTTTTTCTTCCCACTGTCACCAAGTACTTGCTCATAAGGGGTCATTTGAGGTGGGTTTCTCTTCAATTTATTGTAGGGATCTTACAATGTAAAGCACCTTGTCATGTCTATTGTTGTGATTTGGTGCTATACAAATAAAATTGAATTGTACTAAATAGATTTTAGATGATACTTTTAGTTTAGGGTTAGACAGATTAAAGTCATATCAAGATAAAAAATAAATACTAGTTTACTAGTTATTTTTTAAATTTCTCAAATGTTCCTTAACACATCTTTAAAGAAGTCAAACAAATGTCTGATAAAACATGAGAGGAACTGTGTCATGAGCCGGTGCAGAAATGTGTGTGAATGTGTTTAGTTTGGGTGCACAAGTGAAAAAGCCAGCATATGAGTGTGTGATACCAACAAACACTGGTATTTTGCTGCTGAGTGTGTCATTCTGGCAAAGAGAGGAAAGGAGTGGTAAGTATAAAAAAAAAAAAACAGTTTGGAAAGGGTGCAAGCTGGACTACCTTGGCCTGACTCTAGCTGACAGTGCACATAGCTTATTTAATATCTTTCTAGGAGGCTATACATGTTCTTTGCTGGATTTGAAAACAGAAAAAACCTATTAAGGTTATTGCATTTAAAAAACGATGTCAACATTTATATTGCTTTACTTCAGACCGCTGTAATTTTGTTTTTATCTGCTGCTATGTCTTCTGTGTTTCTCATGCTGTTGAAGGATAACACATGTCCAGTTTCTACTAAATCCTGAATTTGCCCGAAGGCTGGTGATAAACCAAGGTTTTCTTTCAAATACGCAGGGATTGCATACTTGACCCTACATGCGATCCTGATGGGTGCCGTTGAACAAAGCCATACATCTCCTTTATGGCGTTATTTTTGTGCCACTATTATGAGCGCACGTTAAAAAAAAAAAAAAAATATATATGTGCAGGTGCAAGTGTTGCATTTTGAGGAGAAATTTATTTTGAGCGAAGAAAAGCTAAATTTGAGTGAACAAAATTCATTGCTGCGTGCAAAAATGTATTTCAGTGTTTGCTATTATCCATTCACACACACACACACACACACACACACACACACATACAATAGCAGCCCCTCTCACTCAGTTTTTGCATTCGGGCTTGCTCGCAACGTGTTGCTCGCGCTCTCAACATTTCTGCCCGTGTGCGCTCAACTCTTTCTGTACACCGTTATATTTGTGCCACAAAACCAGCCAATCACAGACTTGGATGCAAGAAAAAATGATTGGCTGTTTTGGTCTCCAATCAGATCGACATGACGAAATGCAATATCCCAGAATCCATTTCGTCCAAAACTCAAACGAGGCAGTGGCAGAGGAACACAGCGTGGCGGAGTTTGAAATATTACTCTTTCTGGGTCACAAAATAAAGTTTTAAGATATTTTCATGCGAGAATGGTGCTGTGTAAACTTCAAATATCTGCTCGATTTATCAAGACATCACATATTTGCAAAAGTGCTCTAACGTTCTCCGAGATGCCTGTTACCCACCAGCTGACCGCATAGCTAGACTGGCCATTGGGCATACCGGGCATTTGCCCGGTGAGCCAATAATGATTTTTCATTTTTATGTTTGTTTGTTTGTTTTTGTAACGGTATAAACAATGAAAGGTGGTGGATTAGCCAATTGGTCATGATCAACTCTGGCCTGGACCAATTACAATACATCCGTATTGAGGGGGAAAGGAACGCGATTTGTCCCGTACTTCAGCTAGAATGAAAAAGACACAAAGCTGGATTTATTCTGTCTTTACGCTGTCAGCTGCCTCTTCTCTCATCCTCTCACCCTCCCTCTCCTGTTGCTACTTCAATCATGAAACTGATCAATGATCAGCTGATCGTCTCTCGTTTGTTTATCGCTCACTTTGCGCCAGAAAGAGGAAACCAGCGGATGTTGCGCTAAACAACAGCAGCACGTTTAAGCTTGATCAGCTGTTGTTAGAATTTATTTAATATTAATTTCTAGTATCAGCTGATGTTTGCTGGAGTGTACATCACTGTCACAACAGCATTTGTTTTAGTTCAAAGGCTTTATGGTTTTTCCTATAATACCTGGTGGTGCAGTCGGCCGATTTTTTGTCAGTTCAGCCTTATATATTACGTTTAACCCGAGTGACCACCCGGTCAGCTGGTGGGTAACAGGCATCTCGGAGAACGTTAGAGCACTTTTGCAAATATGTGATGTCTTGATAAATCGAGCAGATATTTGAAGTTTACACAGCACCAGTCTCGCATGAAAATATCTTAAAAGTTTATTTTGTGACCCAGAAAGAGTAATATTTCAAACTCCGCCACGCTGTGTTCCTCTGCCACTGCCTCGTTTGAGTTTTGGACGAAATGGATTCTGGGATATTGCATTTCGTCATTTCGATCTGATTGGAGACCAAAACAGCCAATCAGATTTTTTTGCATCCCAGTCTGTGATTGGCTGGTTTTGTGGCACAAATATAACGGTGTACAGAAAGAGTTGAGCGCGCACGGGCAGAAATGTTGAGAGCGCGAGCAACACGTTGAGAGTGCGAGCAACACATTGCGAGCAAGCCCGAATGCAAAAACTGAGCGAGAGGGGCTGCTATTGTATGTGTGTATGGATAATAGCAAACACTGAAATACATTTTTTGCACGCAGCAATGAATTTTGTTCACTCAAATTTAGCTTTTCTTCGCTCAAAATACATTTTTCCTCAAAATGCGACACTTGCACCCGCAAATGTTTTTTACATGCGCTCAGAATAGTGGCACAAAAATAACGCCATACTCCTTTAGAGATTAAATGTATGGGGAAAGTGAGACTATATGTTGGGGCTGTTTTCACACACTAAAACCATACAATATTGAGCCCTTCCTTCCTGTAGGCTCATGGTCGGGGTTAAATCAAACTTGTCTAAACAGTTTCAAGAGATCAGTCTATCACACTAACCATGTATCTAGAATTTTCCATTAATATGTATAAAGTAGATACAATAAAATATATCAAATCTTTGCATTTTAGGCCATTAAACATGTAGTATTAGGACCAGATTAAGAAAAATAAATATATTAGTGATCATCTTTTCAATGTCCTTAGACTGATCATCACACTGTGTTTATGAGGTAAAAGAGAAATTCTTTCCTTCCTTTTACTAAAACCAATTCTGAAGTACAATTTCACTAACTCAGAGGGTATAGCAACCACAGCAGTTTGTCTTGAAAAAACAACTGTAATCTTCACATCTCGACTTTTTTCTCAAAATACATTTTCCTTTTTTTTTCCTAATGGGACCTAATACTCCATCGTAAATGTGCACTGTGAATTTCTTAGATGCTATTTTTGTAAATATCCAAATAGACTGTATATCTATGTATATCTTGAAACAAGACCTTTCCTAACCCTCTCAGTTGCCTTTTATAGTCTATGGACTGATTTCTTTTTCAAGGATGGAGGCCGGACTTTGTGCAAAAATCCAACCATGTGACACTTATACTTTATACAAGTGTCTCTCCTTGTTCCTTCTCTGCTGCTCTTAAGCTGACAGCAGTTTTAAAAATAGAGTTCACTAATCAGTGAAGTGGTTAATTCACAGTACAACACAAATTCTTTATAAAAAATGACAAAAGTAGTACTGGCATGACTTTAGATAGTGGATTGCCAGCAACAACGTTAGTGAGCACGCTGGCTGTGGGTATCACAGAATTTATCTGTGTTAGCAGGTAAGCCAACACTAGTCAGAAAAGCCTGTATTATCTAATGAAACCTGTCTGGTCAAAATTTATCTGAAGGGGGAAAACTACAAATATCAACACAATATTTTAAATCAGATGTTAGCTAATGTTAGCTAACACGTCTGGAACTAAAAAATGAAACATATGTCAAAGTCCCAAAAGAGACCACATGAGAAACTTGGACTATCAGAGCTTGACCAAAAGAGGGAAGTCTAGCTGACCCAGAAAAGCAGCAGAAAATTGTTGAATTATTTTCTCTATGTACATTTTGTTTTTTAATGAAAATTTTGTATCAGAAGCATATCATTTCTGACTGTAAATTTAAAACCAGACTGTTCGGCTGCAGGATTCTTCTTTTTATTAACCACTGAGCTCTCAAAGGCCCACATTAGCATCACCCTCATCTATTGTCTATCACTGTGCTCTGCCGACCCTCCTCCACATCATTAAATCTTCCCTGTCTTCTGTGAACCCATTTGCTCAAAAGACAAAAGATCCCCTCAGCCATTCACTGTGGCCTCAACTGTTGTTATGGAAACACAAGAAGCGCTTCACATGCCATATTAGCTACACTAAAACCACAAAATATAGCATTTTAGCACCATGGTGGATTTAGGGTCTATCACGTCAGGGTGAAAACTCACAGTTATGGAACCTGTAACACACCTACGGAGTGGAACTCACTCTGTCAAGAGGAAACTGTAAAAGCTTACTGTTGATCACCTCTGTGTATGTGTGAGTGTGTGTGAGAGAGACTGCGTCCTTTTGTGCATACACATAAGTCTTTGAGTGGCAGCCTAACAAAAGTTCAGCCTGAGAGTGTTTTAAGGCACCAAGAGCTACGTAGCCTCTCAACAGTTTCTCTGGTAACATATAAGTGAACAAAGACAAGTACACTGTTACTGTAACACAACACCCTACTGACACATTCAAAATACACATGTGCACACACACACACAGTGACGCTGAAGGACTTAGTTTTCAGGTCTAACATTGTACAAATTTCTGTGAAATCAATGACTTTTAACACAGCATTTCAGTTGATTTACAAGCTACATATATTTGCGGGTCACATCAATAATTATGACACTTCTTAGTTTTGACTGCAAGTTCTTATCCTTCATTTAAAAATGCCATGTAAATTACAAGCAACTTACCAAGAACCAAAAGCTCCACAGATGCTTCGTTCTGTCCCTCCAGATCATCAGATATGACCACTTTGCAGATGTATACTCCACTGTCTCCCCACTGGACCTCTCCTATCTTCAGGTCAGCCTCTGAATTGGGGTGGTTAAAAGTATAAACAAGTGTCTTACAATTTTTGGCATTCTGCAATCAAAAATAACAATAAAAAAAAAGCATGTCTTTCAAAAGCACGTGAATGATGCATGGTTGGGATTATTACCCTGAATAAATCTTCCCTGTTTGTTTGCATTTCTACAAAGTTCAAAGACTCAGATACAAAGTATTACATGCATTACACTGCCAAACATCTCATTGAATACCACAAGCATTAATTAGGCTAACTGCCATTGTGGAAAAGCTTTCAATAAGGTCTCGGAGCCTGGCAGCAGGTTTGTTTCCATTCAGCCACTTAATGGTCCCTTAGTGAAGTGGCCACTGATGTTGGGCAATAAGGCCGGTCTCACAGTCTGCGTAGCAAAGCAGTTCAGGAATATGTGCAGGCTAGTTAGGTTTTCAGTATATTGTCTGTGAGCTCAGGATAATTTATGAAGTTATTTGTTTTTATGTTTCCATGACTGTGAAAGGATTCAGAAAAATGTCATTTAGCATACGGTATTTGAAAATCCCTGACACATTAAAAGAGCAAAATACAGTTAGGATTTAGAGTTAAAGGTCCAAGCTAATTGTTCCTTACGTCTATACTCACTAGCCATTTTATTTTGTAGAACTGTTAAACATCTTGTTAACAAAACTACGAAATCAGCCAATAACACGGCAGCAGCTCAGTGCATTTAGGTAAGACCTCCCCATCTCAGTGGGGAAGAAAGGTGATTTAATGCAATGATGCACGCTCAATCATCCAGGTAAAGAAATCCCAAAAATTGATTCTGTTCATTTGGACGTAGCGTTTTCAGTGGCGGAAACGTTTCGTTAATTGGACTTGGAAAAGTGATGAAACATTTCTCCCACTGAAAACGCTACATCCAGCTGCTCTCTGGGCAGAAATGCTTTGGTGATGTCCAGTGTTGGTCAAGTTACTTGAAAAAAGTAATCAGTAACTAATTACTGATTACTTCCCCCAAAAAGTAATCCCGTTACTTTACTGATTACTTATTTTCAAAAGTAATTAATTACTTGGTTACTTTTTAAAAACACAATTTACAACCTGAATAGGTGATAAAGCGATAGATCTTTCAGCCCAATTCTACTTTTTCTGCATAATCCATCATGCAAAATGTAATCAAATGGAAAAGTCTCTTTTTAAAACTTGTTTTATTAGTTTTAATCTTTTAACTTTATGCATCAAGCAAAAATTAAATTATATGCAACATTCTCTGACTGGAAGAAATTTGTTTAACATTTAAACCTATTTTCTGCACATTCCAGCACATAAAATAAAATATTTTTTTTGTGTTTACACTCACTCTTTCAAATAGATGCAAGTAAAACACAGCAGAAAATAAATAAAGTCAAAGACTAGTTGCTCTATTTTCACCTGTAAAGCAGGACTGGGGTAGGCGGAGGTTTGCCCTGGTGCAGGTGTGCTGCAGCGGTCAGTTGAAGACTCTGCGAGTTTCTCTGTGAATTTCCCATTACAGTCGTAGCGCACTCGCTGCTTGCTTGGAAGTTTAGGGGGTTTTTTCGCTGTAAAAAGAAGTTTTCTTCCCACGCACAACGGACACTAATGTTTTTGTCACTTTTTATGGAATCAAACTCAAAATAAGGTCAGTACTTCCATTGTTGATCTGCACACAGCTGTTGTCACGAACGTCGCACTCGCTTACGTCACTGTCATGAGACATTCTTGCAAAAAACTCACGGTTTTAGTAACGCAGTAACGCAGCGTTCCTACGGGAAAGTAACGGTAATCTAATTACCGTTTTTGCAATGGTAATCCCTTACATTACTCGTTACTTGAAAAAAGTAATCGGATTACACTGCCCATCTCTGGTGATGTCAGAGAACACTTTGAACCTTGATGCAGATGGGCCACATCAGCAGAAGACCACACCAGGTGCCACTCTTGACAGAAAACTAAGGTTATAATCTGCATGGCCTCACCAAAACTGAACAGTAAGATTGGAAAAACATTGCTTATTATCAATTTCTCTACCACATTCAGACGGTAGCAATCACAATTTGGCATAAACAACACTGCTGCATGGCTCCATCCTGCCTTGCATCAACAGTAGAATAGGTTAGGATAGAATAGAATAGAATAGAATTCAACTTTATTGTCATTGCACATGTCACAGGTACAAGGCAACGAAATGCAGTTTGCATCCATCCAGAAGCTTTAGCCATAATATAGATATACTACAAATATATATTAGCAATAATATAGATATATAGATATCTATATATACTATATATATATAGATATATTACAGTACAGGTTGGTGGTAATGGTACAATGGTATGGGGGTGTTTTCTTGGCACACTTTGGGCCTCTTAGTACCAACCAAGCATTATTTAAACCCCACAGCCAACATGAGTATTGCTGCTGACCATTTATGACCACAATGTACCCATCTTCTGATGGCTGTTGCCAGCAGGATGATGTACCATGTCAACAAGCTCAAATATATAATAAGTGGTTTCTTAAACATGACAATAGCCTCCACAGTCACCAGATCTCAATTTAGTGGAATGGGAGATGTTTCTAGAAACTTGTTGAATCTATGCCACAAAGAATTAAGGCAAAGCGGGTCCAACCCAGCACAGCAAGGTGTACCTAATAAAAAGACCAGTGATTGTATGTTACATATAGAAATGTAGTGATAAAAGTAACATGTCATTGTCACAGTTGAGGAAAATCACGGAGCTTAGCTAGAACACCAAATAAGAGGGTGGGTTTGGTGTAAAATGTAATATGATGGTGATATGACGTAAAGAGGGAGAGCCACGTGCATAAATATGACTAGCTTGCAGACTTTGCTCCATTTGGCGCAGGAGTCAAAATAAAGGACAATGTTGGTCCAATGATTCTATTGTGAGGAGGTTGACATATAAATACAGACAGGAAATAGGGTGCATAATTGACTTCCTTTTCCTGCTAACTGAGGAAGGGGAGGAGAGACAAGCTGCCACCAGTCTGGAATACAATCTACTTTTACTACTTAATACTACTTTTTTCATTTAAAACTACATCTCCTTTTGTTTTCTTTTAATTCTTGCTGTCTTCAGAGTATGTTATAATCTCCTTTAAACTGTGTGCGTACCATGTACGCCATTTAATTAACAGAACACCCCCTACCCAGTGCATGCTGGCACAGACTCCAACCTCCCTGGGACCCTGAATAGGATTACATGGGAATGGATGACTGGGCGTCTCCAAAGGCAGCAAGGTTGAAATTTTTCACTATTTTTTTGTCCATTTACAACACTGACCTGTTTCGTGATAGGAGGTGGAGTGGGGACAGAAAGAGGCAAGAAGAGAAGGAGAAAATAGGAACTCAAAGAGCCTTACACTGAGAGAAGTGACTGTTGGTAGGGTGGGATTGTCCAATGATCAAGAGAGTGAAACTAAAAGCGGGACATTGAGGTACATCAGAGGGAGGAGTAAGAGGTCAGAGTGAATAAGTGAACAGCGTGAAAACCATTTCTTTTGTCTGCAGCCCTGGCTGGTGAAGAGAAGGCCAATTCTTCAAGAAGCTCCATAAATCTGAGGCTGGCACACAAGACTACCTCTCTGTATTCAACAAGAACACACACATACAGGCACACACAACTACACACAATCCTGTATACACGGTGTTCAGATTTTTATATACATATTTTATGTCTCTGTTGATCTCTGAAAAGGTGGTTTTGAAAAAGTATTCACACTCAGAACAGCTGAAAGTGTTAAAAAGTTTGCCGATTTTAGCAACAGGTTAACAGACTCCACATGCTGCAGCATCTGATTTGTTCCTTTTGGATATTGAAGTATTAAGGAATCTGGGAGAAAGGTGAGCCTGTACCCAAGCTGTAGGTTTTATGAACCTCGCCAGGCTTGGCAAAACAAGAAAGAAGAACATAAGACTGAACCAATGCACTGAGGGAAATCTGTGATGCTAAAAATATGGTTCACACATCACATGTCCACATTATTTTACCTTTGCAGCCCTTGCCAACTGCAAGCAAGCATGCTGTAATTCCTTTTGTAAGGCTGGTGAGCTCAAATTCAGCCTGTTATACCACAGAAAAGTGCTGCAGTGTGACCTGAATGTACGTTAGAAAAAAGAAAAAAACACAACCAGAGGTAGTGCCACAGATGCTTACTGTTGATGATGGAGATATCTCTGTTCTTGTAGTACTCTGACAATGTGACCGAGGAACCAGAGATGGAAGCAACAGTTCGGACGGTCCGACTGTTGTCAGAGCAGTCGAGGTAGCTGGCTGCCATCCCCTTCTCGTACCCTCCGCTGATTCCTCCCGTTCCGCTTGTCAGCCCTCCCCCACCCAGGCCTCCGCCCAAGTTGTCGGGAAAGCTAAATGAATCCCTGGTGCGGTCACGGCAGTACGACTTGTAGACCCACTGCACCACGGCGGTTTGGTAGGACACGGTGGTGTACTGGCACGGCAGAACCACTGACTGGAACAGCACTGCATACTTCTTCTCGTCTCTCACAAACACTTGGACGCCGGAGCTGGATGGAGGGAAGACACCTGTGGGAGAAGATGATGAAGAAGGCTTAGTAAAGTGTGAGAGATGTTCTTCAAAACAATCCAGTGATAGCTTTCTGCAGAGCAGCTCCTGGTTTGGATTCAGAAGGAAGACACTCCCTCTGCTTTTAAGATTAGACTGAAACCTTTCCTTTGTGGTTAAGCTTACATTTGGGCTGTAATGTGGGAATTCACGTGAGACCACTAAGCACTTCTTCTCCACTCACCTCGTTTCACTCCCCCAGTGTGTTACTACAATGTTGTTACATTTTGTCCAATTTATTCTGTCAGCCATGGCAAATGGAACCCTGAGCCTGGGTCTGCTAGATGATTATTCCTGTTAAAAGAGAGTTTTTCCTCCTCACCATCTTAGGAATACCACTGCAGACAGCAACACAATGATTCAGATACTGAATCGAGGCCTGAAGAGACACCTGCTCCTGTTTGCAGAGTTTAAAAACATGCTACCAGAGGATGGTGAATGACGTCATCTAGATATACCAGCAGACTTAAAAGAATTCCCAAGAATTCTTTCCTCCTTTAGCTGTAATGAAATGAAGCAGCGTGTGTGTTGGTTTGAGTTGCTTCTGCTCAGTGAAATCTGACTCTGAGCTGACCTGATGTTGCTGTGGGGCATCTGAAGCTGTGCTACTCAGGGTCACATGATGAAGGTGGGCCTGGGATCGACAGTCCACTAACAACATTACACAGGAGAGGTAGTCATGTGAAATAAAACACAAACACACACGCCCAGAAACATATGTGCGCATTTGTGTATATGTGTCAAGCCAAGCTGTGGGAGGACTGGAGCAGCGAAGAAGGGCAGCGGTAGGAATGAAGAGGGAGGGGACTTGGCTTAATCAAGACCAGGCCCTTTTATTTTCATTCTGTTACTGAGAATGAAGCACGCCCGCTCCTGAGGGAGAGAGCTGAGTGAATTTATCCAAAATGCAACAAGCTACAGCAAGGGCGAGCACAGTGTTGCGTTTACTAGCGGTGTAACAACTGCAACAGAAACACAACACAAATGTTCATATTATACCAGAGTTCCCAGATACCCACATATATCTTTTCAAGCTCAATTAAAGCATACCACCCTTGTGAAAGCTGTTGTGTGTAAAGATCGCTCAGTTTGGAAGAGAATACAACAGAATAATCTATTAGTACTGTGCAAAGTTTTAGGCAGGTGTGAAAAAATGCTGTAAACAAAGAATGCTTTCAGAAATACACATTTTTGTTAATTGGCCCCAAATGTATTCTGCAGCAGGACAACGACCTCAAACATTCAGCCAAAGTAATTAAGAACTATCTTCAGCGTGAAGAAGAACAAGAAGTGCTGGAAATGATGGTATGGCCCCTTCAGAGCCCTGATCTCAACCTCATCGAGTGTGTCTGGGATTACATGAAGAGACAGAAGGATGTCTCTTCATGTATCTGCATCCACAGAAGATCTGTGATTAGTTCTCCAAAATGTTTGGAACAACCTACCAGCCAAGTTCCTTCAAAAACTGTGTGCAGGTGTACCCAGAAGAACTGATGCTGTTTTAAAGGCAAAGGGTGGTCACACCAAATATTGATTTGATTTATCTACTGTGGTTTTGGAGAACTTTTACATTTCTAATGTTAAACAATGGCTTAGTACAATTTATTTACATTATTTTCATTACTTTACATTATTTAGTACAACAGGAACAATTAGTCAGCTGATTGATAAGCTCAGTAGAGTCAAATAGTGGGGCAAGCAGCAGGATATTTGTAAATTTCTTTGTCTAACATAAGAAAAGACTGACGATATAGCACTGACTTTTATTTAAATACAATTAGACTTTGTTATTGACGGATAAAACTGGTGGTTTTGGGGGTATGGACTTTTTTGGATTCGGAAGTTCAGCATGCTGCAAAATGCTTGGGGACCACTTGGTTAGCTAATCAACAAAAAATCAAATGACGCATTATTTACATGTATTTACCATTAATTCAATTATGCGAAAGATATTCTGGTTTATCGGATTTAAAATGATTATTTTCTTTGTTTTAAATACCTGTACGCTGAATATTTGAAGTTGTCCTCTAATTTATTTTTATTATTAGTATCATCAGCTTATATTTTCAGGTAAAAGTCTTAGGTTTTTAAATAAATGAAGCAATGAATTGACTCAAACTGAAGTCTGCTGAAACATAAATTCCTCAGGTGGGAACCTCACTCTGATTTCTAAGAACTGGAGCCCAAAAACAAACAAACCCACAAGTCAGCTCTTTCCGGGATCACAGACTGTGGGGTCATCCTGGCTTTATTAAGTTTTCAGAGTCGCTCTTGTTCCAGATGAGAAAATAAAAGTCAGAGGAGGGGCTCTGTGTTTTGGATATTAGTACTGAGGAGATGGGAGTGGCTAGCAAATGTTTTTTTCTGCTGTCGCTCAAATGTGTTGCCTTCATGTGAAAGGAATCGGATGAAAACATGTGGCACTTAAAAATCTGTAAATCTGCTTCTTAAATGATTTGCCATTAGTCTTTCAGAGCTGTTCCTCAGTCAAAGTCAATAATGTTGGTACCCCTAATTAATATATATGTCGGTTTGATTAAAGATAGCACTTTAAAAAACAACTTTAAAGCACATAACATTTACTTATAGCTGCCAGTTCCAGTGTGTCTATATAGTACTATAAATTTCATAAACATGTTACTTAAACTGTAACAAAGAATGTAGGTGTTTTATGGAATATTCCACATACTCCTGATTACAGTCACTTTGCATGGATCAGGACATAAATAAAAATGATGAACTGCAGTTTTCTAGTTTTACTTGTCATTTGTAAACATTTTTACTTGTTGTTTGTTTTTTCAAGTATTGTAGGGATTTCTCTCTCTCTCATTTAGACCCAGTAAACGTGTCTGATGTTAGACCTCCTAATCCACAGCCTCCTTTAAAGCTTATGGTCGGATCATTCACACATGACTAAAGCCCACAAACAGTCGACTGCAGCTCGGCTAGCTCAGCGGACCTACAAGCATTAAAACCCAAGTTAAAGGTTAACTGATGTGACTATTAAAGTGAGGGGAAATGTTTGCATCTAAATGCTTAATTCTCCCCCACTACATCCAGTCATTATCCCACAAAGTAGGCAGGACACCTTACTTATCCACAAAGACTACGTTACCGTTACTCCAATCTCAGTTTAACAACCTGTTGCAGCGCTGTACACACACGGGAATCACATTGGAATTTTTTTAATGCTCCTCTTTCTTACCTGCCAGAAAAACAGTAACAATCCAGCACTTATGGGAGGGAAACATATTCCAAATCCTGGAGTTGAATTTCGTAACTGTTTTCTGACCAGTGCCGCCTTCTCTTCGCCTCCTTCTCGCCCCTGAACGGTATCCAGGCTCCATTTAACTGGCACTTAACGGGACGGCGTCTCCACAAAAGCGGGACCTCCGGCAAGTGTATCAAAATAAGACGACTTCCGGCAACTGCTTTCGAAAAATAAAAGCCCAGATAAACCAACATTTTTCGGTAGTGTATTTATTTTAGTTTACTCAGGGTGTCACGGAGAGCATTCTATAAGACTATATAAATACAATTTTACATTACATTAACTAAATGATAACTTTAGACAAGATTTTCAGTTCATTATACATTTATTCACCGATTGCAGACGAAGTTCCAAACTCCACTCAGTATTTAGGTTATATAAAAATAATAATAAATATTCAAAATATTCAGTAGTAACCAGCTTTTTCAAAATGTATTATTCTGGTGTTGTATTGTAATCACTCAATATTTTGAATATCTAATATCCTTTAACAGTTTTATATTATGACATTTTGAAGTAAAACGTGTTGAGAAAAAGCAGATCACCTCTATGGCTTCTCAGATGTTACTGAGGGAAGAGTTTCACCATTGACCGATTGTAATTTTATTCTGAAGTTCAAATGTTGCCATGTTCACTATCAGTTGTGCAGCTTTACACAGGCTCCCAGTTGTACCTTCCAGCGTCTGCAACAATGGATGGCGGCAGTGAAGTCTTAACCACGGTGAGGAAAATAAAATTAAAGTTGCTGTTGAAAATAAGTCACCCTTTCCCACCCTCAGTTAAAAACTCAGTAATCACTTTAATGATAACAACGGAAGTGCAGCTTATTTTGGTTATCAGCTGATGGACACAGTTTTTTGGGAGGTTCTATGATTTTACTGTGTTTTCCACAATATCAGATGTTAGATCTTGGAATGGCAAATTGGGAAATGAACTAAACAGCAGTCGAGAGATTTCTTCAAACAACTGTCATTCAGAAAGATCAAAACTGCAGTGATCCTGTAAGGAGATGTTGCCATCTAGTGTTTAGAAATCAAAGATATTGTTTTATTCATTAATGTATTCATCCTACTACAGCGCTCCATGTGTGATTCTCTCGCCCATGATTCCTTAATCAACCCCCTTTCACCCTTCAAACTCCCCAACTTTGTTATCGCTGATATATTTTAATGATTGTTAACACTACATAGGGAGATAAACTACTCAGCTGGTTTATATTGTACTTTTAAATCCTTTAATTAATTAACAGATTAATTAAAATGAATTAAAAACAAGAAATTCATTAACACCTCCCTTGGTACAGGTGTGTCCTGTCATGTTTTAAGTAGGCTATATTTCTCTTCTTAAAAACACAGCTTAGACCCAACTGTTCTGGCTAATTACAGGCCAGTTTCAAAACCCCCCTTTCTCTCAAAAGTTCTGGAGAAAGTGATCTATTCACAGTTGCAGGCCCACCTTGATCTTAATCAAGATTGATTAATCACCTTGATCTCTGAAAAGCTCCAGTCTGGTTTTAAATCACTACACAGCACTGAGACAGCACTTTTAAGGGTTTTTAATTATTTTCTCTTAACTCTGGATTCTGGCAGCTCTGCTGCCCTCTTGTTGTTGGACCTGACAGCAGCCTTTGACACGGTCGACAATGACATCCTGCTATCATGGCTGGAGTATGCTGGGCTAAAAGGGTCTGCTCTCCAGGGGTTTCGGCCCTACTTATCTGGGAGGACTTTTTATGACAACATGGGCCTCCACAGCTCCAAAATAGCCCCTCTTAATCATGGTCCTGCCCTGTTTGCACTGTATATGTTGCCTCTGGGCTCTATTTTTTCATGGTACAACCTTTCATTTCACTGTTTTGCAGATGACTTGCAGATCTATCTGACTTTAAAAGCAGGGACAGACCCACTTCAGCTGTTATTACGTTGCCTTGATGACTTTAAACATTGGATGTCTTTACTTTTTTTTAATGAATTAAAAACAAAACAGAAGTTGTCATTTTTGGCAACCTTGTTAATAAACACAGTGACAGTGCTCTGGACCCCTTATCTTCCTACTGTAAGTCAAATGTAAAAAACCTCAGTGCGTACCTCGAAGGTTCCTTTAAACTGTGTAGGCAGCTGAACGTAGTAATCCAATCCAGCTTTTTTCATGTGAGACAGCTAGCCAAGGTTCAGCCACACCTTCCAGCTAATGTCTTTGAACATGTTATTCATCTGTTTATTACTTGCAGACTGGACTACTGCAATTCTCTATATTTTTGGTTTGGACCAGGCTTCTATCTATCGTCTCTAGTTGGTCCAAAATGCAACTGTTCATCTGCTAGCTGGTACAAAACAGAAGGAGCATATTATCCCAGTTTTGGCCTGTCTACACTGGCTGCCTGTTTCTTACAGGATCCAATTTAAAAAAAATTTATTTTGTTTTTAAATTACTAAACAGTCTGAGCTCCTTTTTATTCACGCTCCAGATAGAACCACGAGGTTCTGGTTAAAACTAACCTTATCTATTCCACAGACTAAACTTAAATCTCCTGGCGACAGAGCCTTCTCTGTGGCAAGTCCCAGATTCTGGAATAGTCTGCCTCTTAATATTAGACCTGCACAAATGCTCGAACATTTTAAATTGTTACTAAAGACACATTTTTATGGTGTGCCTTTTAGCACACATCAACCTAAATATTTTTGGTTTTAACAACCTTAGTTTTTGTTGCTGTTTTAATACTTGTTTATTGACTTGTTGTATTTTTTCTCTTTTATATTTTACTGCAACATTGTTGTGCATTTTATTTGTTAAGCACATCACCCCATGTGTTTGTATTCATGTGTGATTAGAAATGTATTTCAGTTCAGTTTCACTTTTATTTTTCATATGCAAGTTAGGGTCAACACTGCAATGAAATGTACTTGACGAGCAGAAGACAGTCACTCAGCAGTATAGTGCAGTAAAAAAAAATTGTAAAAGAGCAAAATATTTATAAAACATAGTAAAAAAAAACCCCAAAACAAAACAAAAAACATACAGTAACAGATTAAGCATAACTGCAAAACAGGATTTTGATGCCTTAGTGCTGACCATAATCAGATTCTTAAATCAATGCGATTGCACAAATTTACATGGACTTACAGATAATGTGCAAATGTGTGTTAGAAAAGCATAATTAGAAACCCAGGAGCTCTGGACAGACAGGAGGAAAAAGAAGAGACTCTATCAGGGACTTTAACAGCCACTGGCTGCTGCAACATGTCTATCCAGCAGTTACACAGCTGCAGATGTGAAGACCTGCATATAGAAGGTGGGTGCCACTAACAGGAAAACAAGTGGTTAGATATGTGCTAAAATACACACAGCCAACACACCACAGACTACATAACACTGTCACTTCTTACAGTGCAAAGCAGAGTACTATAACAAGAAAAATCACACTCCAGAGTAAAAATGTCACACAGGAGATCTCAGTCACTTGATTTTACATTTTAAAGCCATATTAGTCCCACTTGTGTGGTATTAAAGCAGTAAACAAGTAAGTAAAAGAATAAATGTAAATAAAAAAGCTAGCTCAGCATCAGCAAGTAGACCAGCTTCTCATCAGCATGCAAACACACCAATTTGAAATGCAGAAGTCTAGGTGAGGTCCGTCTGTCGATCAATCCATCTTCCTTTTGAACAGCCACCCTCACACTTTCCACTTCTTTAAATGTATTTCATAAAAAACGAAAACCACATAGATGTTGCCAACACTTCATTGGAAAGCCTAATGCAATTGCACAGTCAGACAGTTGTTTTACTACTATACACTGCTTCCCCAACTTGTGCATAAACACATGCAAATATAATTCAGGGGATAAATTGTTAGTGAGAGTACTATGGCTGACAGTAATAACCATTTGGTGTATCTGGTCACTCTCCTGATGCTTTGGGGATTAAGTAATCGGAAAACGAAATCCATGCAGTTAGCAGCAGCTAACCGCGACTGAGTCCTGAAATTCATACAGTCAAAGAAAAGTGGAAGTTCTAATTTTTGTTTCCCTAATACTGTGGTTTTAAAAAAATACAGAAACAGAAAGCACTTGATAGAAAACTGAAGGTAGTCTAGGTTTCTGCCTCTACGCAATCCAGCAATGACTCACATCAGAATGTGACCAACACAGAGTGAACGGCAGCGAAGTCACACTTGTACACAGTTCACAGATAAACCTAATGCGTGTACAGAAAGATCACACAGAAAGAATTTAACGGGCTAGATGTAAAATTGTGTGATAGTAATAAATTCCTTAATTACAAGAAAAGAACAAACCTCATTTATAGAGAAATGACACAGTGTTGGTCGCATTGTCCTCTTTCTATACAGCTTGGAAAGGAAATATTAATCAAATACTTGTGTAGACTCTGGTCTGGTGGCAGTAAAGGCATCGTAAGACAAATATGTGACTTTTAAATATATATATATATTTTTTTTGGGGGGGGGGTAAGGGGGTTGAAAGAACAGGGGGGAGAAAAGCACTGAATGTCCCTGCTCCTCTGAAAAGGATCCTGAAGTGTCTTCTTTCTCCCAGTCGTCTCATAAAAATTATTTAAAAAGATGCTTGAATCTTCCAGAACGAGGAACATTACCCTGCAGTGTCATTCTTCTCATTGCTATTTATTTTGGCAAAAGAAGAAGAAGATGATGATGATGATGATGATGATAATGAGAAAGACCAGGTAAGCAAGAAATCTGCCTATTATTCCTCCAGTGGTAATATCATTCATGGATGCTGCAGGGTTGAAGACAGATAAGTTAACAGGGGGAAAAACAGGGGTATGTATCATAATAATTTTCTGTAGAATTTTCTCTATGAAAAAAAAATGTTTCTCTTACGTGGCATGAGTGAGATGGTGAGGTTGCAGGTAGCAGCGTTGAGCTTGTTCTGTGAGGTGCAGATGTAGAATCCTGATGTATCTTTGGAGATATTGTACAGTGACAGGATGCCGTCCTCTGAAACACAAAAAATGTGGTTTGATATTCAACAAACTTTATATAATAATTGAATAGAGGCTGTGATAGAGAAGAGTGACATTGCACATCTGACTGCTCACTTTCATCATGTTAAATATCCTTCAATATTAAATACCAAACAGTGGCTGTGAAACAAAAGATAAGCTCACTTGTACACCAAGCGTAGCATCACTCTGATCATGTCCTCATTTGTTCTTTTTAGCAAAGATTTTAAATGATCAAAGTGTCACTTACTGTCAGTGGTTTGGGGGTCTTGAGGAACTGGCTGATTATGCTCACAATAATGTTTCCAGCTATAAGTGGGCGTTGGAGATCCTTCTGCAGACGCACAGGTTAAGGTGATATTCTGGCCATACTGTGCTGTTCCCTGGATCTTACAGACGGGTGTAGAGGGGGCCACTAAAAGAAGACAAATATAAATGTAGTGTGATTACTTTAGTAATCGAATGCAAGGCGTACAGGAGATGGACTCAGCAACAGTCATATCTCTGAACAGCAGGAGGAAGCCCACAATCATTATGACCATTAAAAACATACATATACAGGATACAGTAAGTGTTGAAACATGCACAGACACTCTTTTCGATAAGAATAACCAACATATCAGAACATATAAAGGTTAAACATCAGAGTGTAACATCTTATAATATATAAAGGCAGAAACGGCAGCCGACATATTACCTAGAACCACCAAGTTTGTGATGGCAGTTTGTTTGCCCTTCTTGTCACCTGGGATCTGCACACGACACTCAAAATTTTTATTGTCAGCTAGTGAGATGGAGAAAAGCTTCATGTTAGCCTTTCCCTGAGTGACATCTACATCCACGGACACCCGACCTTCATAGTCAGTGTCTATGTCAGTGACGGGGGTAGGGCCATGATAGTAGGTGGCGATCACTGTCTGTTAGAAAATGACACGATTAGTGGAATAATAAAAATCACAAGCACATGTTTGCATCTCATGAGTTTTATATTTATTTGGAAAGATTCATAAAGATAGGTAGATGCCAACCTCATCAATGGGAGTTTGTTGAGTCAAAGAAGACCAAGTGATGACGACTTGTGTCCGGGAGGTTATCGTAGCTGTAGTTATAAAGGAGCAGGGCAGTGTGATGTTGTCCCCTCTGGCATACTCATACTGACTTTGGGGGATGGTAACAGTAACGGCACCGACACCTGACAGCACTGTGATGGACATAAACAAATCAGACAGATCAATATAAAGCATTCTCAGCTATCCTGTATGTATAAAAACACTACGTTCTGATATTGAATCATTTGTCTTCATGGATTTTTTGCTAATAATGGTTCAGCAGCAGAAAATCAAACTTAAAAACCTACTACTCCACCCTCACACCCACCTACTAAATACAATAATTATCTGCAGTTTATAAACCAAGCCTGAAAAGTTGTGATGCTCTAAAATAATTATTGTTTTTTAGTTTCAGAATAAACTTTATTTATTTTTGATTTGGGGGAACAAAACCATTAAAATCTCCTCTGCTGAATCATAATGAGAATTTATTTTTGATTTTACTATTTTCTTTACCAAATGACACAGAGAAAAATGTTCATTAATAAAGATAACGGTCTGTTGAAACCCTCTTCTGTGTGCTAGCTAAATTTTAAAGCAAGGCAAAAGATAAACGAAAAATGATAACAAGGAGTCTCGCAAAATTGGTTTAAAGGCGTCTTATTTCTACTTTGTTGGTTTTTGACTATTAAAAAAATACTTTAAAGTGCACCAGTAAGAGTGATCACTTCTAAGCAGGGTTTTTAGGCCAGTTTCCTTTTTTACACAGGGATCTCGGTGGGTGAGGTTCTGAGGAAAGAATTGAAAGATTATTAGAAGAATACTCACACAGACACAGAAGCGTACATGGAAAAATCCTCTCCTCCATGGCAAGCAATTTTTTTTAAGCTGAACCCCACTGACTCTTCCTTGTTTTCTGTAAAATAAAAGGGAAGCGAAATTGCCCTGTGAGCGATGATGTGCCCGCTGGGGAAGCCAGCCTTCTCTCGGGGATCGGTGGTGCCCTCTGCTGTTCGGGTAACATTTGTTTGTGTGACTTTTCCTTTAATGTAGTACACTGTACTGTTCAGGGCTATTCTTTGATTGAAACTTGTGTCCTTAACAATGAAGTGAGATACATTTCGCTTGATTAGTTAACTCAGACATCTACCCGTACAATGTTGTTTTTTTATGGTCAAGCTCAGGGCTCGATAAAATAGTATTTACAGGTAGGTTTCTTAACCCTGTAAGACCCAACCCATCAAAAAATAACCAGAAAATTCTGAATTTTTGGAACTGAGATGTTTATTAACCCTTATAACAAAATCCACAAAAATTGTTTTGCTATAACATGTTGTGTATGATATATTGTTATTATATATTTATTATAGAATTTTTTGTATCGCATTTGATACATTGGACATTTTTGGCAACTTTTTTTTTTAACAACAATGTTATTTTTAGACAAAAAACAAGTTTTGTCCATAACATTTTGAAATGATAGCAAGTATTGATCATGTTGATGAGATAGAGGTCTATCAAACTCATGTATCAAATATGATACAATGGGCATTAAAGGGTTAAACATCGCCTCTGAATGTGTTCCACCCCGTTAGGGACGTTTACATATAGACCAGAAATAGTTAAACATGTAAATATTGATCAATAGTGACTTTTTCTTAGACAGAGTATGTCCCGTTTGTTAATATAATGTTTTATTCATGAAACTGTAACAGGTAATTTAATTACAAATACTATAGGTCTGTGTTATCCAAAAAACAAATTATTTTTAGCCCATTTTTTCCAACAGCATGGAAAATACTTGCAGTTTTAAAAACATATACATAACTGTTCCTTTTAAGATTCTTGACTTCTCAACATGGCACAACAATTTTCACAAGACTTAATGATTCTGTTCAATTATTTTTGAAAACATTTTTCCAAACAAGGTCAAATCGAACATAACAGGATGGAACAGACAACAACAGGGTGGAAAATCAGTGTTTCTGATTTTAAAATCTGAGTAAACATCTGAGGTTAATCTTTGCTTGTTATATATTTGTTCATTAAAAAGTACATCAGAATATAAACATTATGAAACACACCACAGAACCACATGCAAATTCCCCTCTTGCCTCTGCAGGGGGTCTATCCTTCGAGCTCATGTCCTCTACTGTTCCTAGGACAGCGCTCTTCTGGATAGAGCTCTCCGATGTTGTTCCTGGAATCTGCTGGAGCCACTGCACCTAGTGCTCTGATTACCACTGGGACCACTGTTACCTTCACCCTCCACATCTTCTCTTCAAGGGTTGCCAGCAGCTGATTTTTTCCGACAGACACCATGCTGGTATCAGGGTCTGGCCTGAGGTCTATCAGCTGACAGTTCTTCTTTCAGTTTGAGCAGGTCTGAGTGCAGGGTGGGGTCCAGGCCGAGAGACAAGGCTGTCTCCGCTTGATTCTTCATTCATGCTGACCCTAGGTACGAGCCAGGGCAGGAACGGGGCAGCTTCACTCTCTGTGGGAAAAACAAACAAACAAACAAACAACGCAAGATGCAGAAGATAAAAGACTTGAAGTGGAAAAAAGATCATTTTGAAAGTCACACTTTATATGCCACCTATTTCTAACAAGAGAAGCAATTTCCAGATATTTTAGTGACAACGAAAGGAAAAAGAGGAAGCATAGCTTTGCAAATGTTGGTAAATCTGAGGAACACAACAGAACCAAATCTAAAAGCTGCAATTTCACTGTAATAAGAGCCTCGACTATTCCTTTATTTCTCACTGGTTGTAGATGCATATGAAAAGCAAAACTGAGTATCTCATTAGGAAATACCTTGAATATGGGTGCAATCTTGACCATCCACTCTGATAATGCATGTGGCTGGAGGAATGGCTTTAAAAAAACATCAATAACACTTTCCCTGTTGTGGAGTGGCTGATGTTTATGATGTAGAACATCACAATCCCCACAGAACCATTCCTCTGGAAGACACTCTCTGCACATAGAAAGCACATTTTTTACCAAATTAAGCAAAAATGTAATTAACAGTAGTATGCACTTAAATTTAGCCATTCTTGACAAATGTAGCAGGTTCTATTTTGATATTATATGAGCTCAGGGTGGCTCAGTGTACTGACAGTTCAAAGGACCTTTGTCAAATTCATGTGGTTTTAGAATTATTAAAGTTCTCACACGCTCAAAGACATAAATGTCAGCCAACAAGGCATCACTCACCAAGGTTAGCTATATAGAAATGTATGTTATTCAGATGAGACATAACAACAGTAGGCTGAAGACAGTGGCAACACAGAGGATGACCAACAGTTTCTGTGTCTGTGAGACATTTCAGCTGGTATGGGCGTGCTTCTTTCTCCAGCACTCAGCAGCTTTCTGCTGCCGAAAGGACAGTGACAATGCCCAGTTAACTGACACATAACAGGACAGCGTCTCCACAAAAGTGGGGTTTACCAAAATAAGACGAATTCTGGCAACTGCTTTAATAAAAATAAAAGTCCAGATGAACCAGATTTCTTTCGGTAGTGTATTTTTTTATTCTACATTTCATTCAGGGTGCCATGAATAGCTTTATATAAGACTGTGTAATTATCATATTACATTACATTAAATAAATGGAATCAGATTACTCCTTCCTCAGGTAGTTTGTCAGACTACTCAGATGTCTTGCCTGTTGCTGCTGATAAACTATTCTCTGATTTTAAGGTCGTTTCTCTGTCTGAATTAACCAAGGTTGTAAAAGCAGCTCGTAGTACAACCTGTTCATTGGATCCTTTACCAGCCTGGGCTATAAAAGAACTGTGGTCAGCATTAGGACCCTACATTCTGTTTCTTCTAAATATTTCATTGATGACTGGAGTCTTCCCTGAATGTTATAAATCAGCTGTGGTAGTACCAATCTTGAAAAAGCCTGGACTAGATGTTGACATGGTTGCAAACTATAGACCCATCTCACATCTGTCTTTCTTGTCTAAAGTCTTCGAAAAAGTGGTTTTTAAGCAGCTCACTGAACATTTGTCAACAAACAATTTGTTTGAACCATTTCAGTCCGCTTTTAGACCAAATCACTCCACAGAAACAGCCTTACTAAAAGTGGTGAATGACCTGCTGGTACATGCAGACAATGATCGCACTTCAGTTTTATTACTGCTGGACTTAAGTGCCGCATTTGACACTGTTGATCACGGCATTTTATTGGATAGGCTTGAACATTTTATTGGAATTACAGGGAATGTTTTATCATGGCTGAGATCTTACCTGTCAGGGAGGTCTCAGACTGTTAATTTTAATAATGTTCTTTCTGAGACCTGTGTGGTGAGGCATGGGGTCCCTCAGGGCTCTGTGCTTGGACCACTGCTGTTCTCTATGTATCTGTCACCTCTTGGTGCTCTTTTACGTTCTTTTAAAGTAACCTTTCATTGTTATGCTGACGACCTGCAGCTCTATGTTCCTCTAAAAATTGGAAATTGTACTGAAATCTCTAACTTGGAATCTTGTCTATCAGCAATTAAGGGCTGGTTATCGGATAATTTCCTGTGCTTAAATACTGATAAAACAGAGTTGATGGTCATTGGACCGCCTAAATTCCAGCACTCGTCCCAAAATTTTACCCTGAGAATTGATGATAGGGTCATAACTTGTAGAGACAAAGTAAAAAATTTGGGCGTGTGGTTTGACACGGCGCTCTCTTTTGAGTCTCATATAAAAGAAATAACAAAAACCGCCTTTTATCACTTGAGGAACATAGCTAGAATTAGACAAGTTTTGTCAAACGATACTGCAGAGATTCTTGTTCATGCATTTGTGTCCTCACGGATTGATTACTGTAATGCTCTTTTCTCAGGGCTACCAAAGAAAAGTTTTAAAGGTCTACAGATGGTGCAAAACGCAGCTGCCCGTATTTTAACAAGAACTGGAAAATTCGAACATATTAGCCCTGTTTTATATTCTCTTCATTGGCTACCTTGTCCGGTTCGAACTGATTTTAAAGTCCTGTTGCTCACTTACAAGGCTTTAAATGGATTAGCACCTTCGTATCTCTCTGACCTTTTACACGGTATATTCCATCCCGTGCTCTCCGATCTCAGGACTCTGGTCTTTTAAAGTTCCTAAAGCCAGGAAAAAGAAAATTGGAGAGCGTGCTTTTTCTTTTCGTGCCCCGTTTTTGTGGAATAACCTCCCTCAGGATATTAGGCAGGCATGCTCTGTTGAGGTTTTTAAAGCTAAGCTGAAGACACACTTGTTTACCTTATCCTACATGTCTTAACTTTATGGCTTTTAGGTTTTAAATGTTTTCTTCTTTTTATTTTGTTCTTAATTTCTCTTTTTTATTTCTGTTCTTAACTTGTACTGTGTCTCCTATCTGTATTGCTATGTATTACCTTTAAACCCTTTTAATTTACACAGTTGTACAGCACTTTGCTTGAAGGTGCTTTATAAATAAAGTTATTATTATTATTATTATTAAATGATAACTTTAGACAAGATTTATATGCAGTTTATTATACATTTATTCACTGGCTACAGACAAAGTTCCAAACTCCACTCAGTTCTTAGACTGTATAAAAATAATAATAAATATTAAAAATATTCAAAGGTAACCAACTTTTTGAAAATTATTATTCTGGCATTATAATCATTTTTTTAAAATATCTAATCTCATCTTATATCATGACACTGTGAATTAAAACATTTTTTTTTAAAAAGGGAAAAAAAGAAAAAGCAGATCACCTCCATGGCTTGTCAAATGTTACTAAGGGAAGATTTTTCCACCACTGACGTTCAAATGTTAGTGAAGTCAGTAAAGTTCAAATGTTGCCATACTCACTATCAGTTGTGCAGCTTACAGCAGGCTCCCAGGCGCACCTTCCAGCGTCTGCAACAATGGATGGCGGCAGTGAAGTCAAAACCACGGTGAGGAAGATTAAAAATAAATTATAGTTGCAGTTGGAAATAAAGCACGGTCTCTCACACTCCGTTAAAAGCTCAGTAATGACATATTGCTAATAATGGAAGTCATTTTGGTTGCATTCTGTTGCCATCTAGTGTTTAGAAATCAGAGACAGTCTTATTCATTCATTTATTAATCCTACTACAGCGCTCCATGTGTTTCTCCCGCCCATTCTTCCAACATCCTTGATGTTGCAGGTAGCAGGGAGAGATCCTTCTTCAGATGCACACTTTAAGTTGATATTCTGGCCGTACAGTGGGATCTGCACATGACACTCAAACTCTTTGTTGGCAGTGTGATGGAGGAAAGCTTTAGGTTAGCCTTTCCATTCGGGACATCCACATCCAGGGACCGACCTTTATAGGGGGATGTGATGTCAGTTTTCTTTATAGGATAGTAGTAAGTGAGGATCGAAACCTGTTAGAAAATGAGAGGATTAGAGGAGTAATAAAAACACAAAGACATATTCTCATAATGTTTAATCAGAGACACATAGATACTAGATACTAGAAGAAGGTAGATACTGACATTTTTTTACATTTGCTTCCACAGCCACAGCTGTTCATGTGACGACAACTACTGGTACAATGTTTAATCAGAACCAGAATCAGAATACTTTATTAATCCCGAAGGAAATTATGGGTTACAGCAGGCAGCACGCTAATGGCGCATACGCACTTACAAAGGAACCTTCTGACACTTTACACAAGCATCACATTGGGAAGACATGTCAGAGAGGTAGGCTGATAGGAAAAACAATGAAAATACATAACATGAGGTGAGGTGGACTTGTAGTTGTAAAGGAGCAGGGCAGTGTGATGTTGTCACCTCTGGCATACTCATACTGACTTTGGGGAAATGGTAACTTCAGTGGCACCAACACCTGTCAGCACTGTCATGAGCATAAAAACAAAATCAAACAGATTCGATTAGTATTATACATTTGCACCCACATAGGAGACAAGTCTGGCCCAGATCTGGTGTCAAGTCGGCACTGCTGGCTGACTTCTGGCATGGTAAGTGGTGTCATCCAGATATAGGCCAGGCCTGGCGTAGATGGCACCGTTTATGTGATAGCATGCCATATCTGGCTCAATTGTGGTTTGGTTTATGTGGCCCAGGCTCATAGAAAACAGGTCTTCCCCAGATCCGGCATCAAGCTGGCACTTCTGACTGACTGGTGTCATGGCAGGGTGTATGTCAACCTAAATGTGGGCCAGGTCTGGCAATGATGGCACTGTTTATGTTCCTCTTAGTTAAAAGACCCAAATGCCATGTTGCAATACTATACTGCTATAGTAGCCAACGTTTCAAATGCAGGTTTGTGAGTGTGCTAGCTAAATTTTGAAGAAAGTCTTGAATATGTGGTGGCACGAAGGAGGATAACCAGTAAAGGTGACTAAAGGACGTTGACAACGCCACTTGAAACAGCCCAGGAGAGATTTCTATAGCCAATGCAAATGTTGGACTAGTTACAAAAGCCCCACAGGCTCGTTATTAGCAAGCAGAGGCGAGGCAGGTCAATTTTCCAAATCGAAATTTATTAGGGAAAACTACTAAAAGTATAGAGCTATAAAATCAGAGAACTTCTTAAGGTAGCAGGGCTGACAGTGCAGGACCATTAATTAATTAACAAACATTAATTAAAAAGACAAGGCTAGCTGCTACAGTGCTACCCGAATTAAAATAGCAGCTTGGTAAAATAACTAGGTCCACCCTACCGTATGCCACATTATAACAAATGTTTAAGAGTCCCACTTAACACTCTCTAAAGGGCAATACTAAAATGAGCAGCTTTCCTGAAGAAATAAGACTGCTCTGCAGTGCTTAGCCACCTAATGCTCTCAGCCACCTTGGATGGGAAAAGAATGCCAAATGCCTCCTTGTGGTAGTGAAGTGCAGCTGTTTCTTATAAGGTCTCTAATTATCGACTGGGAAGGTGTGGGTGTTAGTGCTGCATTTGCAGACATCACGTAAAAGCCTACCCAAAATCTGCTTCACAACAAATGCAAAAGATATATGAAAAATGATACGATGAAGTTGGAAAAGGCAACTAATGTCTGACAAAATTGGTTTCAAGGGGCTCATTTTTACTTTGTTTTCGATTATTTAAAGTATACTTTAAAAGCCTATCAACAAAACGGATCACTTCTAAGCAGGGTTTTGGGGCCTGTTTTCTTTTTTACATGATGATCTCGGTGAGGCTCTGAGGAAAGAATCAAATGATTTTTAGAAGAATGCTCACGCAGACAAAGAAGTGTACATGGAAAAATCCTCTTCTCTATGGCAAGCAACATTTTTTTAAGCTAAACCCCACTGACTCTTCCTTGTTTGCTAGTTTTGTGTAAAATAAAAAGGAAACGAATCTGTTCAAAAATATAGCCCTGTGAGTTACGATGCCAGCCTCCTCTGGGTGATTGGCGGTGCTTTCTGCTCTTTGGGTAACATTTGTTTCGCCCACTTGACGAGTTTGGTTTTGCCTTTAATTTAGCTTACCTGTCTGTTCAGGGCTACTCTTCGATTGAGACTGCTTATGCACACTGAGTTGTGTTTTTCCCCAAGAAGGCAAATGTAATCTGTCAAGAACGAATAACTAAAGCGAGGCGAGCAACAGGAAGCAAACTGGTGACCTGTATTAACTAACAGGTTAAGAATGATTTAAATACCAGCAGCTGTTAAAGGCAGTGAAGTCACTGTTAGATGACACTGTAGCTGTGAAAACGACCCAGCACAACTTCGCTCTGTGAGCTGCATGGTTCTTAATTTGAGACAACCACTGGAGAGTGAAGCAGCAGCAGGAAAAATGATGACATATAGGCTGAGCTCATAGAGTCAGATCTAAGTTATTCCAGTTTGCAAATAGTCACGTATATGTCACTGGATGCATTTATTTAAATTGTTAGTTCTAATAAAACACTATCAGATAGCACACCAACATACAACACATCTTTTACACTTTTTTGTGAGTTACATTTTTGTGAATTACTAAATCATCCTATCCCCAAGTCCAACAGACACACATATATATTTGTGTTTGATAGCACCCCCTGCTGGCACTGCAACCCAAGCATGCATACCTACTTCACGCCTAGGTAAAGTGTGACACACATGATGCCCTCTAGTGGGCATGTGAGTCTCCTACATACTGGGGTGAAGATGATCTCACTCTCGTATAGCGTGATCTGTGTAGCCGAGGGACGATCTGATATCCTCGTGTTGGCATTGTTCCCACATCATCCAGTGGGACACAGCCTGAGCTTCAGGTCCTGGATGTAGTGATGGGAAATCCGGATATTTTTAGATAGCCGACTCTTTCGGAGTTTCTTCATGCAGTGAATCCTATGTATGCAATTCCAAGCAGGAAAACACTCCCAAAAATCATCCCAGGCCTATATGACAGAGAATGTGCCTCTTCTTTTTGTTTTGCATATTTTAATTTATATTTGTGGTTTGCAGTGTTTTGTGTTGTTTCACTTTAAATTTGTTTAAAACAAAAAAGCTGAAAATTTAAATAGTTAAAATTTGAAATGTAAATAGTTCGTTTTTGTATTTTATAATTTATTTATTACATTTTATGTGGAGTGAATAAATAAAAGTATATTTACGGTGGCCCCTAGAGACTGATGAGCTCATTGTGAAACCTGGCCCCACCCTATCATTTGATTTCCTGAGGTCAGATGGCCCAGGATGTGAGTGGGCGTTAAGGCATCTGGGAAGGGATCTCAAAACTGGATTATAGATGGCAGACAGTTGGTGTCATAAACCACCGCCTCTGTTCAAAGATGGTCGCTCACAGTGGACATAAATGGCTTCTTTTACTTCTCTTTCAAACCATCCGTCCTCTCTGTGAGATTGGGGACCCCTGCTCTACAGTCTATAGCACACAGCAGTATTAGGTTATTATGTACACATTGGTAAACTGTCTTATGACAACTGCCGAACTGAAACAAATGAGCGGTGCTGTGTGTGTAACAGCACAACAAACATTACCTGTCCTTTTATTAACTGCTCAAGTAGTGCTGGTCATTAGCCGCCAGCTAACTGGTTAAGGGTGTCATGGGTCTGTCGCCCTGTCCACCGTTTTAGGGAACATGTTGCTAGCATCTAGCAAAGTGTTGCAACCTTTAATGTTAGCTGTCTGGATTGCCAGTAGTATCTGGAATAGTCTCAGCAACTAGTCAGTAAATAAACAAACAACTTTTTAAATGTAAATATACTAAAAACTAAAAATAATAACAAGACACAACAATATCTTTGCTACAGAAATCCAGACCGAATACAGAAATAGTATTACATGTTATATTTCTGCAAAGATCCATTTAATTCAAAATGTCCAAAAGCCAACCTAAAGAAGAGCTTATTTTAGGTGGCCTGACTGAAAGGGTGATGTTGCAGGTAGCAGCATGGATCTTGTTCTCCGAGGTGCAGATGTAGTATCCTGATGTCCATATGGAGATATCATACAGAGAAAGGATGCCTCCCTCTAAAAGACAACAAATTAGTCACAAATACTTAGTGAGTATATAACTGCTATCATGATTTACTGTAGTTATGAACAAATTCTACAGTGCTGCTGCTTGGGGAAAACATGAGCGTGATCAGTAATCAGTATATACAGAGTGCAATGCAGCAGAGTGAAGCCTCTGAGGCAAGGAAATCCTCCTTGCCTATGCCACCTTCTCTCCTTGAATCTTTTAAATGAAGTTGTCACTTAGTTATTCTTCAGTGACCAAAATGAGCACTGAGCAGGTCATCTGAATCACTCTGTGACTCCTCCAGTCTGTGTGGTGAAGTATTCTTAGGAAGGTGCAGAACCTAGAGTTTCCCGTTGATCCATTCATTGGAGTGAGAGTGTGTACATAAATGTTAAAAATCACAGGCATAGATAAAAGTGCTGCATGTGTGTGATTCCCAGAATTAGATATGCAGTAAAAAACTTGGTCAACTGAGTAGAATAAATTGAAATAAATCTAAACAATTTGTGTAAGCCAATCCCTGTTATGTGACATAGATTTCCAGGATCAATGTGTTTCTTACTGTCAGTGGTACTGGGGTCATGGGGAACAGGGTTGTTCGTTACATCACGACGCTCCCAGCTATAGGTGGGGGGTGGAGAACCTTCCTCGGACACACATATCAAGCTGATATTCTGATGGTACTCTGCTGTTCCCTGGATCTTGCAGATGGGCTTAGAGGGAGCCGCTAAAAGACAAACCCATTTTTGTTTATCCTTCCTTGCATTAAGAATGACCCGCTTACATTATTAGAGAACAGATAACAGGTAAACAATACCTTTAAAGTGTTATATATGAATGTATGATGTGCAGTAGATATGATATATAGAAAAGCAGAAACAATTAACTTCAGAAGAACATTTCTTTGAAAACAAATGAAATATTACCTAGAACCACCAAGTTTGTGATGGCAGTTTGTTTGCCCTTCTTGTCAACTGGGATCTGCACACGGCACTCAAAATCTTTGTTGTCAGCTAGTGAGATGGAGGAAAGCTTCAGGTTAGCCTTTCCCTGAGTGACATCTACATCCATGGACACCCGACCTTCATAGTCAGTGTCTATGTCAGTAGTTGGGGCAGGGCCATGATAGTAGGTGGCGATCACTGTCTGTTAGAAAATGACACGATTAGAATAATAAAAAACACAAAGACATGTTTGCATCACAGGATTTTAATATTTATTTAGAGAGATTCATAAAGATAGGTAGATGCCAACCTCATCAATGACAGTTTGTTGAGTCAAAGAAGACCAAGTGATGACGACTAATGTCCGGGAGTTTATGGGAGTTGTAGTTGTAAAGGAGCAGGGCAGTGTGATGTTGTCACCCCTGGCGTACTCATACTGACTTTGGGGGATGGTAACAGTAATGGCACTGACACCTGACAGCACTGTGATGGACATAAAAACATTCACTTATGTCATATTGGGTATGTGGCTGTTTTACATTTATAAAGACAGTAATTTGTGGTATTTTTCATGTGCAGATTCTTTGCTGGAAATGGAGGGGTTGTAAAAAAAAAAGAAGTTACAGCCATTGGGTAACACAGATAAATTGCACACGAAAATATTAATCTGTTACAATCCCGCATTGAATAAATGTTGTAAAGCAATCCATCTATGCTTTGAGGGAAACAGAACCCATTCTTATCAACGGCTAACACAACCAAGTCTTATTTCTACTTTGTTTGCTCATATTGTTTTGGAAAAAATCACACTTTAAATCATCAATTTAGTAAATCTGTAAGTTTCAGTAAGACTGATCACATCTAAACAGGCTTCTCAGGCAGTTTGGTGAGGCGCAGAGGGAAAAAACAAATGTTTGCCAGTAGAATAACTCACCCATACACAGGAGCATCAACGCAGAAATCCTCTCTTCCATGGCAAAATCAAAGGTGGAAGCTGAGCTGTGCTGAACTGTGCTGAGCTGCTCCTCACACGCATACAAACTCAAAATCCGTGTGAGGGATGACACGAAGTTGCTTTATATATTTTCTTTGTTAACTCAGGCTTTCTGTTTCAGGGTCTGTGTGCATAAAAGTGGGTGTTTGATGATCATTTGACTGTTCCTCCCTTGCCCCCCCCAAAATACATAAAGTCTGTACCACCTACTCTGGTCAAGGAGTCAAGGACAGTACCAGACAAATAGGTCATAGAGATCTATTTTTTAAAAGGTATGAAAATGATTACAATAAAGTGGAACACTGGTGCTGAAAATAAGATGTGAGAGTAGGCCTACTGCAGCAGAAAAAAACGTTGATCTCATTTGATCATCACAAGTGCAGAGAGTGTAATTACATCAGTCAGCGCTGTTGTGTTTTTTTGTTTTTCAAATATAAAAGCTGCACATAAGAGCTCTGAACCTTTAAACTAAATGTAGTTAAACATTAAACATTAGTCAGTGTGTACAGGTCAGACTCTGTCCTGTGGACTAAAAAGAATGATAGCATCAGAACATCCACTGTACCTGCTGCTGAATCAAAAGAATGCTGAGTACGCTGTTTTGCTTGCATTTCTAAATAGTATTGCACATACATAAATACAATATACATACGTTGTATATTACTCGTGCATATTTAAATTAACCAGTTAGTCATCCCAGCTAAAAGATGGACAGTAACGACAGAGTCCAATGAAACAGTAATAGTAACTTTATTAATAAATGTATTTATACATACTTGTGTAAGATTCCTAAATCATAAAACCAACTAGCAGATGAATCCTTCCAAAATGTCACGTCTGTCGGAGCAGCGGCATGGCATGAGAAGACTGTGGACCCAAATGCAGGCGCAGAGATGAGGGGTGGATGATAACAGAAAGTTAGCCTTTATTTCTGGCTGCGAAACACTGTAAACAGGAGGGTCTGAGAAAACTAACACAAACCTAGACTGGGGAAAACTAAGCATAACACATAATCTGAGGATGGAGACCAGAAGCAAGGAATGAGAAACCAGGAAACACAAGGTAAGCTGATGGAGGAAAAAAAAAGAGGCAACACGGAGGAAGACATAAAGACAGTCCAACAAGGAAAAGAGGGAAACACACACTATATATACACACAGAGGGTATTGAGGAGATAGCAAACAGGAGGGGAACAGCTGTGACTGATCAAACGAGACCGGGAAGGAGCAAAACAGAATAAATAATAAAATAATAAATAAGTAAAACAGAAAACACACGGACATAGAGACAAGGAATGACTAGACTTGACACAATGGTGATACACACATTTTGTTTAACATTTGGTGGTAATCATCAATAACACACAGTAATTGATGACGATAGTAAATAAAGTGGCACCAGAAGATTTTATGTGTGTAGTTGTACCCTGCTGCAAGATTTTGTAAAAATAACAAGTTAGGGGAAAAAATCCATTGTCCGTCCTCTTTCACTTCACCCTTGTACTCAGACGCAAATGGACACAGGCACAGAAATGCACACATGTGCACGCACACCTACACATACCAACGCACACCTACACATACCAACGCACACGTACCCACATTTCAAGATCATTTCACGCTTGTTTTGTCATCCCCTGTATGCTTCTGTATTTGTTTTATGTCTGTCTAAGTGTTATTACTTGACACATGACTAAAGCAACAAACAGTCGACTGCAGCTCAGTGAACCAACAAGCATTAAAACCCAAGTTAAGAGTTTATCATTGTTAAAGGGAGACATTTTGGAATCCATGCTATATTCTCTCCTTCCGTCCTCCCCAGTCATTAACACAAAAAGGTGAGCAGGGCAGCTTCATCATCCACAAACATAACTGTTAATCCGATCACAGTTTAACAACCTGTTTCAGCTCTGTGTACATAACTCTGTGTACACAGTTGAAACGCATGCCTCTCAGACATGCGACCACTTATGGAGCAAAGACATATTACAAAATCCTCAAGGTTAGTTTCGCAACTGTTTCCTAATCATTGACAACTGCTAGCAACCCACTTTGATCATAAGTGGGCCAGACCAAATAAAGTCAACTTTCCTTCAGTCTACAGAATTTTAATTACACATTATCTACCTATATAAAAACGATAAAATTTTGAAGTAGTGAAAAAACTGAAACTTCTTATCATCTAACTTTTTATTAATTTGGTGTAGTATGACTAGGCATGGGGGATCTTTATTAGCAGGAAAAGTTGGAAAACTTAAGTAAATACAATTAAAAGTCCAAAGTTTTCCAATGCCGTTCAGTGGGTCAGATTGAAGTCTCTGCCAGGCCATTTCTGGCCCTCGGGCCTTGTGTTTGTTTGTCTCCTGTAAGTTCAGTACGATGCTCCCGTTCATCAGAAATGAAACATGCGAGCAGTGCTCCTCTCATGCAGGCACACTTTTCCTCCCTGCTCTCCTGTGTTTAGCTACCCCATGACTCTGAACCATGGCAAGGAAAAACAAAACGAAAAGTCCCAGTTGGGAAAAAGCCAACCTCTTCAACCTGTGGTTAAAAACATCAGTGACACTGGTCGTGTCGCTCTTTTATCAGCTGATAAACATCTGGTTTTGTGCTGCTACCTAGTGTTTATAGATCAGAGATACATGTTATTTTATGTATGATATTTAGTGTTATGAATGTAAAAATAAACTGTGACTTCACCCAGAAATCTGTTTAACATTTAAAATTTTGCTTCTCATATCTCCCTGAACAAAATTAAACATGTCCACAAATGACTGAACAGTGTTAGCAGGTAGGACTGTATGTAAGGTGGATCTCTTAAATGGTGTAATCTTGGCCCCTCAAAGGCAGTCTGAGAATTAATTCATGATCCAGCATTTGTACCAGTAGCACCAGTAGGAATGACAGTGTGAATATGGTCTGAAAGTAAATGAACAATGACATAACAATGACATTAACAAAACACAATATACAGATAAATATGAATATAATATCCTAAGTTACTTAAACAACTGTTAATGGTTCCTAAATCAGTATTAATCTAGAGATTTGTCGTCAAACCAAATTTCCTAGCTCTATGGGAATTAGGGC
This sequence comes from Oreochromis aureus, assembly GCF_013358895.1. NCBI lineage: Eukaryota > Metazoa > Chordata > Actinopteri > Cichliformes > Cichlidae > Oreochromis > Oreochromis aureus. The sequence goes on along the minus strand of NC_052942.1, from coordinate 15,501,661 downwards.
ATTCATATTTAAATATAATCAACAGTGCCATCTAGTGGCTATACCGGCCATATGCGAGATAGACATGCTCTCACATGCCCCCTCCACAAATATGTTGTCTAGTTTGCCACTAGTTTCCACCTGACAAAAACATTACATAAACACTACAGACAAGTTAAAGTCTCTATCATCTAATCGTTACAATGGTTAAGGACTACACAAAGTCTACATAAAGAGAACTAAACCTCAGATTTAAGTGGTTACATCTGTGATAAAACACACTGCAACACACATTTATGCTTTATCCTTTGCAACACACAATGATGGAGGGACAATAAGGAACAGAAACTTAAGGCTTAATCCGCTAACCCCAAAACAAGCTATAAATCCTCTCTCTGCCTCTACAGACACCAACCTAGGATGGTTGCCATGGTAGAGTGGGAAGAGTCATCTCCCATTACAGGAAGATGTCTGAAAGGTGCAGAAGATGAAACTGGCATAGGATCTAAGGCCTTCCCACACCTTTTAGAGAGTAAAACTATTTAGAAATTCTAACTGTTTAATAATACATTTTGGAAACATATAATTTGAGCGTATTTGTCTTCTCTCAAAAACAGAACACGACATGTCACATAAACTGCAACAGCAACAATGCTGTAACAACTAAAAACCCTTCCCTAGATCCAAAATGTTGCCCGAAAAACTTGCCTCCTGATTTTTACAATTAAAGCAATATCAGTGCCACTTACATGGTATGTGTGTGTGTGGCATTAAAGCAGTGTAAGCTGCTTTAATAGAATAATACATTTCAGCTGATTTAATTAAACTAAAATTGATACATTTAAAATAAATCTGCTGTGGTAAGTGTGAGTCCTCGATGTGTTTATTAAAGTCTAAAGTTATGCTGAGAACAATGAGATATGAGAATTTGTTCAGTTCCACATACAGCAGATGATTCAGCTCCTGAGCCAAGGTGCCAGGGTGTAATATTTCCAGGTACACACCTTTGTGGGTCCATCCCAAAAAAATGCAGCTAGTTTTAAATGGCAGAGAAGGAAAGAAAACCCTTTCTTCCATTTCACTCAGCTGCTGCTGGTTTATTTCTATTAGCCATTAGGATGACTGAATAAAATGCCACTCGTGTTTTTATTCTCGTGTAAAATCCCATGCTGTGAATCCCATCAAAGCCACAGTACTGCATTGCAAGGAGACAAATTACACTTGAGTTATTCTTTTTTTTGTGGCCCACACTCTAACTTCATTTGCCCTGTGACAGCAGTGAGAGTTCATGTCATTTTTAATTATACTTAAGCTTTTATCAAAGACAAACTTGTCCACATTCTGTGCTCCAGCTATTCAAATATGAAGACTCGCTGTGCGACTCTGTCACTGTAAACAGAAAGAAAAACTGTGTTCACTGTTGTGATCTCTGCCGGAGTCATCCGAGCACTAGATGTCTCTGTTTTTCTTTTCAGTTGCAGTGCAGGTACTGACCTAAATGTGATTACCTGGATGAATCACACCAGGGTTTAGTGTTTTTCTACTTCTCTTGCTTTCCATATATACTGACACTCAGCCATACTTGTTTTACACCACTGACTTGATGAATTCACCTTCTTTAATGTTTATCTTACTAGAGTTTTGCTTTCTAAGTTATCATCTTGTGATTTCTACCAGTCCTCGTCACAGTATTTGAATCCAGCTGTGGCGCTGTCTGAACTATGTATTGCATTATTTATATACTTTAAACTGGTCATCAAATACGTGTGTAACATGTAACACACTAAAATTTAAATCTACATTGGAGGCATGACCACGTGATTTGAAAACCTGCGCAGTAATGTAGTTGCATAATCAGCCAATTATGTCATGACCACACAGACATAGTTAAGGGATTTAGTTATTAAAAGATATGTAACTCAGCATTAAGCAACTGAGCTCTTGAGTCACATGTCAAAAGCTAAGCCTTGTCAACTTTATTTATCATATCTAAACAGCATATTTCATACAACAAATTGCATAAGAATTTGATGATTCTCAGTAAAAGTCATAATATCATCAATGCAAAAATATGTACAAAACAGCATCTAAGTAATTATTCAGTGTACAAAAACAATGTTTGAATTTGATGGAGAAAAAAAGAAGTCAATCTTCTAGTTCGACTTTTTGTTATATTCTTAAAAAATATATATATATACAGAAACTGAAAGCACTCAATAGAAAATTAAAGGTAGTCCAATGTTCCTGATTCTATGTAACAATGCAGACTGACTGTATATAAAACATTTGAGTAACTGTTAGCAAAAAAAGCTGAAGAGTTTTCGCTAGGACTACTACCAGTGATACCAACGAAGAAGAATGTTAAATAAAGAAAACACCAAGAGAGAGAAAATGCCCAAAAACTAAAGTAACAAACAGCTTCAATAAAACATATCTGATAACATGCGAGTTCGATGTTGTGCCTCGATGTGTGTTTGTGTCGAGGCATGATTCACTTCAGAATGTGACCAGACCAGAGTCACATTCGCACACAATTCACAGGAAAACATGACACATGCACAGAAATATCAGAGAGAATGACTTAAAACATGTTAGATTTTTAAAACTGTGACAGAAAGAAATTATTTATTTACAAAAAAAAAAAAAAGCATAAAACTAGCAGTACACAAAGAGACAGCCAGTGCACTGTTCTCTTACTGTACAGCAAAAAATTTAGTCAAATACGCTTGTATACTGTGAGCTAATGTGTGCATAAATCACCACGCCTGCTCAGAATCTTAATCAGGGGAATAAGCTGCTTATCTAGTCTTTATCCTAACGTTATAAGTTACTTAAGAGAAAAATTCAGAAAATCTGAAGCGCTAAAATATATATTTAGGGGGCGCTCTGTCAAATCTTTGTCCAGTTCTCTATATTTGTAGAATAGGACGTTTGCATACAAATCTTTTCCTGAGCAGTGTTCAAACTTTTTAAAGATTAACCCCACAAATCTCTGTCCCTACTCAAAAGGATCTAAAACTATTCCTCCCAAACAGATTACTATTTCAGCCCTAATTTTGCTGTTTCATGGGGGTCCATTTTGTTATAGCCAGGTCCCCCCCCTCATGTAACAAAGCTAGTGCTTTGTTACAGGTTGGACGCTTTAGTCATCGTAGTCCCTCCTTGGGGGCTTACTGTTGGGCACTGGTGGTCTATCACGGTCACGATCACGATCATCATAGCGGTTGTCATCACGGCGACGATCTTGGTAACGGCGATCGTCATCGTAGCGCTCGCGGCGGTCACTGTAGTCGCTGCGCCGATCGTCGTAGTCGCTGCGCCGGTCATCATAGTCGCGGCGCCGATCGTCATAGTCGCGGCGCCGATCGTCGACGTCGCGCCGTCGATCGTCGTAGTCGCTGCGGCGGTCGTCGTAGTCGCTGCGGCGGTCGTCGTAGTCGCTGCGGCGGTCGTCGTAATCGCTGCGGCGGTCGTCGTAATCGCGGCGATCTGGCTCACTCTTTTCTTCATTGCGTTCAGTCTTCTTGACACTGGAGTCCTCATAGCTGTCCTTCCCCTGCCCTTCAACACGTCGACCCTCACCATTCCTATCCGGCTCCTTGTCGTGGTACTCATCCCCCTCACGAACTCTAGAAAGCGGAAACAACAGTCAGACATGAAGGGTGGAGAAATAATTGGGAGAAAAGGTGTGGTTTATTCGGCTGATTTCTTTTTATCTGAATTATATGTGATCTGCATGCAATCAAAGCTAAGGAATCTCACCAACAGATTCAAGTGGCTGCCAGAAAAATCCCAAACGCTTTGCAAAAGCTGCTTATGTGAAGGATGCAAGTTTATTTTCTTATATTTTTAATCCTCAGATTAAGAAATCAACACAGACATCTAATTCAAAACAGATACGGCATAGACTGCAAGAAAATGGAGCGATGCATGTTTTTGCACCATCTCCTTTGCTAGTGTCTGTTCCTGTCACCATTAATATACTATGAAGTGGATTTTTAAAAAAGTGACTTTGCTTTTTAAACCAACAAACTCTTCCTTTTTTGTCTTTTGCATACTCAGCAAGAATGGCCACTTCCTTTGATTACAGCCATATGGAACCTCAAATACAATATGTACAATTTTATAATTTTGTTTAATCACTTAAAAAAAAAATTATCCCAAAAGAATACTGTGCACAAAACATCCCGTTCACTCAGTATGAGTGTCTATATGTTAATTGCTTGTATCTATAATAAAGAGGAACATTACCCCATGGCGTATTCCTCATCTTTGTTCTTCTTTCGGCGACAGCAGCAACAGATGACGATGATGAGTATAATCAAGGCAGCAGCAACTCCACCAATTATTCCTGCAGTGGAAGCAACGTTCATGGATGCTGCAGGGTTGAGGACAGACAGGTTAAGAGGAGGAACAATACAGGGGTTTGCATCAAAATTTTCAGTAAAGATTTATTTATTGAAAGAACATTTTTATTTTTAAATGTTTCTCTTACGTGGCATGACCGAGAGGGTGAGGTTGCAGGTAGCAGCGCGGATCTTGTTCTGTGAGGTGCAGACGTAGTATCCTGATGTATCTTTGGAGATATTATACAGAGACAGGATGCCGTCCTCTGAAACACAAAGAATTAGTCACATATACTGAAAAATATATGACCTCTATCTTTGGCCATTCTGAACAGTATGCTGAGTAAAGTAAGTATGCCGAGTAAATAGATAAATACAGGATGCGATAGAGAAGAATGAAACCGTACATCTGACTGATATCATTCTTGGCCTCTGTGTTTCTGCCACTTCTCCTTAATTTTTTTAAAATAGACACTCAGCATGGATTCACTAATAAAATTATTTTTAGCAAACTAAAACAGAGCTGAATTTAATATTTTTACAAATATTTAAGTGTTGCCTCATTAGTGAGACCAAACTGCAGCAGAGACTATTCTGAATCTCCTGTGGTTTTTCATCTTTAGAATGTCATTCATGTTGCACCTCCTGCTCACTTTCATCATGTTTAATATGCTTCAATATTAAATACCAAACAGTGGCTGTATAGCAAAAGTTAAGCTCACTTGTACACCAAGCGTAGCATCTCTCTGATCATGTCCACATTTGTTCTTGCAAGCAAAGATTAGTAAAACTTTATGCTCTGATATGGGACGTAGATTTGAAAGAATCAGAATGTCACTTACTGTCAGTGGTTCTGGAGTCTTGAGGAACAGACTGATTCTGCACATTAAAACGTTTCCAGCTATAAGTGGGATTTGGAGATCCTTCTGCAGACGCACAGGTCAATGTGATATCTTGGCCATACTGTGCTGTTCCCTGGATCTTACAGACGGGTGTAGAGGGAGCCACTAAAGAAGACAAATATAAATGTAGTGTGATTACTTTAGTAATGGAATACAAGGCAAGCCACATCCCGAACAGGGCTGACGTATAGCAGACGGATTCAGCCATTAACAGTGATATCTCTGAACAGCAGGAGCAAGCCCACAATCATTATGACCTTTCAAAATATGCATATACAGGATACAGTAAGCGTTGAAACACGCACAGACACTGTCTTTAATAATTCATTGCATTAGGAATAACTAACATTTTAGAACATATTAAGGTTAAACATCAGAGTTTAACATTGTATAATGTATAAAGAAACGACAGCTGACATATTACCTAGAACCACCAAGTTTGTGATGGCAGTTTGTTTGCCACTCCTGTCACCTGGGATCTGCACACGACACTCAAAATTTTTATTGTCAGCTAGTGAGATGGAGAAAAGCTTCAGGTTAGCCTTTCCCTGAGTGACACCCACATCCAGGGACACCCGACTTTCATAGTCAGTGTCTATGTCAGTAGTTGGGGTAGGGCCATGAAAGTAGGTGGCGATCACTGTCTGTTAGAAAATGACACGATTAGTGGAATAATAAAAATCACAAGGACATGTTTGCATCTCATGATTTGTATATTTATTTGGAAAGATTCATAAAGATAGGTAGATGCCAACCTCATCAATGGTAGTTTGTTGAGTCAAAGAAGACCAAGTGATGACGACTTGTGTCTGGGAGGTTATCGAAACTGTAGTTCTAAAGGAGCAGGGCAGTGTGATGTTGTCCCCTCTGGCATACTCATACTGACTTTGGGGGATGGTAACAGTAACGGCACCGACACCTGACAGCACTGTGATGGACATAAAAACAAATCAGACAGACCCATATAAAGCACTCTCAGCTATCCTGTATGTATAAAAACACTACGTTCTGATATGGAATCATTTGTCTTCATGGATTCCTCGCTATAATGGTTCAGCAGCAGAAAATCAAAGTTGACCAATAACTCACTGCTCCACACCCACACGCACCTACTAAATAAACCAAGCTTGAAAAAGGAACTTATGATCATTATTTGATTATATTTAAAAACAAACAAACAAACAAACGAAGGTCTGTTACAGCCATGAGTATCAGCTCAATTTTGGAGCAAGTTCCGTGTACAAAAGATAGACGGCGAAAAATAATAGGGTTTTAATTTTTAAAAAGCCTGCCATTAAATAATTGTTTTCATGACTTTTATTACTACTTCATTTGCTTAGACTGGAATATGGTACTTTAAAAGCCATTTAATAATAAGAATGCCTTCTAATCAGGCTTCTCGGGCCTGCTCCCTTTTTAGACGGCGATCCTGACGGTGCGCAAACAGGTGTGGCAGCTCGATGAGGCGCAGAAAAAGAAGAGTTTATTTAAAAAGATACTCACTCAGACACAGAAGCGTCAAGGAAAAGTTCTTCTCCATGGCAAACACTTACTTGCTTCAAACTAAAACCCACTGACTCTTCAGTATCTACTTATTTCGCCACAGAAAAATGAGAAAACAACATTTGCATCGAAACTCGACAGTCCGCGAACAATGATGCGCCCGCTGCCTCCGGTTGACTGATTGCGCTCCCTGCCAATCACGTCGCCTTTGGAGGTTCAGCTGACATTTTTGTTCCGCCCACCTGACGTGTTTTAGCTTGTAGTTTGCTCCAGCGTACCTGCCTTTTCAGAGATACTCCATTATTTAGATTCGGCTTCTCAGGATTTGACAACAAGTTTATTTCCACCACAGGCCTAATTTTAAAATATTACATGCCCAATTTAGACAGTTGGACCTCGAAATCTTTAGTTTGTCTTGTTGAGAGAACAAAATATGAAAATAATCACTCTTTCACTTTTTAAGTATCTCCTTTATTTTATTTTATTATTTCTTGTTGTTTGTCTTTTTTTTTTTTTTTGAACATTTGGTTTTACTTTGTAAGAGTGAGAAAAACGAAGGGCGTTAAAAAAAAAAGCATGACGAACACTCGACAGTCTGAGTAGGCGGTGCGGTTGTTTCCCCGTCAAACTGGTTTGACAGGGGTTATCACCCAAAGGCATCACACGCAAAGGCGCAACGCTGAAACTAAAACCAAGTGTGCTGTCCTCTTAAAATGGCTGATTTCGAAATAATAATTAATAGGACTGTGTATATTTGGGGTTGTGTGGGACTCACCCTTAATTTCCGTATTTGTGTCCAATAATCCTTTACAGATGATTTAATGTATAAATATTGCTAAATTGAACAAAAAGAAAAAATGGGGCTGACCCAAAGATGGAAGCCAGTGTGTTATCTGTGCTGCATGGGCATCAATGGTGGCCTGTTTGCCTTTATTATTAAGATTTTAGCATTTAGTTCTTCATGACTATAAGTCAGTTACCAACTCCATTATCAGAAGGCAACACGTGCAAGAACTAAACCCTAGCCACATCCCTTTTTACTGTGCAACCTGCACAATTAAAATATTGCTGACGAGTTCCTGTGTTGACTAAATGTCATCAGTTGTAGCTTTACAGCTGAATAAAAACTGATAAAAAATAATTGTGTGTCTCCAAAACTTGTAAGTAAGCACTGTAATCAAATAAAGACATGACACCACCACTGTCATCTGATATTTTGTACGCATGAGTCTGATACCTGTGTCATGTCAGCTGACTTCCTCTATCACAGTGTAAGGATACAGTGTTTTTCCACGCTCTCCTTCAGGTCTGTCAGGTGGTTGTTTGCGTTTCTAAGTGCAATAACCAGTCATAGTCTCCCAGTATAGTTGGTCTGGCTCTGTCTATATTAGTGAATTAGAATGGAGCATTTTGATTTGATGTTATTTTTCTCACAGTAACATAACTTCTGATATTTTCTAACTCGTATTTAAAAAGGTCATGGCATATTTTTATTCCTTCCCTGCTACTCACTGACTTCCTACCTTTCACTTGCCCTTGATGTTGTTTTTGCTAACCAACCATCTCCTCTCCCAAAAAATTAAAACTGCAATTACCAGTTGGTAAATTAAAAAAACAAGCCTCAGTCAGCAACACTGCAAAGAAAGCCGGCACAGCTGATAAAATCGAAACTGATTCAAACAGAAGGCTACCTAAAACCCAATCGTAACACTGAAACACAACAAAGGAAGTAGAGAAAATAAAAGTGTATGTCTATATTTAACTGATGTGTAACACATAGTGTGAGAATACTTTCATGGTTATCATCTGCATGTGGTGCAACAAGGGCACTGTTGCCACTTCCTCTCGGTGAGGAGTGCCTTTTTTGACTTTGTTAGGGAGCAACAACAGTTAGGTCTCAACACATTAAAACAGATAAACATTTTTCTCACGCTTCTGAGCATAATAACGTATATTTTTAACTTTCAAAAAGACAGTGGGCATGTCATGAGTGTACCTGCATCAGCTTCTTTATGCGCTGTCACTCACTGGGTGGTTTTGAACATGAAAAACAGAATCCGGGTACAGTCAGTGTTGTTGGTTTAGAGGTTTTGTTAAGTCACCCATGTGGTTGCCTTTCAGTTAGGTTTTCCAGACCGGAAGGCCTGACTAGCAGTTTCTGCTCTAATTCATCTCAACAGAGGGTTCTATCAGGACTCTGTGCACACCAGTCCAGTTCTGCATCAAACTCACTTATCCATGTCTTTATGGACCTTGCTTTGTGCACTGGTGCAAGGCATTGATGTAAGGCTGTGACGAGCTGCGTGGCCATTGAAAACCTTTTCTAGGAGTGCTCTGTGCACTGTTCTTGAGCTGAAGGCCACATAAAGTTTGGAAAGCTGTAGTAACTGACTCTGCAAGAAGTTGGTGACCTCTGCATCCTCTGCTCTAACCCTGTGCGGATAAATATAACAAAAAACAGAGTTAACGATAAAAACTATTAAAAATAACGATAAAGCCCGATAAAAACCCTGAAAACCATAAATTTCACACCCGAGCCTCACCGGTGTTAGTCCATGCCCCCATCTTTTCTCCTAATGCCTTTTTTCTTGTTTTCTTGACTTTATTATCTCACCTCCACATAATGGCTTCAGACCTCACTACAGCATATACCTGGCAGTTCTTCAGAGCAACATGAATTAGGTTAGATATGTTCTTTATCCGTGGCACCTTGCTAGGTTTGTGGTTGATTTTTTTTCTGTGTTTGTACCTGTGAAATCTGTGTAGAATAAATGTTTCTGTGGATCAACCATAATTGGTCTCTCACAGTTAAACTTTCTGCCTGACTGCTTGCATCCATTGGCTCTTTTTTCTCCCTGATGCCTGTGAGGTTCCGTTATGGTGTGGCAACTAAGAGTTCATCGAGACATCACGTTCTGCAGGAACCTGCTGGGTAACTGGCAGATTTGAGGCCTCAGGGAAAATCATCTGGTTAGTAGATAAGTGCACAAGATCTCATATACAATCCCGATCAAAAGTTTAAGGCCACTTGAAAAATGGCAGAAAATCATATTTTGCATGGTTGGATCTTAACAAGTTTCCAAGTAGAGCTTCAACATGTAACAACAAGAAATGGGAGTGAGACAAAACATTTTTTTGAGAATGCAGTTTATCAAAAAAACCGCTTAAACTGAAACAGGCTGTTTTACAGCTGATCAAAGGTTTAGGACCACATGCCTTTAAAAGGCCAAATGTGTGCAAAAATGAGGGTTCATTGACATTTTCTGTCAGGTAGTCACACTGTCATGATGTTCTGATGGCAAAGGCAAAAAGCATTCCCTTTTTGAATATGGTCAGGTTGTTGAATGACATAAACAGTAATTTGGAATTTCTTAAATGATCCTGCGAGTTATGGAACAAAAAAGTCAGGTGGAAGACCCAAAAATATTTCACCAGCACTGAGCGGGAGGATTCAGTTGTCTGTCAAGACACTGCACAATCCTCGACCCAAATGAAGTCCATTACTGGTGCTGACTGCAGCCCCGTAACCATCAGACAGCATCTGAGACTGAAGGGCTTAAAAAACAAAAAAATCTTCAATCCCTCGTCTCCTTGAACGCCATAGAACTGACCGTTTGGACTTTGCAAGAGGGCAGTAGTTTAAAATAACTGACTGAAATTTTCTGCAGGTTTAAAAGACTTTAGACCACAGTCTGCAGTGACAAAGGTAATCACCCACACAGCCACTCTGCAGTATAGTAACTGATGCTAATTTTAAGATTTAATAACTTTATTAATGGTGGCATTGCAATATTTGGCACAATATATGCATTCATGCCACCCTCATAATGAACCTTAGAAATGCTGCTAATCCATTATGTTGTCATGTAGCGCCACCTTCTGACTGAAATTAAATTTCATGACTAATATCCCACAAGAGTTATTCCTTCTCAAATCAACAAAGGTCTTCTGTCTGAATGGTATACATTTGCCTTTTGCAAAAAGGCTTAAGAAAACATGTTGATTACTTTTAACATGAAAATCCTTCCATTCTATTCCACTTACCCTTATCAGGGTCATGGAGGAGCTGGAGCCTATCCCAGCAAGAGGTCACCAATCTGCTACAACCACCACACCACCGTGCTGACCAAGTAGCACCAGAAAAACAATAACATCAGTAGATAGTGTAATCTGAAAGGAACAAAAACTCCATCTGGAGTTTCCAGATGGTCCGATTATATCTGTGTATTGTGATCCATCATAGATCACGATACACGCATGCAGTTTGAAATACACAAGCGCAAATAGTTTTGCTACATTAATAGTCCCATATACTGTAGGCCAAAAGCACAGCATTTGAAGAACCTCCTCTCCTTGTGTTTTTAGTGACTGCTATTAATGCAGTCGTCCATTGGGTGGCGCATTACTATCAAGACATACATAATAAGGTGGAGCCGCAAATCAGGCAACACTTAAAAACTAGTAAATGAAAAATCTTTTCAAAATAAACTCGGCAAATGACTACATGTGTTCAGTAGAAGATCAAACAGAGAAGATATAAGTTAATTTCTGTAATTGTGACTGATTTTCAGTATTTTCACTTAGCCCTTATATGAAAACAACAAGAAAATAATACATTTTGACATATTAGCATGCGCATGGTAAACCAAATGTTTAATTTTTATATAGTACCCTCTTGAAATGGATGAATCTCATAATCTAAGAGTACCTTCTTCCATATAAACCATCAGTATCTATATGTGTCATCACATATGTAGTCACAGACTTGATGAATCCCACACTGGGGAAATTCATTTCCCCAGTAAATAAAGAACTGTAAAAAAAAAAAAAAAAAAAAAAAAAAAAGTAAATATTTTACAGATACTATACACACTGTTGTGGGATTAAAGGTTTTTGTCTGTCAGCTAGATTTCCCATGACTCTTGTGAAACCTGTAGACCGAATTTCTGTAAATCCTGCTGAATTATGTGCAGTTTCATAAAGTTCAACACAGCGTTTCATGCTGTATCACATAACTGGCAGGGAGCTGTGGTAAAAGGTTATTGAGCTGTCTACTTTCACTGTAAAATTACACACAGTGAATGTCTGTAAGAGCATCACAATATTGCTTCCTTGATATTTACATGACATTTAAGGCTTTGTGTAACCTTTTCCTCGTGAAATGATTAATGATTTTACAAGGTCAGAGTCATTTTTATAAATAGTGAAAAGTAATCAAACAGTTTTGGGTTGCATAAATGTGTTTTCTGTCATGAAGTGTAAATGTCTCTGTGCTTTCAAATTTGGACCAGATCATCCTTTCAGCTCCAGGTTTTCTCTCTGGGCTCTAATCCTCCTTTTCCTTGTTCTCTTGACTTTATCTCGCCTTCACATAATGGCTTAAGACCTCACTACCATCATTTGCTATTATAGTTGAACCATATTAACTTACACTTCTCCACACACACACACACACACACACACACACACACACACACACACACACACACACACACACACACACACACACACACACACACACACACACACACACACACACACACACACACACACACACACACACAACCAGGGATTAGATTAGATATGTTCTTTATCAGTGACACATCGGATGCTTGCTGGGTTCTTTGTTATTGTTCTGTGAAATCTGTGTTGAATAAATGTTTCAGTGGATCAGCAGTAATCAGTCTCTCACAGACCATTTTTTCTACTTGAGTGTGTGCTTTGGTTTTTCTCTCTGATGCCCGTGATGTTCCATTATGGTGTGGCAGCTGAGAGTCCATTGAGACATCACTTTCTACAGAAACCTGCTGGGTAATTGTCAGATTTAAGGCCTCCAGGAGATGTGGAAAAATCACCCAAGCAACTAATCTGTGAGCACACGACATCTGCTTAAAGAAGTTACAAGAAAGCCTGCCTAATAGAGCTCAGGCTACACTGAAGGATAGAGGTGGTCATACCATACATTGACTTTCAAGCTTGTTAGAACTGTATAAACTCTATTTTTGCCTCATTTCTATGTATGTATGCATATGATTCAACTGATTTTCAGTCCCTTTCTTAAGAATGGTTCTGATTCCCGAGCTCTTTAGATTACCATGACCTGGATGACTGAGAACTGACACAGACATTTCTGATGAGGCTTCAGTGAACAGTGGATGAATCAACTGAACAGCCTGATGCAGCTCGATGCTGGATTTTCTTTTTTTAGACCTGCCACCTTTCTCCTCCACTTGTCCAGTTTCTTCATTCTTTTTAAGCACAGACTGCACACCATGTCGAGTTGTCAGGTTTTTCAACCAACCTTTTGTTGGTACCAAAATACATTTTTATGCCTGTCAAACAGTTATCTTTGGCTGTATGACATCTCTCCCTCTCTCTCGATCTATCTATCTATATATACACACAGCAGTGGGAAAAAGTGTTTGCCCCCTTCCTGATTTCCTTTTTTCTATATTTGTCACAATTAAATGTTTCTGATTATCACGAAAAACGTAAATATTAGACAAAGATAACACAAGTAAACACAAAATACAGTTTCTAAATGAAAATGTTTAGGGAGAAAAAAAATCCAAACCTACATGTAAGTGTGTGAAAAAATTATTTCCCCATAAACCTAATAAATGGTTGAGCCACCCTTGGCAGCAAGAACTGCAATCAAGTGTTTGCAATAACTGGCAGTGTTTTATAGTGCTGTGGGGGAATTTTGGCCCACTCATCTTTGTAGAATTGTTGTAATTCAGCCACATTGGAGGGTTTTCGAGCATGAGCCACCTTTTTAAGGTCGTGCTACAGCATCTCAATCTGATTCAGGGCACGACTTTAACTAGGCCACTCCAACATCTTCATTTTGATTTTCTTAAGCTATTCAGAGGTGGCCTTGCTGGTGTGTTTTGGATCATTGTCTCTCTGCAGAACCCAAGTGCGCTTCAGCTTGAGGTCAAAAACCTCTTGGATGAGTTGCTGATGGAGCAATTTTGGTTGGCCATCCAGTCATGGGAAGGTCCACCACTGTTCCAGGTGTTCTCCATGTGTGGATAATGGCTCTCACTGTGGTTCCCTGGAGTCCCACAGCTTTAGAAATGGCTTTATAACCTTTTCCAGAGGGAAAGATCTGAGTTACTTTGTTTCTCATTTGTTCCTGACAAGTGTCTGGCTTTTGAGGATCTTTTGGTCAACTCCACTTTCTCAGGCAGGTCCTATTTAATGTTTTCTTGTTTGAACAGGTGTGGTAGTAATCAGGCCTGGGTGTGGCTAAAGAAATTAAACTCAGCTTTCCAAAGATGTGATACACAAAAGTTAATTCATGTCATAATAAGGGAGGAGGTGGGGCGTGGGTGGGATACAATTTTTCCCCATAATAATAAACAGCTCCCTTTAGAAACTGCATTTTGTGTCTACTTGTGTTTTCTTTGTTAGTATCAAAATTTATTTGAAGATAATTTTAGTGTGACAAACATACAAAAACATTATCTATCTATCTATCTATCTATCTATCTATCTATCTATCTATCTATCTATCTATCTATCTATCTATCTATCTATCTATCTATCTATCTATCTATCTATCTAGCTATGCTCTCTCTCTCTCTCTCTCTCTCCATATATATATATGAAAGTTATAAAATTATAAAACGTCTTTCCATTTTAATCCACCTTTAGTGAACTGTGAAATAATAGATTTTTTTGCTCCTTTTGTGTGTGTCATTTTCAGGCTTTCTCTCTAAAATCAAATACCACTGACACACTTATTGATTGCTCTTTATTGGTGCATTTTGAGTTCCACTAAGCGCACCGGGTGGCCGATGGAGACCTGCACACATCATCAAAATATCACGATAACGTCTCCAGTTGTTTTATTTTTGGAAACCCTGAAAGGACGTGTTGTCATATCTCAGAGTTTAAACATTTATCCCAAATTATCTCTGGAGCAGTCAGTTGGTTTGACGGTGGGGGAGATGGAGCATCAGCATACAAACGCGTCGCGCAGCCTCATTTCTCCTCCAACCCCGGCACAGACGATGTTGTACACCGGTGTAGCCATCGCTTCTGTTTACGGTGTAATCATTGTGTTGGGGCTAGTCGGCAACATCACACTCATCAAGACGTTTTGCTCTGCCAAATCCGTCCGAAATGTGCCGAATCTCTTCATGTCGAGTCTTGCGCTCGGGGATGTTTTACTGCTGGTGACCTGCGCTCCGGTGGATGCCAGCCGCTACCTGTCAGAGGAGTGGCTGTTCGGCAGACTGGGCTGTAAAGTCATCCCCTTCATCCAGCTCACCTCGGTTGGGGTTTCTGTGTTCACTCTCACAGCCCTGTCCGCTGACAGGTAGGTTTTAGTTGTTATTACCAGTGTACCTCAGCATAACTCAAGATAACTTTAAGGAGCATCCATAAAGAAGTTAAACGACCGCATCTCTTCTATTGAAACCACAGGACGTAAAAACTTAATGTCTAAGTAGACATTTACCTGTGTATCGATCCTCGGAAAATTACGCATGACAGAGCTTCTGCTCTGGTCTGTTGCCACGTGTAAAGCTATAAATGCAATCAATAGCTACACAATCATAATTATTTTGTATAAATGTATTAGTTAGAATTAGGCAACTATTGCTATTTAAATATATAACACAGTCACTGGTACAGCTTCGTTAAAGCAATTAAAAAATGTTCAATGCTTCGGCTTTTGGTGAAAAACATAAATGCTGCACCTGTAGTGTTCCTGTGCATCCTGCGCTTCAAGCGTTTGTTATCTGAATAGCCTATAATGCAATCCTAACCCTGAGAGAAGAAAAAAAATACCTTAAACGTATCTTTGACAAGAAACACGATTGTTTAAATGTTTGAATGTAAGTATGCGAGGACAATCAATTCATTTTGCTGCACATTTCCTAGACATCTTTTCTCCACTCGTCTCTAAATAAAGAATGTTAAAGGATTTTACACAGAAAATTTGTTCACACTGCATTTTTCAGAAAGAGAAATCTCAGCTTTAAAGACGATAAATCACAGAGTAATTTGTTTCCTTACTTGTTAATGTTACATCTGCACTTGTGTGCAAGAGCAGGCTGATATCTATGGTGCTGATTATGATAATGCCCATCGAATGTACTGGTAACATCTGAAGCAGGTGTCTCAAACCATTGAGAACATAAACAGTCAAAGACCAGAGATTCATTCACAGTATGCAAATATGCAAAGAAAAAAAGCTGCTGACTTCTGAGTTTTCCCAGCTCCAGACTGTTAATGGGGCAGGAACACACCTTTGAAAACAACAGAAGCTGTAGATTCCAAACTGGTCTGAGTCAGTCACTATTATTACTATCTCTTTGTCTAACTGTGAGTGCGTGTGTGTGTGTATTTAATTTACCTCTCTCTGTGTCTTTTAGGTACAGGGCCATTGTAAGACCCTTGGATGTTCAGACATCAACCTCCACTACCAGCATTGTCCTGCAAGCATTGCTTATCTGGGTCTTGTCCCTGATCCTGGCTATACCTGAGGCTGTGTTCTCTGACCTCCACACCTTCAACATCACCTCCACTAATGAGAGTTTTGTGACCTGTGCTCCTTATCCCCATGGAGTTGAACTGCACCCTCAGATTCACTCCATGGCCTCTTTCCTCATTTTCTACATAATACCGCTGCTGGTCATATCTGTGTACTACAGTTTCATCGCTCAGAGCCTGATGAGGAGCACCTGCAACCTGCCAGTGGAGGGAAATGTGCATGCAAGACGACAGGCTAGTGTTAAGTTTGTAACTTGGAAAGCTATAGATCACTTTGGGTTATTCTTATGACATGAAATTTACTGACAACTTAAAAACGATCGTTGCTTGTCTGTTGTCTTTATTACGCTACCAAGGAAACAAAAACAGTCAAAACAAAAAATTAGGGGAATAATTCTCCATACTGGAAAAAAATGTATTTCCACCATGTTTGTAGTCTTTTAAAATGTACCATATATTTCCCCTGTAAACGTTTGTAATGGTCCTCAAAATTTGAATTAATCTTACATTTTGTTTTTTGTATGTGATCAGCAGATTGAATCAAGAAAACGCTTGGCCAAGACAGTGCTGGTGTTTGTTGGTCTGTTTGCACTATGCTGGCTACCCAGTCACGTTATATACTTATACCGCTCCTATCACTACTCCCAGGTAGGCAAATATTTATTTATTTTTTTTTTTTTATCAGAATCAGAATACTTTATTGATCCCTAGGGGAAATTATGTTGGTTACAGTGCTCCAGTACAACCAGTAACAGAAACAGACAATACAAGAAGTAAAAAATAGCACAATATATACAATATATGCATATATATATGTCACTTACTAATAAATATCTGAATAAGAAAGAAGAGCATGTGCAAAAAGGGTGTAGCTATGGCAGTATTTGCACTGTTACAACTCATCCACCTAACACACTGTGTGTTAGGTGGATGAGTTGTAACAGTGCAAATCAGTTTATTTGTTTCTGTCTTTTTGTGTATTGTAAGTGGAACATATCTCAACTTTAAAAAAAAATCTATTCTGCACAAAATGATCTGATTTATCAATTGATTTATTAATTTTGGTTCTATCCCTGATCTGAAAATGCCGTCAGCACTTGATTTTAAATATGCTATTTAAATAGAAATTTTGTTTTGGAGTGTATGAGAAATCTGTTGGCTCACATAAAGTAGATCTTTTTAAAAAGAGGCAAGTCAGATGAATTTAGGTTTTTAAAAAAATATTTTTTGATATCTCAAATCTAATCTTTTAATCTCCTTCTCGCCTGCCAGGTGGACACCTCGTTGCTTCATTTTGTCTGCAGCGTTGTAGCTCGTATCCTGGCCTTCACCAACTCCTGCCTGAACCCCTTTGCCCTCTATCTGCTGAGCAACTCCTTCAAGAAGCAGTTCAACCAGCACCTGTGCTGTTGCTGTCGCATCATCATCAAACACTCACAGAGCCCGATACATTACAGTACACGTGTGACTTCTGTCCGCAGCTTAAATCACTCTATGGCGAGTATGACCATCATTAATGGTAGGCAGCTCGCTCAGGAGGACTGTGTGTGAGCGTGAAAGTGAACTGCATCATGCATGTAACATATGTTTGCGTGGTTTTCTTGTAGCTTCAGTTCTCCACATGATACAATAAGCCCAAATAGTGATGTCTTCTCAAAAAACATTACACATCTAGACAGTCAATTCAATCAATCTTTTGTTGATGTCCTTGAATCTTTTGCGGTGTGTAATATTTGTCTTTGTTAACTGTCTTATTGTGAGTCCATTTTAAAAAGCAGCTATTTGGCTGGATAATATGGTGGCCCTGAGAGGCCAAACGGACTGCAACTTAAGAAAACACCAGCAATAAGAAAAACTCTGCAAAAGCACACAAAACACAACGGAAATAGGAAAAACGAAAACAGAAAAAGGAAAAAACACAGGGAAAGTGTTTCTGGGGAGACAATAACCCAACGGACCAGTTGCAGGAACCCAAAACATGGTAGGCGTGTTTTTATCATGATTCATATAATACTGATGATGGATTTTTAGGCTAATAGTTAGGCTAACACACTTACCTGTCATCTTTTCTTTCCTCACAAAACCAATAGATCCTCCACTTCTTTTAAGTGTCTCCCAGCACAATTCTTAGCATATTTTGGTTCCTGCAACTGGTCCGTCGGGTTATTGTCTCCCCAGAAACACTTCCCTTGTGCTTTTGGAAATCTGTTTTTTTCTTATTTCCGTTGTGTTTTGTGTGCTTTTGCAGCGTTTTTCTTATTGCTGGTGTTTTCTTAAGTTGCAGTCCACTTGGCCTCTCAGGGCCACCGTAGGATAATCATTTTCCTTAAATAAGAAATTTACACAATATATTAATGGTTTCTATAACTGTTATAGGAAGCGAACAGTTATTCAGTGCAACTCAGTTTGATTTTTACAGGGCCAAATCACAACAGTACAACATCTCAAAGCGTTTTACATTGCTGGGTAACGACCCTGCAATACTAGAAGGAAAACCCCAACAATCAGTTTACCTCCTGTGAGCAAACACTTGGTGACGGTGGAAATGAAAAACTGAAAAGGAGAATTTCTATTTGACACCAGAATTCAAGAAAAGCAAGTCTTGAACTAATAATTCAACAGTATCCTGTTCTTTTAATGACAAAGGAACGGTCCCTGGTGAAAATGTGACCTTTTCATTTCCTACAGACTCAGTGGACTTGCTTTTTTATATAGAGGAGAGGAACAAAAGAGTTTTTTCTCTCTCTCTCTCTTATTTCCCTTGTCTCATGTTGCTGTGTCATCAGCAACATGACTGATTAGTTGGCCATCATTTTAATTAATATGATGAATTAGAAACAACACCAGCACTGTGTAATTGGATATATCTGGTACTTTTGTCTTCTGCCTTATTTCCCAAAGGAAAATACCACAAGAGGGTGAGAAATAGCTCAAGCCTGGATAAATGGTCTGCTTCTTGAGAAATATCTCAAGCTTTAATTCCCAAAGGGAATGAAGCAGACCATTTATCCAGGCTTGAGTCTGGTAGTAGAAGCATACTAGCTTGTGACTCCCCGAGGTTGTTTGTGTCTCCTCCTGATTTGAACCAGGGATCTTTTGTGTGTTAGCTACATATTCTAACCACTGTGCCACAAACGGGAAAACAACTATTGAAACGTTGACGCATTAAATAGTATTGTTATTGCTATTATTTTGTTTTTAAAAATAAGCTTATCCTATGTAATCTGTATGCAGCCCCATTGATTTATATGTAAAACTTTGCACAAAACCAAATACAGCTGTGATGCTCACCCTCAGAAATGTATTTTAAATATCAACTGTCCTCTGTAGGAAAATGCCTCACTTGGCATCGTGAGCAGTAAACAGTGAATGTAAATCCACACCTGTGGTATTTGGCAGCACAATCCACAGCGATATTTTTGTTGTGTAATTTTGCATTTAAATGCATTTTTTGGGCAAATTAAATTCCGAAAATGTCATGTAATTTGTCAGACTGTCGTGTATTGATCACCTTTTTCTTACAATAGGATAAAACTCATTCAAAACCAGAGCCCTTAGTCCTGTTGACTTTGTATATGCCACATATTTTCTACACTGGTGTGCTCACTGGCCATGATTACTCTGTACTGTCACATAATTAGATTTACCATCAGCATGTCACATCCCAATGTCCTAATTTGGTGTTTCACAGTGGGAGAAGATGATGCCTGTAGCTGTAATAAGTGCGTGCATAATTCAGTTTGGGTAGTGTTTGTTTAATTGTGGTTTGAGCACTTTGCCAAATTTCTGTCCTGCATGGTCTTAACCCCCTACTTAACATGTCATCTGTACCGTCAGGCTCGTTCGGTGAAGAGTCTCAAATGTAAATAGGATAGGTTATTAACTTTAACAGTTAAATAATGGAGAAAGTCAGATTAAGGCCAAATCTGGACACACACTTTCATTTACGATCTGGAGGCTCACCTAAAAAGCTCTCGGGTTATTTGTTGTATGTTAAATGTTTATAATTGTTGTTCTGCCAAATGGTGAGATGTCCTCCCAGCATATCCTCCTGCTCCTCTGCTGCTGTTTGACTTGCTGGTTCTGTAAGCAGTGAAATTATCAATAAATTCCAGCGTGTCTGTTCCATTTGCAGTTGTATACAATGTTTCCAAAGGGTAAATAGACCACCATGTTTGGCAGATAAGGAGGCATGGTCTGGGCCATGAGCTGTTCCTGTTTTTTTGGCTTTTTTTTCTGCACTTTTTACTCTCTGTTTGCTTCATTTCTGTTGCTTGTTCATCTGGAAATGTACATCTAAATCCTGCAGAACATCCTGCATCTTAATGAGCTGTGCAGTCTTAAAAGGAGTTTTCTTCACCATCAAAATGATTTCTGTTCATTTTTTAGTTACCGCTGCGCTCTGGTTAAATTTAAGTTTCAATTCAATTAACTAGGTACAAATTTTAACTGTAATTCAACCACCTGCTCTCACTCCTGTTCTAACTGAATGTGGAAAAACTGGGTTTACAAGCTTAAAAAAATCTAACTGCAGTTAAATTTCCACATGGTGTTTTCAAGCCTGAAAATATGAATCTTAGTGTTTTAGTGTGCACGGCTCTCCCAAGATGCTGACCACAATGAGACATGCTTTAATAAACAGTTTATAATAGTTTAGTGAAAAGTTTATTTTGGCAAATTAACCACCTCTGAAAGCTCTTTTCGTCATCTGCACGGTCACATCTGTCGTCCTCATACATGCCTGTGCAAAAGTCTAAAACCCCTCTCATGGCTTTATATTTTGCTCTCAAAGAGTCACACTTTCTTGCAGCTTTTTAAAAAATAATCCTGAGCAATCGTTCTCTAGGCTTTGGGAGAGTCTTTCGAAGTTTTTCTTCAACATTGGCTGATTTTTCACTCATTTTAATTCCGGTCATTGTATATGACCGAAGGTTTTGTTGTTTGTTTCTTAAGTCACTTAACATCGACCTATGAATTATTCAAGCATAAAAAGGCATCTAAGTCCTATTAGCTGAAGACTTGGCATATCCCATCATAGTTTGCAGCATGTTCATAAAAACTTTGAGGAAATAGGACAAATGGAGTGTGTAAGGCCTGAAAAACTATCTGCAGCATATGAACAGTGTCTGAAAGTCATGTCCTTAAGAAACAGGAAAAGACCTGACACAGGAGAGATACATCTGCTGATTCATCTACTCTTTACTGAAGTCTCATCTGAGTATCAGTGGTAACAGGTCTGATGTAGTGTTGAATCCAGATTTGAAATGTTTAATGAGGAGGTCAGGAGAGAGGTACAACACTGAGTGTATACAGCGATCTATAAAACAAAAATGTACGTCAGCAATACGGGAAAAAAATTGAGGGGTGACTCAGGACCTTTGCGCAGTACTCTATCTAGTGACAACTCATTCAACTCACTCATTTCCTTTTCATCTTTCATCTTCCTCTTCTTCTTTTGTTTTAAGAGCGTCGATTTATGAACAGACCCTGAAGAACACTTTGAGTTCTCCTGAACTCGTCACACTTTTCACTCAGCTTCAAGGTCTGCGTTTGTGTAGGTGTGACATCCGTTCACTGAAATCTGTATCGATCTATGTGGCTGGCCACCTTGTTATCGTTAGGTGTTAAAAGACAAGCACATGTGAAAACTGTCAAATGTCATCATGTTTCCTTTTTGTCTGACTTGATGTCAGTATCCTTTAACATGAACCGTGTCAGTAAAATCAGTAAAATTCAGAATTGATGAACTCACTTCTTTAGTCCTCCTGTAACAAAAGAGTGACACATTTTGTATTCCAAGTACATTCTTACCTGATAGTTACCTGATCGATCAGTGACACAAAGCCAGTGAACAATTTTCTTTAAAATGTGACTTGACTGTTAAAATATCACATTGTCTGCTGCGCACCTCTGTACTGTATCGGACCCAGTAAATTAATGAAAAGGTTAAAGAAATGAAGAAATACTGTGATGCTCTGACTCTCTGAAAGAAAGATAATTCATGCAGAAGCAAAGACCTTTCTCTGTTCAACAATGTGCTGCACTGTAACAAAATTACAGATTATTTCCAAACATCTTAATGCACTGTATCACCCCTTTTAAACAGCAACACTTAATAGATTTTGTTATTTTCACTTTGCTCACCTCAGGGAGTCAATGATGTAGCGCCAATCCTTTCTTTTGGCCGGTGATGTGAGTCTTATATATAGCTGAACACCTTGAGCTTCAGGTAAGATAAGAGAGTGAATAAATTGACATCCCTAGAATGAATAAGTTGATCTAACTTAGTCACCTTAGGCAAATTGTACTTAATTTTTCAAGGCAACGAATTAAGTTCAGGGAATAAAATTAGATTTTGCAGTGCACCTGTTTCTGACCAGCTAACACATTTTTTTCTCCTTAGACCCTAAATTTAGTTTTGTTATAAATTTTATTTGAGTTTAAAAGTTAAAGTTAAGTATAATTGAAATGAGTATGTATATAGAATACTGTAGTTCTGCATTGCTACAATGAATACTTACATATTCAATCTACTTTTACATAAGTGGTCGTTGTGCCCAAAATGTTGGACAGGATTGGAAGAACAGAAGATACAAGTTTAAATCAGTTCAATAACTCTGCAAAAATTTCAGATAAAATAATGCGTAATAATGTCACACAAAATATTCACATCATTTTAGTCGAAATGAAATCATCGCTGTCATTGTTTCAGTGTTGTAGCATTAAGTTCATCATGATCTGAAATTTCTACACTTATCTCATATCCATTTCATATTTTCGAGAAGTAAGAATTAATGGATTTTACACAAATTTGAATTCAGTAAAAAATTAGTGAATTCATGATTGCTTGTAAAAGTGCAAAAATAGCTGTTTCCAATGACGTTTCTCTGCAATTAAAACAGATGAGTGAGGAAATAGTCATCGCTCAAATTCTGCAGCAAGGGGGAGACAAAACTCTGTGTAGCTTTGCAGCTGAACTGACCTTTCTGAGGCTGGAGCAGTTGTTTTATGAATTCATCTCCCTGAACTGTGAGACGTGATGACATTCAAACATCTTGTCATTTTGCCTCTTTGTGATGAGTCCAAAATCAATTCTGACGCTGGCTAAAACATGTAGGAGACAAAACTGGTGTACACGACTGAAAATCAATACATCTGCTGAACAACAACAGTAACACATAAATAACCACATTTACAAATGAGAAGTTTTGTTTGTTTTCTGTCTGATTAATTTCAACACTATTAGACATGATGGAGGTTATCTGGATGCACATATATAGTACGTCAGATAACAGACAGTATGTCAAATACCACACAAATGGAGATGTTTATTCATGACAGTCATCAACAAGGGAAAAATGGATGTCAAAGGTAAATTTCTACAAAGTGATCTAAATGAAAGACAAATATAAAATACACAATAGTTTTTTTTGTGCAGTTAAATTCACTTTCCCCAAACCAGCATTCAGTAGATGCAGCAGTTTCAGTCTCAAGTCTGTGAGGACAGGCCTCTAACACATAGCACATGTGCAATCACCTCATTCTTTGCAAAATTGATTAAGCTGTCAGTTTGCATTGGGGTTGTGAATGAACAACCTTTTTTCAAGTGCAGTTATTGAGCTGTTGTCTCAGCAGCTGCTCAAGGACACAAAGAAAGCTGTTTTGAAGTGAAGTTCTTGTGCAGTACTGAATTGTCTCATTGCTTCGTTAGGAAACAAGCTTGAGGTTTCCTGGAGACAGCATCGGGTTTTCTTTCTGGAAACGCCCTTTAATACATTCATTTTAACCTCTAAGTCAGTGTATCCCAACTACTGTGCCGTGGCACATAGGTGTGCCGTGGAAGATTATCTGGTTCCACCTGGTTAGTACTTCAAGCAATCAGCGTGAGTAACGGGTAGAACAATTACATTCTTTTCCGCTAGAGGGCAGTACAACTACCTGCTCTAATTAAATGGGTTGCCAGCTGCCAGTAAAAAAGAAGAAGATAAAGAAGAAATTACATAATAATCATGCTGTGAGACAAAGCCTAATAGCAATAGATAAACATTTGAAAAGAAAAAGTAGTCGGTCTGAGCTGGATCCTGGAGAAAACTCCGACCCAGATGAAGGCCCTAGCATAGTGGTCAGAAGAAAGCAAAAAAGGTATACTGGGGACAAACCGAGCCAATTCCACTATACCTGGTGCGTGGGGAAAAATTATCAATTTGCTTTTTGTGACATTTTGGTTTGGTGGTGTGCCTTTTGATTTTTCTAATATGAAATATGTGCCGTGGCTCCAAAAGGTTGGGAAACACTGCTCTAAGCAGTGGCACAGCATGTCAGCAGGGTAAGAGTGCCTTGGCAGTCTCTACTTATAAGCAAAGATTCCAAGGCTTGCTTTTGATTCCGTCTTCCACTGATATGCAGATTCTGATTATGTCATGTTTCATCCGTGCAAATGCTTCAAGAGAGTCCGATGTACGCTGTAGAGTAATTTAACATGTTTGCCAGGTACCAAGAAGAACCAGGACCAGGAAGTCTTCATTCACAGTGTGTATTATCACGTTAAATTCTCCTGCTTGGGACATTTTTAGCATTTTTATGCTTGGGACATGAAAAATGCTATGTCCCAAGCATATATTTTGTTCATCACTTCATGCAGATAGGGTACTTTCTCATCTTTTGCCCATATCTCAGCTTATTGAAATCTCCGTAGCTGACAATGCAAGTAAAGATCCCAATAAAAGACTTGGAGATCATCAATAGGCACCAGGCAAGCTTCGGGTCCATCATAGCAGAGTACTCTTTGCAGTAGAAAAGGGGAGATCTTATCTTTAAAACCAGTATGACTCACTTACCTCGTTAAAAAATGCTGCACCTTTCACAGTTAAACGCACTAATAAAAGCATAAACTCACCAGCAATGGCTCTGTGCACCAAACTGTTCCCTGAATTTTACAATGTCTCTATCTGATGGGATTAAATATAATGTAATATGAGCAGCAAATCATAAAACCTCAAAAGATCTGCAAACAGCCAAACAGGGCAAAGCACTGCTTAAATTAAATGACTACTGGATTACACACTGTTGCTCTGTGCTTGACAGAATCTGTTGATTTTAATAAGGAGGGAAATACCTGCTTTTCATCAGGACTGGGTGAAGCACAGCTCCCAGTTTTAGCACTCGCAGGTGTCTTTGAATCTGTACGTCTGCTGCCACTGACGTTCCTGGGAATATTGCTTTATTTTTTTCAGTTGCAGTTTTCTTTTTTAAGCCTGACTTTTGTGTTTATATTTGACTACTACTCAGAAGCTTGTATTTCTTATGAATGTGCATTTTGCTGTTGTGGGCAGGTCCATATACACCACAATCCAGCATTCTGCTTTAATGTCTTGAACTTAATCAATATATTTACACGAGTTATTGGCAAATGAATAGCGTCAAGTCCTTAAACTCATGGAGTAGAAGACTTGGCTGTCAGAGGAGTATAACCAAGGGCTCAATCAAAAATGCATTTGCAAAAACACAAACTCCTGAAATAATCCTCACTGTATGATGTTAAATTGGCAAGATATGTCATAGCAGTGGTTCCCAAACTTTTTTTGCTAGGCCCCCCACATCCTCCAACCACACACACCCATATTTTGTTTTCAAACTCCATTGCAGTTTATTCCACACCTCAAACCTTTTGTAAACAATTAAAAAAATAAAGGTTAACTGCAACAGATTACAGGTTGCAATGAAATAAACCACCACCTCTTTTAAAAAGCAGAAAAACAAATCATCTTTAATTATTTTACATATAGTTGTTTTGGGTTTTTTTTACTGTGTAAGAATATTCAACATTGCTATCAATACATTTTTCAAAAAATGTCTCTCTGTGCAAAATGGGTTTAAAAACATAAACAACTGTGGGATAGTGTTTGTCCGTGATTTGAACCGGGCGAACAAATATTGGCAGGATCAGTGTTTTGCCAAGGTGGATCCGGTTTACTCCACCTCCATTACAGACAATTAGACGTGGAAGTAGTGATGTTTTTGGGAACCACTGTGTTGTAGCAATTAAGAGAAGGGCTTTTGAACTCACAGGCCAAACATATTCATGTGCTTTTAAGTTTGAAACTTCTTGGGTCATCATGCAGGGGCCCTCCATTTAACTAATTACGGGGTTCAGCAGTCACAATTTACATTTCCCACACTATATGACAAATGTTTTCTGTTTTATTTTACAGATTATTATATGGCTATGCTGACATTAAAACAAAAAATTAACACAAAATATTTTTTTAATTAATTATTTTTGAATATTTAAAAATATTTAAACACATGAAATAAAGTCAAAGGAACAAGATAGTTGGGATTTAAACGTGCATCTGAAATAACAACCGTTGACTCGGTGGGTGTTGCTGACTGTATGACTGCATTTTTTAAGAGTGACATGTTGAAAAATCATTTAAAATAGCTACCTAAGACAAGCTGAGGTTGTCTTATTTAGCAGGGGCAACTCGTAATTCCTGGTTATATCAGTCTTTATTTTCAATAGGGAAAATTAACCAGTACCTAAAAGGAACAAAACACTTTTTAATTACTTATGAAACAGTCCAAACATTAAGTTCAAATTATAAAAATAGTCTTTTAATATAAACTATTCAGTGCATAAAACAAATGTACAAATCTTCAATTTTACACATTGATTAAAACAAAATTAAGCATGTTAAACATCAATTAACATGGTCATGTGAGCTAATATAATTAGTTAAAGTGATCTGCATAAATAAGACTGTAAATAAATTATAAGTCTTTTTTTTCTGCCTCCAAACATCCTTGGAGGCCAGGTCGTTTATTCCACAGTGGGCGTCTACTTGGGCCATCTGCATCTGTGAAGACAAGAGGAGTCATTTAGTTCACGCCTCCTTCACCCTGCATGAACCTGTACTCAGCAGGAGTGGATGTTGATGTTCATCCTGCATGAGTAGCTGCTAGGAATAAAATTATTTCACTTTATACAGCATCTCTCTTGTGTTTTAGTCATCTTCATCTCAAAATTTCAGTATTTTCTTTTTAAAGACTGGCTTGTTATATGTGTAATGATACTTTCCAGTGCAGATTAGTATATCTGAAAAACCCATCGTTAGTCAGACAAGCCTTGGAGACATGTGCTATTTGCTGTAGCACATCATTTCTGCTCAAACTCTCACCCAACTTTGCCCATACTGGGCTAATCACTGTGGCAGTGATAAAGATGGCTGCTGCTGATGTGAATCTGCTCGCTTGCCAGAAAGTGGGGGGATATATTTTGCGGAACAGAAGCATTTTGGTTAGCGGTAAGTACATTTGCCCTCAAGGTTTTCTGTAAGCAATTCCCAATAAGATCTAATCAAAAGGGCTGTTTTAAACCAAACCATAATCTTTCCCCAAACCAATTATTTTTATTG
Organism: Oreochromis aureus; assembly: GCF_013358895.1. Lineage (NCBI taxonomy): Eukaryota > Metazoa > Chordata > Actinopteri > Cichliformes > Cichlidae > Oreochromis > Oreochromis aureus. The sequence goes on along the minus strand of NC_052942.1, from coordinate 15,474,013 downwards.
CCTGAACCCAAGGAAACTGTGACTGAAATGTAAAATTATTATCCAATGAGGTTTTCTGGGAGGCTAAATTCTCCCACGAGTGCCTGTTGATAACTTCCCTTGAAAATAAAAATTGAACAGAGATGTCCCAGACTAATTTGCATACTGTGAAGGTCCCTCCCTGGTCTACCTGCATGACGCCTCGTCAAAGCGTTGATGCTTGTGGGCACAGATAGAGGAGTTCACTTGACAGCGATGGGTGGTTCTTGACTGGAGTGTTGGCTCAGTTCTAGGAAGACAGTCACAACGTTCCACGTCTATCTCACAATCTGGCATCCACGGACTGAGCGGAAGCTCTAGGAAAGACAAATTAATGAGGTAATTTTAGGGCACAACCAAAGTACGACACGATTAGCGGAATCACTACATTGTCACAAGGTTATACTTTGATAATCACCTTGTTGAAAAATGAATTTACAACTTTGACTAAAAAAACTGGAATTATGTGTAAAATGTAAATAAAATCTTAATAATAAATAACCCATATTTTATTCACAAAAGAGCACAGAAAACATATCAAATATTTAAACTGGGAAAATGAGTCATTTTAAGAAAATATTAGCTAATCCATCCGGATTGTTATCAGTGCTCATTTCAAAAGCCTCCATCTCTGCTGGTGTATCTGTGCATTGGTACCTCAGGAATTGGCAGTTTGCACATCTGGAAAGCTGAAATGTACTTTTAAGAGCCACATATGCTCCCATTGACATCATTCCAGCAGCTGAACTCGTCACTTTCCTGACCTTTACAGACTGTTGTTAAAAGAAGAGTGGATGCTAAACAGTCGCAGACATGGTTGTGTTCCCGTTTTTTTGTGATGTGCTACTGCATCAATTTCAAAATAATTTACTTTCTTTCTTTCAAAGTTGTTCTCAGTTTAAACATTTGATGGGTTGTCTGTGCTGTGAATAAAATATGGGTTTAGAAAATTTGCAAATCATCACATTCTGCTTTTATTTGCATTTTACACAGTGTCCCAAGTTTTTTAGATTCGGTGTTGAAGTACCATTCACACAAACAGAGAATTAGACCTTGTTAGGTGGGATCTCATGTCAGTCCCGTCTGTTGCTCACAGCCACACATTTGATCCTAACAATGGAACTATTTGAAACGACAGGAACATGTTTGCATACACGCACCTGGTGTACTGGAAGGGTAAGGTATGCATCTTTCAGATGAACAGTCCCAAATGAATCCACTGGCACACAGTCTCTTGGAGTCCTCTGCCTGTGACAGCTGGCCCAAAGCACAGCTGCCAACAAACAAAATCACTTGAAAAAGAGGAAAACAAAAGATCAAACAGACTCAGCTGAGAGACACGAGTGGGGTTTGGGACTCACCCATTGCCCCTGTGAGGTTGAGCGTTACGTCTTATTATTGCAGGCTCCAAACACTTGCACTCTGTATGGTTTGCAACTTTTACTAGCACAGGTTCTGGTACAAACTTGAATGGGATTACACTGAGGACCTAATAATATAAAAATACACACACATAATCACAAATATGCAGGTTTCACTGACTGACTGATGACAAATCGTGGTGTAATTAAAGGATAACTGAAAAGGAAATCTCTTAGTCTTCTGAGATGTGATCACTTACAGTTTTATTGACATATTCAGTAGTTGTGTTTCTGCAGGTGACGCCCTCTTGATTGCAGCAGCCACTACATCTGTCAGCAGCAGCAAAACATGTAAAATGAAGTGCACGGACTGAGCACCTATCATTTTTCTTGTTTTAAGATTCTTCATGTATAAATGATCATAAAATATAACATGTATGGAGGACCAAAACAGCCAAAATGAAATGGATGTGCTAGTAAATGCATCAGAACATCAGCAATGTTCTTGGAGAAACAACTGTTGGTGCCCATCAGTCTGGGAAAGTTTATACAGCCATTTCCAAACAATTTGACGTCTGCCATTCTACAGCGAGAAAGATTATTCGCAAGTGGAAAACATTCAAGATTGTTGCCAATCCTTCCAGGAGTGGATGTCTCAGGAAACTGAGTCCAAGGTCAGTTATTGTAACGCAGGCATTTTGCAGAACTAGAGTCTCAGTAACTCCTTTCTATACAGTGTTGGGGAGTAATGGAATACATGTACCGGCATTACGTATTTAAAATACAAAACATGTACAATAAAAATACAAAATAAAAACTGTATTCCTTTACAGTTACCATTTAAAAAAGTGGTATTCAGAATACAGTTAATTGTTGAAATAAATGGATTACATGGCGGTCTTTTCCTGTTTCATAAGGCTATGCTCTCTCTATTTTTGGTAATTCCACGCCGGTGGAAACCTCCAAAAAACACACATTAAGAGGCTCTAATGTCTGTGTCTCAATCTCGTGGCCCATGTCACCTCTACTTGCGGCCCGCATAATGACGTGAAGAAATATTTTTAAAAATTATTATTCAAAAAATGATTTAATATGAAAGCAATAGGCAGAGTGTTACAGGCATAGCCCTAAAGAATGTAGCCTCATGGGCAGTGTAGTCTGTGCTGCAGGGAGAATGGACTGCCATACCTGTTATGTGTCTGTGAGCGCCAGGGAGGGAGAAAAAGGACAGTCGAAATGTAGGAGTTGTCACCCCACCAGAAACGGGAGATGGAAGCATGTAAATATCATAATAACCACTGCAGCCAAAAGGAGAGCCTGACGAGCCGAGTTATAAGTAAGCTATTAAGACTCGACTGTACACTGTGTTCGTGTTTTCCTCCAAAACAATAAGTTCCGTTGGAGCAGCCTTTCAACGCCTCTCTCTGTCTCTCGCAAGCAAAGTTGACCCAGACAATAAAGTAAAGCTAGTTTTTGGCTACAAGCCCGACATGAACCCGACGTATTAGCCAGAGGTCCCTTTACTATGGTTCGGAGCCGCGGACCTGTTTTATATACGCGCGGAATAGTTTACAATACGAGATCGCTGCAACAAGTGCAGCCTTACCTAATGTCCACCCTACTGTTACTCATTTTATATTAAGATTTAATAATCTAGTTGGTATTGGTATGGCGAGTAACTTTCAGTAAAAGTAACAAATCACACAGCAATAGTACATTCATGTAGTTGTAAAAAGCATGATAATATATTAAGTAATCCAAAGTATTCAGAATACGTTACTCTCATTGAGTAACGTAACGGAATACGTTACAAAATACATTTTGAGGCATGTATTCTGTAATCTGTAGTGGAATACATTTTAAAAGTAACCTTCCCAACATCTAAAACTTGGATCAAAAAGGGTTATGCAACAGGACAATGATCACAAGCACAACTCTATAACAGAAAGGCTGAAAAGAGACTCAAAGTGTTGCAGTCAAAGTCCGGGCCTTAACCCGATTGAAATGCTGTGATGAGAACTACATAAGTCCTGTGAAAACCTTTCAGTTTTTTCAGTGTATACAGTGATGATCCCTTTTGTTATTGGTGTAATTTCTCGTTTCATGCTCCATCTTAAACAAACCTGTGGACAGACACACAAGGTGGTTTGAAGAACACTGAGTGGTCGGTGCCCAGCTCCTTAGCCACGTCAACACATGTTTCCCTGGGCATGCACTGTGTACGCTGCCACTCTTCGTCTATGGCTTAATAGGAAAAACGCAGTGTTTCAATGCACATAAAACACAAAGACTTGCACATTACATGTAATGCATAGTTATCCAACCTGTAAGAATCTCCAAGCTGTAGGATTCAGCAGCAAAGCGTGTGGAACGGTGTGACCCCACTGAGAGAGGAGAAGTGAGGGTCTCTGGCTGGGTCTCTGGCTGCTGTAGTCTAAGTCGACACTTCCACAGTTTCCAGTCAGGAAAGTCTGCGAGTCTTAGCAGCTCATCCAGGCTTGAGGATGACCGCACCTTCCTTTCCCACTGTTTGATTACTCGCTGCAATGACAGACAGTCTTTTTTTTTAAAGTCTCGTATTTCCATAAAAACAGTAATCTAAACAGTAATCTAAATTCTATTTGAGATCTTTGGTTGTTTTGGGATGGAAGTTTTAAATACTAAATACTGGGCTTTTATATAGCTTAAATAGGTACACTAGATCTATTAGGAGGAGCGCACAAGTATGATTAAAGCCACCTCAGTGATAAATGGAATTTCTTATTTAGCAAGTTTAATTAAGACAGCATGCTTTAAAAGATAAAATACAGGTAGCTCCTTAATTTTTTTAATTTTTTTTAATTTTTCTCGTTTTTGCCTCACTAGCGCCACAAATGTGATTGAAGTGCAGACTTGGAGCTTGCCTGGACCCCGTGAACATCATCATGTGCTGCTTTAGGTCTTTACTGCAGCCACCTTCAGTTGCTCCCTGTTTTGGGGTCTTTCTGCCTTCAGTTTTGACTTTCCTAACTGCCAACCAGGTGGTTGACTAGGCCACTGAAGAAAATCCAGTTTTCCCATTATTCTTAGTTAATCTTGGTTTCATCTGTCTAAAGAATTTTGTTTCTATCAGAACTGATCAGGCTCTTGTAGTTGTTTTCAGGCAAATTCTGTATTTAATGTTCTTGGATGTGACCAGTGGTTTGCATCACATTGTATTCACTCTGCAGTTACATTTATGAGTCTATTGATTGTGGACCTATTCAGGTAACTTCAAGGTTAACCTTGGGTTTTTTGTACTACAAAGGTAGCAAATCTAGATTAGAGATCAACAGGTATGGATTATTCAGTCACCACATACTGATTCAGTTTTTCAGAGAATACTGATACTACAGCTGACCTCTGTGTATGAATAGTAGGAGGGTCTACAGTAATTCATTAGTGTCAAATGTCTGTGTTTCCCTGGTGATCAGTAAGAAACATCTATTAGATGTAACATAACTTGATTCTTTCCCACTGTTTGCAAACAATTTTACAACAACTGTTGTTGTTCTACTAGAAGAAATCTATTATCTTAAACAGAGCACCTATTTGTAGCCTACTTGCTGAATTTAGACGAAATGCACATGTAGAAAAAGCCTATTTGAAATTTATTTTTATAATTTATTCTGTACTCCAACACTAAGCCTGCTGTGGAAAAAATCGATCTGTCTTTAATGAAATACTTTATTTCAATCCACTAGACAAAGTCAGTCAGTTGTTTTTTAGCCTCTTAAAATGGCGAACTATTTATAAAAATGTCTGTTAATTAGGAAAGTTTTGTAAAATTCCTTGAATTAAAGGTGACAGTCTGCAAGTCAGTCACATCTTGATTCTTTGATTTAAAATCCCCTGCGGTGGTATACGGGTGCAAAACTACAACAAAAATGAATCTTTGCCAATAAATTACAGGAGTAACTTAATTCTTTTCACTTCATGTTAGGCAAAGTTTCATACTTTCAACTTCCGACATCTTGACAGTCACATGGGGGTATAAGCAACTTTTAGTGAACAGTGAAGGATTTCCTGGGAAAATCCCATATGCTAATCATTAGCATGTTAGCCGTTTAACCGTTAACATTCTACAAAAACATTGCCTATCCTGTATGCACGTCCTCCGAGAGCTGCTAGTGTGGCTTCAGACTCATTGGATTAAAAAACAACCAAATGGAGCATAAAACTAAATTCAGTAACAGCTGCTAGAGAATTTTTGTTTGTTACATTTCTCTATTTCTGAAGACTGCTTAAAAGGAAGTTTCCTAACTGTGCTTCCTGTAAGCAGTTTCCTTGTTCACCATTTAAGTGCATGTTGGCCAAAATGCATATGCCAGATTTATATGAACACTTTTTTTTGTTTGGAACTCCATAAAGAGTAGAACAGCTGTGACTCAAAACCAAAACGCTGTACATCATGCCACCGCAGAAGTGATGATGTTGACAGAATAAATTGAAAATACAATGAATAAGACATGTGAGTAACCTTTTATGAAACACAGCCAAGTTTTTTTCTCACTCTTTCTCACACGAAATCCAAAATGTTACGTGCGAAAGGATCGCAACTTTCAGCGCTCTGTTGTTGTGTTGACATGCTAAAATACAGTAAAACACTAAAGAGCAGAGGATGTGAACTACCCAAGCAGGAGAAAGGAGAGAGTTGAGTTAAAATTTTGGAATTCCCAGTCGCATTTTTTGTGGCGTGTAAGTCGAAGCGTGATGCCAGATGGTAGATCTATAACAGGGGTGGAGGCACGGCAGGATGGATGGTCACAGGCTCCACAGTGCTCGGTTTATTTCCTCTGGACAGCTATATGGATCAAAACCCTCTGATGGGATTAGAGTGTTACAAAAGAGGAGGGTGGGGCAGGTTTGCTTCTACTTAAATGTGAAAGACAGCAACAAAAAAACGGGAAAGGACAGAGAAGAAAGATGGGAACCTGAAGGAGGTTGAATTTTTTGGTGTGGAAATGACTAATGATGAAGAAAATTTGGTAAAAAAAAAAAAAAAAAAAAAAAAAGAGTTAAATTGTTTTTAAAAAATCCCTCAAATGTAACTACCATGTTGATGTACATTACATCTTTCAGCCGCTGCAAATAAACATGTTCACATGTGAATTTAATGTGATTGCAGTAACTGTGGCAGTATAAGTTTGTAAGGCAAAAACAAGGATGAAAGAAGGAAAGAAGCAGCAAAAAAAATGAAATGGCTCACTTCAATCAGCTGAAGTTACAGATCAGCTTGCACTTTTTCTCACAGACGTTTTACATGTTTTCATAGTTTAGACAGAACAAAAACTTACAAACGTGAAGCGTCATGCCACACTCACCCTGTTTGCTCCCTCCCTGTGTGCGCTGTGACCCACATGTATCCAGCTGAGCTCCACCGCTAGAGTCACCAAGCAAGAAATTCTCCACAGAGTCCGTTTCATCTTCATCATCATCCTTTGACTCTCGCTGTTCTTTCTGAGGAAGCTATATGATCTTGGTTCCTTATGCTGCTGGCAGAGAGCACTTAGAGCTGGCTGCCTCTCTGACTCGGTTTCCCAGACCAGCTGAGTCCTTCAGACCACACACAAACACAAAGTCCTCTCAGACCAGGTATGTCCAAAACAAACTCTTGGTCTTACAGACGAAAACTAGTGTGTGTACGCGTCTGTGAGTGCGTGTGTGTGAGCCAGGCGTAACCTGTCACAGACACCCTCAAGCCAAATGGAGAAAGGGGGTGTTTAAAACAAGCACTTCTTCCTGTTGAAGCTTTAATGAGAAGCCGAGATGTCCAGTTAAATGCTGAGGCTATTACAAGTTAAACGTTGCAAATTACCTCAGACAAAAAGAAAATGAAGGTTATCCTGAAGACTTCTTATCAACACACTCAGTTTTAGATTCAAGGCCGATGATATAGTTAAAGGCCTGTGGCTGGATAAACTAAACAAAAGCCTCTGTGTTCAGACTTCTAGGTTCCTCATAAGTGCTATGTTACAGTATCTGTATTGCAAATTCACCACTATCTGTCTTCATTTCTTCCCGCTGTGGTTTTTCGATGCCTCTTGAGTTCCAGGAGGCTTGAATGCCTGTCTTTCTTTCACTGCTGCTGGTCCTGCAGCCTCAAAGTGCAGCTTTTTATGTTCCTCGTGTTCCCGTTTTCCCTTTTTTAATGTCCATCTGTCAAGTGATCAAGTCCCCTGCCTATTAAATCCCCCTACCGATGTCCTTTCTTCTGAAGCTGCCAAACCACACACAGCCAAAGAGCAATACCATGTGTTTTAAATGCGATCCAGACTGCTATAACATGTAAGGGGAAACAAGATGCTGGCACCACCCCTGTCTCACAGACACCACACCCACACACCCCTCCAAGCCCATTTGTCTTTGAATGTAATCCACTAGCAACATGTGTGCTGTGAGGACATATAAATAAAATCAATTATTTGTATGACTATGGAATGCTTTAAAACTTTTATGTGGTTTATTAGGTTTTAACTGGGCCCACACCAGTACATTTAAAGAATCTCACTTTACTTTTGTTAAATTATTCCCGTATACTAGCAGTACTAAGACGAGAGCACATGCTAAGCTTCCCCCAAATTATCATGTTATATTATGCTAAAACATTTAATTTGTGATGTTGAGAGAGAGGAGAAGGCAGAGCAAACTGGGAATTTAAACTGTGTTTTCAGTGTTTGTGGAAAATGAACCTCAGACACTGGCTGAGAAGAGACAGCAAGAAGGGGAGAGAAGTAGGAGCAGAAGGCTTGCAATTAGGTACATTTTATTTAGCACAGAAACTTTTATAGTGGTTAAATTTGGATAGAAATGCTGACAAATCAGTGTGTAAAATAACATGGATGATTCTTATAGTGGTCATTGATCAAACCTTAAAAACTTAAAAACAAAGAAAGCATGAGTACATCTGAGAAGTGCATTTACACATGTCATCTAGTCTTTTAAAGCTTTCCAAAGATGGATCAAATGAAAAGTCAGATACATCTCTAATGTCCCATGTCAGGTTTTTCTCCGATTTCTTAAGGACATGACTTTCTGATACTACTCATTTCCTGTAGATCATTTTTTCAGCTTTGTTCTTTTGTCCTCCATTTGCCCAGTTTCCTCTGTTTTTTTTAAGGATCCACTGCACACCATGCTGATACCTCTTTGGGAATCACCTTGCTGGTACAGAATTACTATTTATATCTGTCATACTATGCTTTCTTTGGCATTTTTCAGAGATTAAGCTAAAAAAAAATGTGAATAAATGATGTGTTTTTGTGACAGGCTGCAAGTAACAAAGTCCCTAATTGGTCAGTATTGGTCAGAATTGTTGGTTCAGACCTTGGAAGCAAAATATAAAGAAATGAGGTATGGCTCGAAACTTTTGCACAGTGCTGTAACTCTCACACAAATGAAAATGATTTCGCCCCGACTGAAACAGCTGTTTGTTCAAGCAGCAACCCTTTGAAACATTTTGTTGACAGTGACCTGTAGTGGCCATAATAACATAAGAAGTTCAGTGTTATAGAGTCACTCTCAGTCTAGTGAGGAGGTCAGGGTAGTTTATCCATTTCCTGTTTCAAACTGATAGCCAGTGTCTCTTCTTACCATGGCCACTGCATTACCGTAACCTTAACTTCATGTTAAATGCAGATCCTCTACTTTAATTCAAACCCTGATTACCTTTGTACCAAAACACAACAAAGTTCTTACAAGCATATTTCCTGCTCTGGTCATTTCATGTAACAAGTTTAATTTAATCACACATAAATCATAGCTTAAGAAATAAAAACAAGTTCTCAAAAACAAATGTTTTCTAACGGGCAAAGGAGTATCAGGATGTGGTGTTCAAACAGAATCCCTGATCTTGGATCTCCAGTTTGGAGCCCTCTCAAAGCCATTTCTGCCATTCTGGTAGTCTCTGAAAGCTTCTCTGATCTCGTCCTCTGTGGTCATGACAAATGGACCTGAACAGCAGACACAACATGAGTGTTACATCACAGCTGTTATAAACATCAACTATACCCTAAAAACACAAAGCATCTTTTTTTGTCTGTCAGTGACTTTGTGGAGGAAATGACACCAGTGACTTACCGTGTTGTACCACAGGCTCGTTGATTGGTTGTCCAGCAATCAGCACAAAATGGGAAACCTCGGAGCCCTAAGGAAAAAAACACAAGAGGAAGTGAAGTAATATTTGTTGGAATTACAGACGGGCTAAAGTTTTTCATGAAAAATTCAAAGTCAGTAGCTCCCAGCTTAGAGACAGGGACCGAAGACGTGTTCACCATTTGGTAAATGGACTGGTGCTTAAATAGCACTTTTACTACAAGTCTCATTTACACAGCACTTTTACATAAATCTTTAAGAGCTTTCTACCAATCACCCTGCATGAAGGAAGATCTAGGTTTCAGCATCTTGCATCTTGACAGTTCACACTAAAAACACCTCACAAAGACAGGAAAATCACCACTAGATGACATGAGATGGGAAATTCCCATAGCATATTACTGGTGAAAGATATTTTTCCAACCTTGTTTTCAAATTTGACACAGTCTCCATCCCCAAACACCACAGTGTGATGAGGTTCCACCTGCTGCTGCTCCTCATCTGGGCCTTGAAAAGAAAGGGAAGTCCAATATTCAAGGCGTGATATTTGTGAGCGAGTAAAAGCAAAGCACAAGTTCAGCTGTTACGGCCTCATATTTGTATCTTTTATCGTGCTGCAGAACAATTCAACGTGATGATCTCACTTTTTATACTGATATGAGTTTATATATTATTTTGCTTTGAGTAAAATGAGTCATTCTTCTTTTAAGATGCCCTAAATTATCTCAAAATATTCTAAGGTTGATATATTAATAATTATAATAATAACATTTGTTAAATTCTTAATTTGTATTGATTTTCTAAATGTGACAGTTTCCCACCATTTTGCCACATTAATCCCATTTTTTCTTATGACGAATGAAACTGAGTGCACATTTCATTCATAGAGTTGTACTTTGTCATAAATCATGTAAAGAGCAACACAAAATACAATTATCAAATATAAGTGATTAAGTTTGTGAGTCGAAATAAGCATCATTAGCATCAAAACCACTGGGAGTAAATTTGCCACCTCCACGTTTCACCCATTTACACTTTCAAACTACTTGAGCAGTTTGTTCGCAACACCAACACTAAATGCTGAGAAACACAGCCAATCCCACTTGTGTTGGATTCATTCATCAAAGCCAGCTGGTGCTGATTTGGGAGGACTGCCTGTAGAGTTAGAGACTTTAAAATCAAATTTCTTTAATCTTGGCAGTCATTTTCATCCTCTCGTGTCATCAAACATCTGCTCGAAATTACACCCAGTCTGAGAGACCCTGCAGTGTAACAATGGAGCAACTGAATCATAATGAAGGATATTAAAAGGGAAATTCTAAAACAAAACAACAGGTTTCAACAAACTAACAAAGCCTCTGAAAATGAGTTCATTCTCTGAGAGACTTTGTTCGCATGTGAGGGGAATTCCCTGATTACACCATGCTGTTCAATAAGCATGAAACGATATAGTTCACAGACCAAACAGGAACACTGACGCAGCATGCTGCAGTTATAACATGAACATAAGCTCACTGATAAGAAGTCAAACAGTGAGATGGTGGTATTTTACACACAGGTGCACTATAATATTTCCAGAGATGCTGGATCATCTGCAGTGATCTAGTCTAAAGAGATCATAGCTGAGTGACAGTCGATATCCATCAAGCTGAAAGGAAGATGCAGCTGGACTGAGATCACACACATTTTTGTAACTTTGATAAGGCCCCAGGACGAGCAAGGAGGGAAACCAGGGAGAGAACAAATCCAAACAGAGCACTACCCGACGCATTAGCGACCCCCAAAAGGCTGTCTGCCTGCCAGCAAGCATACACAAAAATAACCAGATCAAGTTTCAGAAGAATTCAGGTGGAGCATGGGTGAATGTACAACCAATCTCGTTACATAAATCTGAGCTGTTAAACAATAACAAACAATAAAATAGGTATTAGGAAAGTAATGATTAGTCAAATAAAGAAGAAACTTACCAACATGAGTGGATCCTGATAGTGTGTAGATGAACGTGGTCCAACCTGTCAAGCGCAGAAACATCATATCTTAAGTACAGGTGTAATAATAGAATAGGTTAATCATTTTAAAAGACAATTCACCTCTACCTGAATTTATTCTGTTTTTGGACATTTGTAGGCATCAGAAAAAAGGTTGTCAACACTGACTCTCAGTTTTAACATTTGACAGGTCATTTACAGTGTTGGGCAAGTTACTTTGAAAAAGTAATTAATTATAGTTACTAGTTACTTCTTCAAAAAAGTAACTGAGTTAGTAACTGAGTTACAAGATTCTAAAAGTAATTAATTACTTGAAAAGTAACTATTGCGTTACTTTAAAAAAAAAAAAGTTTAACCCTCGGGGGTCCAGGGTATAATTGGCCATTTTTACCTACTGTTGATTTTCCCTCTACATTTCATCTTTAAAAACGATTTACTTTGCCTTGTTTGGTATCATTCTTTTCAGCACAATCTCACGTGTCTGAATTTACAGTTATGTTTTCATTTTGACATACTGTATTAACACAATTGATCTAAATTCAGACAAAAAACATAAAATCCAAGTAGAAAAAGTTATATTTTTACTGTAAAAACCACAAACATTAATGAATCATATTTCATAACTTTAAATGCAAATATAAATTGTCAATTTTAAAATCATAAGTTTTGCAAACAACAAAGTTATTTGCAGCCATTTACCTTTTACCCCCCTTTTTTAAATAACCATTTCAAACTATTTAAAGAAAAATCAGGTGTTCTGCATTCAATAAGATGCCACACAAATTATTTGTGCCACTCCAAAATCTTCTGTCCACT